>NC_060071.1:33595453-33898484 GCF_922984935.1 Meles meles | reverse complement strand
CTGAGTGTAGCTTTTCTCACAGAGCAACTGGGGATTACATATAGTCGTGCCCCACAGGCTGCTGGGAGGCTTGATAAGATATGGTGTGTAAAGTGCCAGGTGTTAGGTCGATTCTCCACACGCTCACACGCACATACCAGGAATGCTGGTAAGGGTTGTCTCAGGGCAAGACCAGACCCGTGACATGCGTGCCGCCTTTGAGGCTGTGTATACAGCAGGTGCACTATGGTGAGCCAGCATTCCCGGACCCTACACCCTCTCACTGGGGGCTTGCCAGGGCCTGGACTCAGCCCTCTTCCTTCCGCTGCTCCCCCCACCCAGAAGCTGGGGAGGGCTGGGGGTACTGGCGTGCCAGGGAACAATAGGCCCCGACCCCTTCCGGTTCATTGCGTGAGAAGGAGCTGCCGGAAGGAAACTTACCTCCTGGCGGATGGGTCACCGCCCCTGAGGCCTGCCCCAGGGATGCCTGGAGACCCCCATGCTGCTCAAGAGGAGGGGTTTCTGTGTACTCCAGGCCTCTTGCTGTGGTGCTTTCTGTCACTACCGACTGTCCTGGACTGGCTTCCTGGACTGGCCCCCTCTGGCAAAGGCACCCCTGCCCCCCTTCCCAAGAGCCTGGGACTCCTGTCTCATTCATCTTGGTGTCTCCAGCGCGGGGCCTGGCTCAAGCAGTCCCCGTGAGTGTTGGCCAACTGAGTGAGTGAGCGAGAGCAGGAAGCCAGTCCAGGATGGTCCATCAGGAGCCCAGTGCTGAACCAGAAAAGATGAGAGAGAGAAGGATCCAGCTTGGGCAAGACTTATACTGAAGACAGTGATGAGATCAGGGCCTCAGAAACCCCTCCAGAGAACACAAGGCCTCCTGCAGTGGGGCGGGGTGGGGGGGGACCCACTAAGGATGGGCTTGCTCTCCCTCAACAGTCCTTCCAACACACAGGGTTTCATCTGTAGAGCAGTAACTTCGCCTGCACCCCGACTTTCTCACTCCAGGTGGGTCCAGCATCTCCCCCTGCAGACTAGAGGCTCTCTAAGTTCCGGGAGGAGGGTGGGGGAAGGTGGGGGGCTCTTCCTCCCCAGTGCCTGTCCACACCCAGCAACATGCAGCCGAGGGTTCACTCCAGGTGGCGTAGTGACCAGAGGGTCCCAGAGTACAACCTCGTCTGATGTGTCGTGGAAGCCGAGGTCTGGCTGGATCTTGCCCCAGCTACCTGTTTTCCACAGGTGTCCCCCACCAACCCGCGAGCCCTGGGCAGTGTCTCTGCTTCCCCTGCCTGGGGAGGTGGCGCCACTGGGTCCAGGTCTCCAAGGTCTTGGGTGTGATAGAGGCCAGTGAGCAGCAGACATAACACACCTCCCAAACCTGCTTAATTAACCCACAGCCACCCCCACTGTGGAGGAAGCACGAGTCTGGGGACTGAGAGATCGCTCCATTCTCACAATTCTCAGCTCCGGGACAAGGTCTCTCAGGCATGTGAGTGGGCGGCTCCCGTGGCCTGGAGGGCATAGACGATAGCAGAAACACCTGCAAACACACGCCTGGCTGCCAGCACGCATGGATTTGGCTGGGGTGCTAATCCACCTGAACACACCTGGCAAACTCACGCACACATGTACTACATCGCTCCAGGCTCACACTTGCCCATGGGCACCGACCCACCAAGAGTGGGCGCCCTCTCTCCCCCACCCCACCCCACCCCCCGCCATAGCCGTCTACCCACACCCCCAGGACCAGCACCTGATATGCAGGCCTGTGCCTACCGCCACTCCCCACTGGCCCACCAGTACTCTTGGGCCACCCCAGGACCTACCTCTTGTGGACCCATACCCTGTCCACTTTGGAGGCTCAGAGGACATTAGGGTTATACCAGGCCTTTGGAGATGAACCCCAGGCAAAGCCCAGGAATAATTTGGGCTTTGGGGTCTGGCGCTGTGTAGCCAATGATTTCTGTTCTCAGCAATCCTACCAATTCATTCATTCACTTATTCATTCCTGCATGTTTTTATTACCAAGTAGTATTTCCAATCATTGTGGGAAAGAAATATTATTGAATAAATAATGTTGAAAAAAATCAGATGCTTACCTCCTTCCTAACGCCAAAATAAATTCAAATGGATCTAAAATTTAAATATTGGTCATAAGACTCCACCAGAAGAAAACAAGCAACTGATTTTTTAAAAAAATCTGAAAGCGGAGAAAGCCTTTTTAAATTGGACCCAAGTCCAAAGGCTATAAAAGAAAAGATTGATTTTACTACATAAAAATAAATCATTTCTGCATTGAAAAGAATCATAAACAAAGTCAAAAGACATACAGTGAATGTGTGCTGGATATCTTCCATTTTGCCCCTCCAAGTCCCCTCTCTACCCTTCTCTATCCTGCTCTTTGTCGTGGGAAGCTGACTTGCAGAGGGAAGCTAACTTGCAGAAGCCTTATTCACAGGCTCTCGTGCACTCTGGTTTCTAGCTGAGTTCATGGAATGGAAGCTGTAATGGAAGATGGGGGAATGTGTACTTTCAGGCTTCCCTCCCCATGCAGCTCTCTCCGTGGGGCTCAACCATTCCCTCCCCAGCATCTTTTGGACAACGGAACTGCCTCTCAAGCCCCCTCGATTCCCTGCCTACACCCTTGTAAATAATCCCTGTATTAAACCTCAAATTAAACTGATTTAAGAATGCCCTCTGTTTCCTGCTGGAACCCTGCATGACACACAGATAAAAGGTTAATTTCCTTAATATGCAAAGAGTTCCTATGGAAAAACAATAATCTAATAAAAGTGGACAAAGAACATGAACTACATGTTACTACAGAAGAGGAAAATACAACTGAATTTTAAACTATAAAGAGATGCCTGGCCTCACTTACATATAATAAGAGAAATATAACTTAAAATTAAAATGACAATTTTTCACCAGTTTGGCAAACATGAAATGCCTGGTAACACTGTGTTGGCAAGGGTCTGAAAACAGGCACTCACATTCATTACTGTTGAAAGTGAATTTTAGTTAAAAAATAAACCTCTGGGGCACCTGGGTGGCTCAGTCAGTTAAGCGTCTGCCTTCGCTCAGGTCATTATCCCAGGGTCCTGGGATCAGAGTCCCATGGTAGGCTCCCTGCTCAGTGGGAAGCCTGCTTCTCCTTCTTCCTCTATCCCTCCCCTCTGCTCTCTCTCCCGCTCAAATAAATATTTTAAGAAAATACACCTCTAAAAAAAGCTTTGACAATGCTTGTCAAAATTCTAAAGAATAGGGTCAACTGGCTGGCTCAGTTGGTGACTCGGGGTTATAAGTTTGAGCCCCACATCGGGTGTAGCAATAACTTAAAAAAAAAATCTTAAAAGAAAAAAAAAAAGGTATACCTTTGACACAGCAATGTCACTTCTAGAAATTCATCCTCCAGTTAAACTTACACAAATGACAATATGTTCCAGGATTTGTTTTTGTTTTTGTTTTTGTTTTTGGCAGCGTCCCATTAATCCCAATAATCTGGAAATGACTACATAAATTATAATAGATCCATACAAAATGTTATGCATGCTATGGAAGATTCTCCAGGACAGAGTGTCTAGTTTTGTTACCATTTATGTTTTTTTTTTTAAAGATCTTATTTATTTGACAGAGACAGAGAGAGAAGGAACACAAACAGGTGGAGTGGGAGAGGGAGTAGCAAGATTCCTGCTGAGCGGGGAGCCTGATGTGGGGATCGATCCCAGAACCCTGGGATCATGACCTGAGCCGAAGGCAGACGCTTAATGACCGAGCCACCCAGTCGCACCACCATATGTTTTTAAAAGCGGTGTACTAATATATGCAGAGACTATCCTGCAAAGACGTATAAGAAAAAGTAAGGCTCTTCTCTAAAGAAGGCAATGCACATCTAGAGGACATGGGTTTGAGGGAGAATTCATCCTTCTGTAACTTTTGGATTTTGGACCCTGTTTATAGATTTCCTATTTTTTAAAAAAAGGAATTTATGTTACATTGATTGAACATCTATTATGTACTAGGTGTTGTGGAGAGGAGGCAATAAAGAAGGTTAGTACAGTTCTCTTCTGGTCTCGTGAAATTTACAATCTACTAACAAGACAGATACTAAAAACAATAACATACAAATAAATACCCAATTACAAATTATAATGAGTGCTATGAAGAGCCAAGGGTGTGGTGTGCCTGGGTGGTGCAGTTGGCTCGGTGTCCAACTCTTGGTTATGACCTCAGGAGACCCAGCCCAGTGATGGGCTCCACACTTGGTACAGAGTCTACTTCAGATGTTTTCTCCCTCCTTCTTCCTCCCCCCCTGCCCTTCCTCCCTTTGCCCCCCTCCCCGCCCTGCATTGCCTCCCTCCCCTGCACCCATGCTCCCTCTCTCTCCCTCTGTCTCGCTCTCTAAAATAAACCTTCGGGCGTCTGTTTTTGGCTCAGGTCATGATCCCGGGGTCCTGGGATCAAGTCCCACATCAGACTGCTCCACTCCCTGCTCAGCGGAGAGCCTGCTTCTCCCTCTCCCTCTGCTGCTCCCACCTGCTCTCACACTCGCTTTCGTTCTCTCTCTCATAAATAAATAAAACTAAAAATAAATAAATAAATCTTTTTTAAAACGGAGGGGACGCAAGGGTGCTATGAAGAGACAAATACGGACGATGACTTTAGCCGGGTTGATCAAGGCAGGCTTGTCAGAGGAGGTAGGGAGAATTAAGTCTATTCCTAAATGTCAAGCTGGAAGGCTTCCTCAAAGCTTGCCACAGCGGCAGTCTTCAGGTTTTATAAATTTTGTCCAGTACCAGGGCTCGTTCAAAGGAAATATTCCCACCTGCCCACCCAGTCCCTGCCAAAAAAGTCAGACTTGTGATCTGCGGGAAGGAGAGTGGCCCTTTCACGCATCCCACACAGCTCTGCACCCCTCTCCCAGGTTCAGGCCTTCATCTGCCATCCTCCCTCTCCCACCCCACCCCAGCCGGGAGCTGGAGCGGAGAGAATGTGGTCTGGGCCGCCCCCTGGTGGCCACTTAGAGAAGCAAAGGCTTCCAGGAGCCGCCGAAGGGAGCCCGTCACCCCATCCCATAGGGACGACTTAAGGAAAAGTATGTTCATTTTGCAAATGCAGCTTCTCTCTCTCTGACAAATAAACAAAACCTTTAAAAGAAATAAAATATAGGTAGATAGATAGATAGATAGATAGATAGATAGATAGATAGAAAATTTCTGTAGATAAAAGATTGGGCTGGCCCCCACTACCTTCCCATCATTCCCTGGCTTGATCAACAAAGACCGACCCAAAGCAGAAATTCTTTATCCAATTCCCTGCCAGGAGTTCAACTTACTTCCAGTTTCAGGGAATCATTACCCCGGAGGCTGACCCATCATCTTTTCTGTGCTGGGGCGACCAGGAACACTGCTGGTGCAGACCCTTCCTGGCCTCCGGGAATACTCCTGCTGCTTCCTTCCTGGAGCAATGGGTGAGCGAATGAGGGTTATAGGAGCCCCAAGGGTCCCCGAGAGAGCTGCCCGCTCCAGAAGGGCCTCCACTCTCGCCCACCTCTTCTTCAGGGATCTTCTGTTCCAAGAAATGAAATGTCAGAATCTAGAAGATGCATGTCTGGAGTCTGGATGTTCCCCTGAGTCTGCCTGAGAATCTGCCTGGGCTCTGAAGCACCTGCTTTCTGCTGGGCCCCTCCTGCTGCCTTGCCCACTTGGTTCTCATGACACTCTTCAAGGGCAGTATCCTCATGCCCACCAGGCAGACGGGGACAGGGGGCAGAAGGGAGGTCCCTCTCCCAGGATGACCCCACCAGTCATTTGCAGAGTTGGACTTGACCTCAGCTTTGCTGGGGCCTCCAGCAGCTCACGCAGAATTCCTTGCACCAAAGCATGACCCCTGGGCCTATGCCAGGCATGCTAAGAAAGCTCAGGGCCAGGAGGTGAGGCCAGGAGTTTGACCCTCATCTGCCCCCTCATGCCTTCCTTCCCAGGCCTGCCTCCACCCATGCCCCAGCTCTGCCGCCCACCTTGGGCTCTAAGACCATTCTGCCCAGACCCTCCTACCTGGACTGTTTCTGGCAGGAAATCACTCTGTACTGACAACTCCTCTCTTCCTCAAGGGAAGACTGGCAGGCAGGCCGTAAACCTCTTCCCCAGCTCACTGCCCTCTCATGCCCAGCAAACCCAGGACCTGGGGTTTGCCTCTGGAACCACTGTCTGAGAGCCTCTCGTGGGGTAGGAGAGAGAGCCCAGGCTTTGGGATGGTCCTGCAAATCACCTCTGTGAGCCTCTTTTGCTATACAGGTAAGATCTAGAGACCACTGTTTTCCTTGAAAGATAATTGGCACATGAGATCAAGCATACAAAAACCGAGCACACAGTAAGTGTTCCTAAAAGGGTGCCGTCCTTCTCACCTTCCCTTGCTCTGTTATTCAGGAGAACCCCAGCGAGGTCAGCAACGTCCCCCACTTAGCACCTGCTCTGGAAAAAGCCCTCCCAGAGCCAGGCAGACAGCCGCTAGGAGTGGTTCCCCAAAGGGCTGATTTCTGCCTTTCTGTGAAGGGATGACCAACCCGCCCAGGCTTTCCGGAAGTGGCGTTATCTCTTCCCCTTCCAGATGCCCTTGGTTCCCTGTCCTCATCTACATCGGCCAGCCTTGCCCACAGCATGTCTTGCAAAACTCTCAGTTGGAAAGGGTCAGCTCTGGCTCTGGCCCTAGTTGAGTCTGGAACAGGGTCCTGTCCAGGCCCCTAGCTGCCAACTGTTTCCAGAAGAGACATGCCCCAGCTCTCAAGACAGGGCTCTGTGACACAGGCCCGCCTCCAGCGCCTGTCTTCCCTTTTCCTTGGGAATCTCCTCTCTGGCCACCAGCGAGCGCTGTTCCCCCTCAGACCCGGTGAGCCCACAGACCAGCACCTTTAGAGACCAAACTCACTGGAAAAGAGAGCAGAAGGCAAGTCATCGCGGGGAGTGCAACAAGAAGAAAATGACCTTTGTCTAATCGCCGTTATGAATCTGACACTTCCCACGCAGGACCTTACCTCATATTCCTGCCACACGATGGGTGTGGGGTCCGCGCTACTGGGGAGGCTTCAAAGTGACAAACGGAAACTGGCCTCTGGCTGACAGAGGCAAGAAATAAACGTGCTGTGACCAAAAGCAGCAGCAAAGGCAGAGAACCATGCTGGGGAAGTGGCAGTCCCCCTAGGGAGACAGCCACAAGAAGACAGCTAAGATCAGGCCTTCAGTGTGGTTTGAACAGGATGCTGTCCCTGGCCTCTCAGAAAATAATCTCCAAGGGTCGCTGGTGTTGGGGCACTGCATCCCTCTGCCACACATCCTCACCCTAGCTGCCGTGAAGCCTCGAGTTCTCTGGGCCACGAGTTCAGGGGGAACCGCTCCCTTCTCCCAAGCTTTGGTCCTATCACCCCAACCTTAATCCTTCACTCACTCAACTAGCTCTAGGCCCCTGTCAACAGGAAGCACCTAGAACCCAGGCTCCCAGATCCCCGGCAGGCCTGACTTCTCCAGGGAGCTGCTACTCTCCCTGCTGCCTGGCCAGTGGAGCTGGGGGTTGAGGGCCAGCTGCACTACCGGGGACTGAGGAACTGGGGTTGCCTGGCCCCGTGGTGGGGGGAGGGTGTTTAGGGGACAAGAGGGCCATCTCTCCAACCAGAGCTGGCCCTGCCATGGCTCTGTGCCACCTTGTGGACAGACAGAGAAAAAAGAAGCCAGCCCCTGTCCTCAGAGAGCTCAACCCTCCCAGATACCCACAACTCAGAACTCAACTCCGGGGGCACCTAACAACCTGGGTATGGGGACACTTCCCTCCAGGCCCACCTGCAGCCCTTCAAGACTCATTCCTGGTTCAGGGGGCTTCTGGAACCTCCTTCAGCTCAGGGAGGGTCCCCTCTTGCCCAGCTCCACTCCGCTCCCAGCCAAGGGAGGGGTCTTTCCAAAGCTTCCCTATTCTCTCACAGGGCCGGGGTTGGCGCACATGCCTAGTCATAGGTGCAACACCTGAGCAAGAGGGTTTGCATATGATTTGCAAACCTTGACCCGAGGCTCACCAGCGCCCAGCTACTCCAGCTTGCCTCCCAGGCCAGGCAAACCTGTTCCTTCTCCGTGCCAGCCCCCACCCCAGGGCAAGTTTCCGACCTTTGCACCTCGGAGAACCCCAGGAACCCTCTTCTTGCTTTCCCCCAAATTGTTTCCTCAAAGAAGGCAAAACAGCACTAACTGGGGCTTCCAATCTGCAAAGCAGAGCCTGGGCACATCTGGATGGAGGTTGGTTCAGCTCAAAGATGACACTTGGCAGGTGAGAGTCTCTGAGCTGCACTGGGGGTAGGGGGTATCAACCTAGAAGAGGGTTTGTGAGCCTAGCACTCCAGGGGACAACCAAGGAAGCTCTGGCCCAGCCTGATCCCTGGTGTTCTCGAGCCTAGAGAGTAGTAGTAGTAAACACACCCGAGATATTTGGTGAACGGCTGAAGGAGGGCTTGAATTAGTAGGCCATTCTGTAGTCAGCTGGAGTGGCAGGCCCAGACAGAAGCCTCAGGAAACAGTGCTGAAAGCTTAGAGGGCAAGGGATGGGGGGAGCCAGGACCACATAGCCTGTTGGGAGTCAGAGCAAAAATTCTCTTCTGCCTGTTGGAGAGTGAGAGCGTGATTTGTGCCAAATCACTGGGTTCTGTGGTTAATTTCTCATGGTTAGCATCATAAGTACCCTGTGAGGTGGACCTCCCATGCCCATTTTATGGAGGACGAAACTGAGCCTCAGAAAGGTTTTAAGTGACTTTTGCTCAAGGTCACACAGCTGGGCAGGAGTGAGGCCAAGACTCTAACACAGAGCTGCTAAAAGAAATTCGGTGAGGGGTGCCTGGGTGGCTCAGTCAATTAAATGTCTGCCTTCCGCTCAGGTCATGATCTCCAGGTCCCGGGATTGAGTCCCATATCAGGATCCCTGCTCAGCGGGGAGACTGCTTCTCTTCTCTCTCTGCCTGCCGCTCTGCCTACTTGTGCTCGTTCTCTCTATCAAATAAAGAAATAAAATATTTAATAAAATAAAATAAATTGGGTGATAAGGATGCAGTGGCATCCTGGGTCCTTCCTCCCCTACCCAGGATCTGACGACCGAGTTCCCTCACAGAATCCCTCTTAAGTTTCTGTATCTGCAAAACGGAGATAACAATGACCCTTACCTTGCGAGTATACTGAGAGGATGAAATGCCCATTAAGACATGTAAAGTGGAAGGAAAAAATGAAACAAGTTGGGATCGGGAGGGAGACAAACCATAATAGTCTCTTAATCTCACAAAACAAACTGAGGATTGCTGTGGGGAAGGGGGTCGGGAGAGGGTGGTTGTGTGATGGACATTGGGGAGGGAATGTGCTATAGTGAGTGTTGTGAAATGTGTAAACCTGATGATTCACAGACCTGTACCCCTGGGGCAAATAATACATTATATGTTAATAAAAATAATTAATTTTTTAAAAGGGACATGTAAAGTGCTGGATGTCTGGGTGGTTCCGTCAGCTAAGCGTCTGCCTTCAGCTCTGGTCATGATCCCAGATTCTCCGGGAGCCCAGGATCGAGTCCCGCATTGCACAATGGGGCATCTGCTTTTCCCTCACACCCTCCACCATCTCATCTCATCTCCGCTTTCTCTCTCTCAAATAAATAAATGAATAAAATCTTAAAAAGAAAAAAGACATGTAAAGAGCTTAGGACAGGGGCGCCTGGGTGGCTCAGTGGATTAAGCCGCTGCCTTCGGCTCAGGTCATGATCTCAGGGTCCTGGGATCGAGCCCCGCATCGGGCTCTCTGCTCTGCAGGAAGCCTGCTTCCTCCTCTCTCTCTGCCTGCTTCTCTGCCTAATTGTGATCTCTCTCTCTGTCAAATAAATAAATAAAATCTTAAAAAAAAAAAAAGAGCTTAGGACAGCACGTTGTTAGTCTCTTATGAGTGTTACCTAGTTATTATTATTATTGTTACCTCAAATTCATGTTATTCATTCAACCAACCTCTGAGCACTGCATTTTAGCCCCCAAGAGCGGATCAGGAACCCCCCCACAAAGGGGTAGTCAGGGCTACGATGCTGACAGGGCCCAGCAGAAGGGAGGGATCTAGCATTGGGACCTGGGCTGATCACTGCTGCTTCCCAGAGGACAGAAAGTCAGTCAATTCTCCACCTGTGAGGAGGAATATCTTTAAAAATACAAAGGCACAGCCAGCACCGTAGTAAAACCCTCAAAGAGCAGGGTCCCTCTGCCTGGGGAGGAGGTCCACAGACGCTCAAGGTCCTGGGAGGCTCGGCTCTGGGGCTCTGCCCCCTGCCCTGTCCATTACTCCATCCTGGCCTCATCATTCTTCTTCTCGAAAGTTCTACCCCTTCAAGCTCCACTGCCTCTGCCTGCTTCCCAGGCTGGGTCTGAGCCCTCAGGTGAGGTCTCTGCTCTGAACTCACAGCACACCCGTACACCCCCTCTAAGTAACTCTCATCACCTCGTCTCACACCCAGGCCCCACTCACCAGAACATTCCAAGAAGACAGGGACTGAGGAAGAGAGAAACCTGTGCTATGAGGGCAGCACTGAGACAGCTGGCAGGGACGACAGGCACCTTAACCAATTCATGCCACGGACTTCGCTAGGCAGCCTCCACTTCCGGGAGGTTCTAAGTCAGGCAAGCCAGTACCCATGACCTTTGAGGGCAGACAACTGGCCAGTTAACTCCCCTGTGGTGGGGAAGTGCCTGTGTGCGGGCGGCCTCAGGCCACAAGAGTGGGGTCTGCCAGTGCCCCAGTGACCTTTCAGTTGGGTCACCACTGCTACCAACACCACTAATGCCACAAAGCCACCAAAACACCGCCACCAAGACTTCGACCGCCGTCACGTCGGAAACAAAGACTGACTTCCCAGGAAACTGCCATGGAGCAAAGAGGGGCAATGAAGAGAACAGATCTTAATCTGACAGAAAAAAAATGCTTGAATAAGAGTAAGCGCTCAGTAAATATTGGGCGTCACCATCAGTAATAACAAGGGCACCCAGCACATAGTAGGTACTCAGCAAACAGCAGCTCCCTCGACCTGGGGAGTGAGAAGTTGGAGGCGGTGAGCCAACAGTCACCTACACTCGTGCACGAGGAGTCAGAGCTGCAGGAGAGAGACAGCCGTGACCCTTCAGGACACAGGTGGGGAAGCTGAGGCCTAGACAGGGAGGCCTCGCCCAAAGTCAGAAGCAAGGTCTGTCCCTAGAGCCTTGGTTTCCTAGGCCAACACCTCATCCTCATGATAAACTCCACCAGCCCGAGGAGGGAGGGTGATGTGTGACACCCCTGGATTCCACTAGCCTCGCTCACTCCAAGGACAGTTCTGTAAGGGTGGGAATTCAGGCTGAAGCTCAAGGGCCTCTGCAGAAGGCCAAAGCCTGGCCCCCACATGAGGTAGGTGCAGCTTCTTGACTTGATGGAGCCCGGGAAGCCGGCCGTCCTGCAGATCAGGAAGGGAAAGAGGGTCCAAGGGAAGCCCATCCTGGCCCCTGGTTCCCCGAGCTTTTAGCAGCTGTGGGCATCAACATGGCCATCTAGCCAAGCAGGCCCTGGCTTCCCTAGGGATCTCAGCCCTTGACACAGGTCTGGTCTCCCTGGCCATCTTCCCTCAAGATCCTCTTTCAACTGCCTCCACCCCTCCCCGCCCCCCACCGCTCTTCGGGTCAGCGAGACCCCGCAGCATGGCAGTGCTATTCACCGCAGGCCGAGTGACCCCTGAAGCCCATGCCCTTTCCACTTGGTCTCACTGCCACCCGGGGGTCCCCAGCTGCTATTTCTTATCAGTGCCCCTAGGCTTCTTCCCCAGGGACAGAACTTTCGAACTTTCCACCTTCCACACCCCCTTTCTGGAGGAGCCTCGTTCCCCAAGTGGAGATACTGTTGTCGAGGCCAAAGAACAGCTCCCAGGGCCGGAGGCCGCCGGAGGTGCTGTCAGGCAAGGGCAGCTGTCACAGCCAGCTCAGCCTGAGCACCTGCTTGGCAGGAAGTTAGAAGGGGACTTTGCTGGAAATCTGCCTTTAATCTTGGCTTCCTGTTTTCTGCCCTGGGGGACCGCCCAGAAGGTCTGAGTTTCAAACCATTTCACACCAGCTTCTCTAAACTGTCATCTCAGAGCCAAGGGGGAGGGGAGGAGGCAGGAGGGAGAGAGGACCCTGGGAACACAGAGCAGTCCTGCCATAAAGGTGCTTAAACTCTGGACTTCCGTCAACCAACCACCAATCCAGCTCTGCGGAGAGCTAGCCTTGCTCATGTTGTTAAAATGCAGCCAGGAGTCCTGAGCTCCGTGCTCCCCATCCTAGTTTCCAGACTCTCTTTTTTTACTTCCCCCAGGGTAGAGACTAGTGGCCCAGCCTGGGAGAGCGAGTGCTGAGGCTACCAAGCAGAGCAGAGGTGCTCCTCTTAAATTTCCTCCCCAGTCCTAAAACTCAAGGACCTTCCTCCTGGGATGATTTCCTTGCCTATAGTCTGCTGAGTTCTGAGGCCGTTTGGTGCTCGAAGCTTTGGAGCTCCTCAGACCCGAATCCCAGTCCTGGGAGGGTAGGACTCTGGGGAAGTTCTTTACATCATTCAAGCCTCAGTGGCCTTGTCTGTAGAACTTGACTCCAAACGCCAACCCAACATCTCCACGTCTCACAGGGGCCTTACATCCGGTTTGTCCAAATCAGCTTTTGAGCGCTCCCCACACTTGCCCCTCTCCCAAGCCTTCCGCACCGCGGCAAAGGAGCCCCATCTTTTCCCAGATGCTCCAGCCATACCCAAGGATTAGGCCTGCTTTCTCCTGTGGCCTCATTCCCCACAAACAGCACCCGAGCAAGAGCTGTCATGTGGCTCCTCTTTGTCTGTGGGGGCCCATGCCCATCACCTCTGGGTCCCCACTGGCCTTATAATAAAATCCAAACTCTGGGGTGCCTGGGTGGCTCAGCCAGTTAAGCATCTGCCTTTGACTCAGGTCATGATCCCTCCAGGGATCAAGCCCCACATCCGGCTCCCTACTCAGAGGGGAGCCTATTTCTACCTTTCCCTCTGCCCCTCCCCCTGCTTGTGCTCTCTCTCTCTCTTTTTCTGTCAAATAAATAAATACAATCTTTAAAAAAATAAAATAAAATAAAATAGGGGTGCCTGGGTGAGTTAAAGCGTCTGCCTTCAGCTCAGGTCATGATCAAGCCCCACATCGGGCTCTTTGCTCAGCAGAAAGCCTGCTTCCTCCCCCCCCCCCCACTCTCTCTCTCTGCCTGTCTCTCTGCCTACTTGTGATCTCTCTGTCAAATAAATAAGCAAAATCTTTTAAAAAAAATAATATCTAAACTTGTGTAATAAGACACCTGACCCACAAGGCACCCCAGGATCTGGCCCCTTCCTCCAATTCCTCTCTTCCCCACTTGTGGACTGTGTCCCCTTGGCTTTCTGACCAACCTTCAAGCTGCTGAGCCTCTGTGCCTGGCTCCGCTAGTATGTGCTCTTCCACCCAGCATTCATGCCTTCCTGTCTTCCGCCACAGCATCTAATCACCCCATTTGCTTATCTTGCTGGGCAAGAGCCATGGGGGCCTTGCTTGTGCCTTCATCTCCAGCCTCCAGGACCATGGCAAGCACTTAGTAGGTGTTCAATAAGGGTTTGTCGAGTGAGTGAATGCTAAGGGACTAGGGAAATAGGAAGTTAGCTCTCCCCCTAGAGCTCACCCAATGGGCCAGGGTACTTTATTGGTTTGTCTCCTGGACCTGGGGTTCAGGGAGGGGGAAAAAAATGTATTTCATTCTGCTGTGGAGAGGCAGAGCCAAGACTCAAACGCAATTCTATTTGACTCCAAAGTTCACACTCGTGGCAGTAGCAAACCAAGGGAGAAAATCAAATGTGTGGGGGATAAAGGAAGATGGCTTGGTGACAAAACTGGGACAAGAATTAGAGCATTTTCCCCAAATCCCCACAGTCCTTTCCCATTTCACCAGCTGACCCCGTGGGGGGTGGGGAGCTGTCAACTTCTCCCTTTCAGAAGCCTTCTGCAGAGCTGCTACTTTCCTCCAGGCTGAGAGGTGGCCCCACACAGCTCTCCCTTATCATTCCATCTTAACCTCAGAGGAAAGAAAGGGAAACCAACCAGGGCTGAGCACCCTCCCCCACCGCCACCCCCAGGGCGGTTATCTTGCTGAATCTGCAGCATCTCTCATGAGCATAAGGATATTTTGAGCCTCATCTTACAAAAGAGGAAACTGAGCTCAGAGACCTTAAGTAGTTAGCCCAAGGTCACACAGCTAGTCAGTGGCTCAGCTGAGATTTAACTTAAGATTTGAACCCCCAATCCGTGCTTTTTTTCCATTACACCACAGCACTCTCTGAGACTGTATATCTCCTCAAAGGGTAGAGGTGTGACTACTACCTCCCCCCTTTTTAAAAATAATTAATTTTTGAGAGAGCTGGAAGAGTGCCCTTGTAGGGGGTGGGGGACAGAGGGGGAGGGAGAGAGACTCTTAAGCAGGCTCCACTACCCAGCGCGGAGCTCAATGCCGGACTCGATCTCATAACCCTGAGATCATGACCTGAGCCAAAATCAAGAGTCAGACGCTTAGCCGACTGCACCACCCAGGCGCCCCTATTTCCCTCCTTGAAGGGCTAGCCCCTTACTGGGAAGCTGGCCCAGGGGTGCAGTGGGTCACAGGGCGAGCCTGTGGTTTGTCTGGGGAGGCACACCCAACTCGTGCTCCTGGCATTTGAGGCTCTTTGCACACTCAGCCATGCTGTCTCTCCAGCTCACTCTCCCCAGGGCCCATTACTGTCCCTCTCATTCGTTCAGTCTGGGTATACTACACTTTGCCAGTATGCCTCATTTCCTTCACCAGACAGTGCCCCTCCTCTCTGCCCACCCAACCCTGATTCTTCCTCCAGGGCCCAGTCCCTAAGAAGTGTCTTGATGCCTCCTACCTACGCCAGAGTCTGGTTTCTCCTCCATCACTAACCACCGCCCCCCACCCCCCCAACACACACAACCACACTCACTGTCTGCTTCTGTAGCTCAGAGCAGACCACTTCCCTGCTCCGCATTAATTGTGACATGTAACAGTGGTACTTAGCTGAGGGCTGATCATGTGCCAACCACTGCACATTAAGCACTTTAAATGATTTAACTCATTTCCTCACCACAAAGCCTTAAGAAATGGGTGCTATTATTTCCCCCATTTTACCAAATGGGGAAACCATAGCACAGAGTTTAAGTAACTTTCCCAATGTCACACAGCTACTGCCAACAACTTCATTGCCTCCAGGCTGAAAATAAAGTCCAAGAAAGTCCCACCACGTTCGTTGGCTCTCTTGTCCCTGCAGAGACCCCATCTCCCCCCACTTCCCCGAGCCTTCAAGTGTTCCCGTCTTTCCCCGCCTTCGTCCTGGCTGTTGTTCCCCCACCTGGGCTCCCCGTCCTACTAAGCCTTCCCGCTAGCCCTCCACTCTTTCCTCTTCCTGTGGACCTCCCACACCACCTCTCCACCTTTCTCAGCAGTTTCTTCGCACTTGTTTGTTGGCCTGTCATTTATCCTACTGAGAACCCCCTGACAGTAAGGTGAGGTGGCCTAGCAGACTTCAGAGCAGAACCTGTCACGTTGTCACGTTGTCAGAGACAGGAAACATTTGAATGAGTGAATGAATGCTTACTAGTAGCCGCGAATGAGTCCTACTCTTCACTACAGATCCCAGGACAGAGGCCCAGGTCACGCCTCAATCGCCTCTGCATCGGGGGACCGGAGCCCAGAGAAAGCTCTGAGGTCGCCCCACTGCGGCCTGGTGGGCCCTCACGGGTGGGACCTTCCCGAGCCTTCAGCTCGGGCCCGCTGGTGGGGGCAGGGCGTGGGTGCGGACACACCCCCCGTAGTGCCGCCGGTGCCCAGCAGGGGGCGCCGCTCCTCCGGCCCACGCCCCGCCGCGCGCCGGGCAGGCCCCCTCGCGCAGGCGCGCTGCCGCGGGCGGAGGATCCGGGCCGCGCTTCCTCTCGCCAGGCCTGCGAGCTTCCTCCCAGCGAAGCCCCCGGCAAGCCGAGCTTGGCCGCCGCCGCCGCCGCCACCGCAGACGTCCTCCCGCTCCCGCCCCACCCCGCACCCTGCCCGGGGGGCCTGCCGGGGTGGGGTCCGAGCGGGGCTACCGCCCCGCCGCGCCGCCGTCGGGGCCGTCCCCCGGCCAGCAGTCCCTCCCGCCCCAGCCAGCCCGTGGTCGCCAGAGCCTCCGGGGCGTGGAGCGCGGGGAGCCTCCGCGGCCCCCGATCCAGCGTCCGGGGCAGCCCCCGGCAGCCCGCGCGACGTTCCAAACTCGAACCTCGGTGGCGGCGTTCGGAAGCGGAACTCTGCCGGGGCCGCGCCGGCTACATTGTTTCCTCCCCCCCGACTCCCTCCCGCCCCCTTTCCCCCGCCTTTCTTCCCTTCCCGACCCGGGCCGCGCGGCCATCCCCGCCTCTGTCTGGCCGTCCCTCCTCCCCCTCTTTTCGCACCAATACCTCTTTGTACCGCACCCCCCGGGGACCCCTGCGCCCCTCCCCTCCCCCCTGGCCGCATGGACCGTCCCGCAGGCCGCTGATGCTGCCCGCAGCGAGGTGGCCCGGACCGCAGTGCCCCGAGAGAGGTGAGTGCATGGAGAGTCTGGAGGGGGTGGGCGTCCGAGTGCTTCCCGAGGGAGTGAGGGTGGAGGTCGCGCGTCCCGCTTCTGTTGCTTCCGTTGCAGCTGCGGTCACGTCCACTCCCATCCCCCACCTCCCTTACCCCCCTCCTTCCCGGTTCGAATTCTCCCGGGAGTCGCTGTCAGCCCGACCGGGAGGGGAGCTCACCAGGGAGGTGCTGCCCTGTGAGCCCCACGGACTTGTCTCAGGCCACTCTGAGTCTGTCCGCTCCTTGCCTCCCCCTGTGTCAGGGCTGACTGGAGCCTGGAGGGAGGGGGCAGCATGGGTCAGGACCCTGGAGAATGGACAGTTTGCCCTTCCCTGCCTGCCCAGGCCCTCCCTGCAGGTCCCCTGGCCTGCCTTGTTCTGAACCTTCCCTCATTCCTCCACCAAGGAGCCAGCTGGCTCTTCTTAGGAAGCCCAGGGCCCACCACCTCCCTTGAACTTGCCAGAGGTTGAGCCTCTCCGCCTCCCAGAAGACCAGGCCTAAGCCAAGGGACCTGTGACCCTTGGGTGGGGAAACTGGGCAGAGCGTCTGTGTGGGTGGACATAACACTGGGCATTAGGACAATGCCCCCACCTCCTGGCAGCCTGGTCATTTCATTCTCCCAGACTCCTCAGGGCCCAAGCCAGGTGTCAGGAAGAGGCGTGTCCAGCCACCAGAGCCTTGGAGCATAACTAGAGGTTCACCTCCCCTCCTATTTTGGGGACTAGTGTACTGAGGCTCAGGGGATGGAGTTGCTACCCCAGGTCTCTGGCAGAGTCAGGCTGTCTGTCCTTTCATTCTCTGCTCCGCGGAGCTGGACTGCTGTGGGTGGGGAGGGAAACCAGGCAGGTACCTTCACCCACCAAGGACCCAGGCCCCCAGCTTGACCCAAGGGACCTTGTGGGGTGAACACGTGCTTCCCAAAGAGGGCTTCCGGGCCCAGCTCTGCTGAGGTCTGGGCTCAGGCAGCATCGGTACTACCCGTGGGATTTCTTCTGGGTGCCCGAGGTGGGTCCCACCAGCAGGGGATGTGGTGGGAAGGGGCGCCGTGTCTGGTGTGTCCCTGGTGCTCAGCTGAAACAGCCTGGTGGTCTGCCCTGCCCCAGGCCTCCCACACATGTGGCCCAGCTGGCCCAGGGACATGAATGGGATCCAGATGGGGAAGGTGAGAGCCCTGTTTCCACAGCCTTGGCTCAGGAGTGTTGCCAGAGTGGGCACACATAGGGGCTCTTTTCCAAGCTCCCCACACTTGGGTGGTTCCAGTGTCTTTTGAGGTGGAGTCCTAACAGGAAGAGAGCAGAGGCAGCAGGAGGGAGGCTGGGAGTGTGGTGGTATACTCTTGCTCCCTGGAGGGTAGGTGGTTCCCTGGAGGATGTTGAACTGTGTCTGGGCCTGCTTGGGGCCACTGGTAGTTTTGTCCCACTCAAGACTCTGCCCTTGATGTAGAGTTTTTTCCCAGTTGCCCCGACATGCATTGTGAAGGGGACCCAGATGTGGTGGGCCTGTGAGGCTCCCTACACCCAGCCTTAACTTCTTTCCAGCCTGGGGCTGAGGCCCGAAGGTTGGGGGCTTTCCTACCAACTGTGAGCTGTATGGGGACGACCCCTGGGTCCCCAGGCCTTTGTAGAAAAGGGTCTGGCTTCAGGTTAGCACAGTTGCAGAGATGTGTTTTTTTATCTGGGGACCTTGGTTTCTTCCTGCCTCTCGGAAGTGGCTGCTCTTCTCTCTGTGTTGGCTTAGGGACGAGGAAGGACCAGATGATGGTCCCCAGGGCCACTGCAGGGGGCACCGGACCTCAAGAGGCTGAGCCACCATGGAGCAGCCCTGAGTACAGATGGGGGCTGAGGCCCAGGATTCACAGTGTGGGACGCAGCTGCCCGAGCAAACTGCCAGCAGGCCTCATAGGGCAGAACAGCCTGGGTCCAGTTCTGGCCTCTATCTTTTGAGGCATTTTGAAGCCTTGACATGTAGTCCCCAAAGAAAGAGGTGTTTGGCCTGAGGATCCAGGAAAGAGAAGGTAGGGAGAGCCCTGCAGGTGCCTGAGGGGCTGTTCCGTATCTGAAAGGCCGTCCCATGGAAGATGTCCCTGAGGTTAGGGCCAGATCTGGGGGACAGTCAGATCCCAGGGAAGCAAATGTGAGCTCAGGAGAAAACTACGTATGTATTACTTTCTTAATGCATAAAGTAGCAACACAGCACCACAGAAAACTTAGAAAACACTGCAAGAATCACAATTTCTTCATCAGAGGAGCAACTGTTTGCATTTTGGAGTTCCCTCCCTGTCCTTTCCTGACCTGTTTTTTCCTTCCTTGCTGTTGTCATTTGAATATGTGCACCATGACACCTTTTTTCTTTTCAGTTCTGTGTCTCTGGGCATTTTCTCATGCTGCCACACAGGGTGTAACTTCGCCACCAGCTTCCAGGCCTCTTCCAAGCCCCCTGACTATAAGCTCATTGTTCCACGCTGCAGTGGGTGCTACAGCTGGTGGGACCACAGGCCCCCAGAGCAGCCTGGGCTATGGCAAAGGGCGGGCAGCTTGGCACCCAGCCGATGTGGTCCTGGGCTCAGCCCCGCCGTTAAGGCTGGTCACCTCAGAGATGGGGATCCTTTGCCACGGGGTGGCCATACATGGGGCAGAGGGCGATATGAGGAGTCCGAACGAACTAACCAAGGTACTAGAAGGTACCCAGCACTGCCCCTAGCCTCGGGTAAGCACTTTGTAAGGAGAGATTGGCGTTGTTCACAGAGCACCCACTGCAGGCTCCCTCGGTGTGTGGGGACGACGCCTGGGCCAGGGAGGGCTAGTCTTGGTCCATGGAGCCCTTCGAAACCCTCTGTTCTTGAGGTACTGGACTACGCCAGCCAGTGTCTGTCCCACCCCACTCCCCATCACCATGGCACGGCTGGTCCAGGACCTGGACCTGACCCTCCCTGTCTCCCTTTGGTCTCCCGGCTCCAGAGCTGACTGGACAAGGCATCTCCTCTGAGAGCCTGCCTGCCTTCTGCCCCAAGCTAGCTTCTGCTACTTCCTAGGCCACCCCAGGTTTCCCTAGCAGAGCTGGAGGCCTATTTAGCTTGGGAAAACCACTACTTGGGCAATGAGCCCAGGCATCCTGAGCCCCAACCCAAGGATGGCATGCCAGCCTCATCTCCCTATCCTTTCCCAGTGGCGGGGGTGGGGCGGGGAAGGGAAGAAAACTGGTGGTGGCTGGAGGTGGGGTGGCAGGGTTTCTGGCCTCCCAGATGGGAGTTGGAAGGAACATAGGTGCTCCACAAATCAGTGGGGAAGTCCTGTGTGTTAGCGGCCACCTCTTCGCCAGATGCTACCTGGGTCCGACCTGAGTGCATACAGCTGACACCCCCTGCTTCCTCTTGCTGGGCTTCTGCGGAGACCAGAGTAACTGGGAGTGCCCTCCTGGAGCCACGCCTTGGGCAGTAGGAGGAAATCAGTCTCAACTTGGCAGTCCTGGGCCTGAGAGACCATAGCCCCAGGTGACCGTAGGGTAATCCAGGACTAACCTAGGCAGGAGGTCCTCCGCCAGGTGGCCCATTCAGTGCAGAGATCCCCCAGGCACCTGGTCTCAGATTCTAGCTGCTCGAGTTCGCCTGTGGAGTGTCTTCCTCCTCCCTGGTCTTGGTGCAGGGGAAGTGGGCATTACAACTACCCTCCTGTCCCACAGCTTGGGCTGGGATGAGGTCACTGGGTGGGGTCCCCTCCAAGATGCTGGCCTGGCTGGGGCAAGCCCTTTGGGTGTTTCTTCGTCTCCGCGCCTTGGTTGGGGACAGGATGGGTGGAGGAGCAGGCTGCCCCCAACGGCGGGCAGGGAGCACTGCCTTTCCCCCTCCTCTCCTGTGGGTCCCTTCATTCAAGGGCTGGAAATAGAATCCGCTAAGTAATGATTAAAGTCAAATTCAGACCTAAAAATAAAGAGCTGGTAAAGGAAGAGCTAGTGTGCTCCCTGCGTGGCTGAGGGGAGAAGCGAGCAGGACAAGGCTAGCTTCCCAGGAGAGGCCAAAGCCCGCTGGGGGATCAGGACTCCTCCGCCAGTGAGGGGAGGGCATCTCTTTTATCAGGCACCAGTTGGGTAGTCTAGCCACACCAGGGAGAGAATCCCATTTTTCCCCTGGGGAGACTGAGGCCCAGAAGGGGGAAGTGTTTTGTCCAGCCACTGCCCAAGAGCTCTCCTTGGCAGGCACCCAGGGACCTGAGGGCCCCACACAGCCCAGTTCGTCCTTTCTGCCTGCTCAGTTTCTCTTCCTGGTTTTGAGGTACTGTGATGAGAGGAGCTTCTCATCACACACCAGCTATGCACGCCTCGGGGGTGCTGGGCCTCCGACCGCAGCTTCCCTCCGTCCCCCTGCCCCCCCCATCTCCGCCCCTTCCGTGATCAGGGCCCAGAGCTGCAGGAACAAGCAGAAGAGAGGCACCCCCCAACCTCCGCCTGTGCTGCTCTCCGCACAGTTGGAAGTTTTGTAGGGGTGAAAACCTGGGTGTCATCTGATGCCTGCCCACCCTGGCTGCTGCTTCTCAGGCCTGCCCAGCCCCACCCCGGGTCTCTATGTTGGTCCTGGGCACCTGTGCTGGCATCCTGTGCCGTAGGGAGACTGGAAGGGAGAAGGAAGGAGGAACCCCGAGAGCTCCCCTGCTTGCCAGCAGAGACCAGACTCAGAGAGGAGTCGGGGGAGCCTGTGGTTCAACTTCCTGTCATGGCTGGTGGGGAGCTCAGAAGCTGGGGGGTCTGCGTAGGCTGAGGAAGCCAGGAGGGCTTCCTGGAGGGGAAAGGCCATGAAAATCAAGATGTTTTGGGCTCCTTGCTTGGAGTTTCTGCCTTCTCTAGGGTTGTTGGCTTCACTAGTAGCTAGATGGCTGTGGGCAATCTCTTGGTCTCTCCGTGCAAAGCAGAATATGGCAGACAATTAAGGAGTGGGCACACGAATGTAACCTCTGCTTCCCAGAGCAGGAGGGCCAAGCTCTAGGCAGATCTCCCTTCAGCTACCTGCTCTCACCTAGCTTCCCATTTTTGGAGGGTCATTTGTCCTGCCCAAGGAAAGGTTGGGGGTTTTTCTCCTGACCAAGTTCTGACAGATCGGAGTTCTGTCAGAGTTCCCTACTCTGCCCCCTTGGAAACTGGACAACCTGTCAGCCTGGTTCCTCCTGTGTCAAACAACAATCAACAGTAAAACCTCACAGGGATTTTTGAGGATTAAGTAAATAACACAGGGTTGGGCCATTGGGCGGTCATCCCCGTGCTTTCATTCCCATGGTCTTGTGCCCATTTCATTTCATTTTCATCACCCATCCTGCCGGGGGAGGGTGTTGATAACCTCCTTCTCCGTCAGGTGTTTAGCAAGACGGTGAGTCCTATGTGTTGGGCCCCCCATGGCTTTACCTTTTGAGTTATGTGTTTTGTGGGTCCCAGTCCTGAGACAGACCAAGAATCTGGGGGCCAAAGTTTTAGGCAGTTCCTGAGCCTCTGGGCCTCAGCCCCCCACCGGTAATGTACATAGGAGACTTCAGGATAAAGGACAAGGACACTCATGATTTTTAAGTGGCTGTTGGAAGTCAGCGCTGAGAGGCTGTATGTAAATGTAGGCAAATGGCCATGCAAAGCCTGCAGCCTGTGCTGGGGGACAGGGGGACAGAGGCCTGTGTGAGGGCCCTGGGGAAGGCCCGAGTCCCTGCTGCCCAGTGCATGTAGGTAATTAGGCTCCTGAGCGGTAATTAGAAACCTTTCTGGGCCAGAAGTGTCAGCCTCACACCGCAGCAGTGCCCCGGGGAGGCGGGGAGGCGGCTTCCCATTAGCCTTCTCTCACACCAGCCCCCATCTCTCCCAAACCACTAGAGGGGATTTCCGGTCCCAGGAGTCACTGGGGGCAGGAAAAAGGCAATGAGTTGCTTTAATTTCGTTTCAAACATTTTTAGCCATTAAGTCACCCCTACCCTTAGAGCAGGAGTCCTGGAGACTGAGGGAGGCCTAGGTGAGTGGGGAGGGAGGGCAAGCAGCACATCCAGGAGCCAGAGCAGGGCCATTCTTCCAGCCCTTTCTTCACCCCCAGGGACATTGGGCATCTTGGAGGGTCTTGCGTGCCAAACTGCAGTGCCTGACCCTGAGACGCGTGTGCGGCGGGTATGCTGAGCGCTCTGGGCCGCCCTCCTGGGTCAGCGCGCCCCTCCAGTCCCACAGCCTCACGGCCTGGTGTGTGGCCTGAGCGTCGGGGTGCCCTTAGCCTGAGTGTCCTTTGCAGAACCAGAGGTGGGGCTGATCTTACTGCAGCCAAACCAGCCCAACTGCTGGCAGCCCCGCCCTCCTCAGGTGCTCTACTGCCCTATCTGAGGGGCGTGCCTGAATCTGGAAGCTCAGTTTTGCTTGTTATCTGTCCTGTGACCTGTCAGAACTTCCGGGCTGGTTCAGAACTTTGGTACACCCCCACCCTGAGCCGCCTTCTGCCGTCATTAACTCTTCCATACCACAGTTTTGGTAGCTTAATCCTGGCCTGGTCCAGCACCTGCCCCCCCCCCCCAATTGCTTCCACTGAAATCATCCCGGTTCCAGCTCCCCTCCCCTTCTTCCCGGAAGCTTTCCTGGGTTGCCCCTGTCTCTTCTGTCTGTGGGGACACCAAGTACCCCTGACCATGACTGACTGTCTGGTAGCCAGGAAGACAGAAGCAGGGAAACATTTTGGTGGCCTTAGGCTGGGCCCACAGGGGAGACAGATGCGTGGGGTTCGTAGAGCCCCCTGGGGTCTCATGGGTCCCTTCCTCCTTTCCATCCTGGCTCACCTAGCAGGGGCTGGTCCACAGTGAGGCTCCAGAACCCTGGCTCGAAGAATGAGAAGGTGTAGTGAACCTGCCTGTTGCTCTGGCAGCTGCCCCTGCCCCCAGACTCTCCAGCTGGGTCCTGTGGCAGAACCAAAGTCTCTGGGGGCCATGGCCTGAGTTCCCCCAGGTCTCTTGTGCACTTCCCTTTTCAGTGAGTATTTTTAGCTGGGTGTAAACAGTTACTGAAGGCTCCCACGCCCCACTGGGCAGTGGAGTTTTGGTGAAGGGGGCAGGGCAGGAGACCCTTGACCTGCCCCAGCCTCTGGTACATGCTAGGCCATGGTGGTCTATGGCTGCCCCCAGGGCAGGGAAAGAGCAGCCTGGGAGTTTTTGGGCTCCCAGTTCTCCTCTCTTCTCCCCTCCCTGCCAGCCCCGGCTACCAAGAAAGGCCTGCCTGAGGCTGCAGCCACTGACCTCAGTGCTTGGGCACAAAGCCCAGCCTGTTCCCGGGACCCCAGCACAAGGGCTGCTGGGAGCAGAGTTTGGGGCAGGAAGTCAGAGTGAAGCGCTGACTTCACAGAGTTCCAAAGCCCCCGTCCCCTGGTCCTTGGCGGGTGTGCCAACAGCTGCTGTCCCTTTGGGGTTAAATATAGTCCCGGCAGTTAGGGGACCTTGGTGTGGCATGGCCTAGCTTCCTCCTTTCCTTTGTTGGTTCATTCATTCATTCGGTACTCATTTACTGAGCAGCCACTCTGGGCTCGGCCCATGCTGGGGACATGAGTCAGCTCCCAGCCTTCCCCCTGCAGAGCTCCCAGGCCAGGATCAGTAAGGTTCTCACCAGAGCCCAGGGATGTGTGAGAGGCTGTGGAAGCCTGGAGCCGGGGGCACAGCTGGGGAACGAAGGAAGGCTCTTGGCAGGGGGGCGGGGTTCAAAAAGTCATTTATTTTCAATCTTATTTTTAGGGAGAGGTTAGTTATAGATACATGCGGTTTTCGAAAAAAGAAAAAAAAAGTCAAAAAGGACAAAATAGCAAATACACAGTGAAAAGTAATTTTCCCTTAAACTGGACTCCCCCCACTTCCCAGCCCAGAGACAACTCGTGTTGCCAATTTCCTGGCTTTCAAGGATAATCCGTGTGTATTTGAGTTTAGGGATGATTTGTATGTCCCCCGCACCGTGTCTTTTTTCACAGGCTCGTATTCGGAGTATTTAAACCTACTAAGAAGCCAAACTAGGGCGCCTGGCCGGCACTGTGGGTGGAGCCCGTGACTCTTGATCTCAGGGTCGTGAGCTTGAGCCACGTCGGGCGTAGAGATTACCTAAAAGATTAATAATAGTAAGGGCGCCTGAATGGCCCAGTTGGTTGAGTGGCGGACTCTTGATTTCCACTCAGGTTGTGATCTCGCGGCTATGAGATCAAGTCCCTCTTCTGGCTCTGTGCTCCACAGGTAATCTGCCTGTTCCTCTCCCTGTCCCTGCACTTTTGTGTGCCCTCTCACATGGTCTTTGAAATAAAGAAATAAAATCTTTAAAAATAATGACAATTATCATAAAAAGCTGAAATAATCATATAAGGAATACCCATACATCCTTCACGCATATTCACCAGATCTTAACATTTGGCCGCATTTGGTTTACCTCTTTTATATGCCTAGATGTGTATACATGGGGCTTGGTGCTGGTTTGTTTGAGTGTCAGTTACAGCCATCTATCTTTCATTTCCAAGTCCTTTAGCATGCACTGCTTACATAATCAGATCACCATGATCACGCTTAAGAAAATTGCTGTTAAAATTCCCTAATATTACCTAACATTTCCATTTTCCCAACTGTCATCCACTGATTTTTATAGCTACTATTTTTCTCCCTCTGAGCCAGAATCCAGTTCAGGATCACTCATTGAATCTCGTTGTCCTGTTGCCTTCTCCCTTTTTTCCAGCTTTATGGAGCTGTAATGGACATACAGTGCTGTGTGAGTCCCTTGTACAGCAAAGGGACCTAATGTACGTGTGTTGCTAAACAGTTACCACAGTGGGCTTGGTGAACACCTGCTCACCTCCAGTAAATTCCATTTTGTTGTTGTGTCCTGTGTCTCTAGTGTCCTGTTTCATTGAGAACATTCTCCAGTCCCTATTCATTTGTTTTGTCTTTTCTTTAAAGATTTTATTTTTCATTTGTCAGAGACAGAGCATAAGCAGGGGGAGCAGCAGGCAGAGAGAGAGGGAAAAGCAGGCTCCCCGCTGAACAGGGAGCCCGATGTAGGACTCGATCCCAGGACCCTAGCATCACGACCTGAGCTGAAGGCAGATGCTTAACCCACTGAGCCACCCAGGTGTCCCCTTTGTTTTGTCTCTTGAGACACTAACTTGGAAAGTCCCGGCCAGTTGTTGAGTCTATGCCTGATGGCATCTTCCTGATTTTAGTCAGGTTGACGGGCTCTGCGGGAATCCTACCCAAAAATCCTAGCAGGAGGCACTCGGCGTCATTTCTTTCATCCTTAATTCGGTTGCACGGTTAACAATGTATCTGCCAGGTCTGCTTGTCGTGCAGGGGCTGCTGCTTTCTGAGTAATCTGTGGGGTGGTCACTGAAAGCCGTGTCCCTGTCTCATTCCACCCAGAAGCTTTTTCTTAAGCGACTTCAACTGGCTCTTTGCCGTTTCTGCTTGCTTTGCCGTCTGGTGCTCTGTGCTCTTAGCCCCTAAAGGTCTGTTCAGGCCCCGTCACCACTGGAACTGTCATTCCCTCTTAGGGATAGCTGGCTGTCTCTTCACTTGGTCCCTCACTGATGGGCATAAAGATCATCTCCCAGTCTCTTGCTGCCACAGACAAGGATTTTATAGGCACACGTGAAACAGAAGCAATTCCTCAGGTGCGCCCCGGAGGTTGAGAGGAGGAAGGAAGTTCCTTGGGGTAGAGAAGAGGGAGGGAATGGAGAGGGAAGGCCAGGCAGGGAGGTGGAAACAGCAGGCAGGACACAGGTCTGGCTGAGGTGTTGGAGAGCCAGCCAGCAGGTCCCGGAAGAGTTAAGTGACTTTCCCAAGGTCATATACACACAGGAAATTGGTAGCAGGGCCAGAAACAGGACTGAGAGTCCCCTACTCCCAGAACAGTGTTCCTGTACTGCCTCCCCAAAGTGGCCTGAAAGGCACACAGAACCCTTGTGTGCCTGGCCCAGGCAGGCTTAGAGGCCTAGGTTCGCTGCAGCCCCTCCCAGCCATTCTGGCTCAGTTGCCCCCCCCCCCCCCAGGAGGGAGACTGCTAAGCCGCCCTGGGGCTCTGGCTCAGGACTTCACCAGGGAAGAGCTGTCAGAGCCCACGGCTTGCACTTGGCATTTCTGTGCAAAGGCAGGTCTCGCTCCTGGTGCGGGAGGTGCCCACTCCAGTCTCTCTAGAGGCGGCCCTCGCTGCTGCAGGGTTTTCACCAGCACATTGTACAGAAGAGAAATCAGGTCCTAAAGTTTTAGCCAACAGAAAAAAGGGGAAGGGCCAGCTCCTTCCCCTGCTTTCCAAATCTATGGCCGCAGCCCCCTGAGGAACCCCCCCACACACACACCACCACTGCAGCTGGCCTTGTCCCTCCTCTGGGCCCTGCTTCTCTTCCTCCCCTACACTCTCCCAGGCCCACAGCAGCTCCTGGGGCGTGGTGTGGGGGCCTTGGGGCATCTGGCACCTGAGCAGGGCAGGGCACTCACTTGAGGTGTAAACCTCAGGCAAGGCCACCTTGCCTCCTTGACCTTGCTCAGGGTCCCTGTCTGTAAAATGGGGTAAGAGTAGCCTCCGTCGTTACAGGATTTGATGAGCCATAGCATGCCAGGGACAGGGCCTTGCACAGAATAAGTGCTCAGAAAACAGGGCCTATTATTATTTGTATTATTATCATCAAGTCAGTGGGGAGGCGGCCGCCGCAGCTGCAGGCTGGGAAGGGAGTGTTTGCAAACTGACAGCCAGGAGGGTGACTAACGGTGGTGCAGTGGTGGTGAGTCTGGGGATGGGGGGGTGGGGGAGGCATGGGGGTGTGGAAAGCTAGCAGAGGCCCTGTTCAGAAGGGCCTGAAGATCAGGGACCCAGCCAGCCCTCATTCGGAAACCCTCATTCAGGAACCCGTTTGGGTTCTGGGCTATCCACCCCTAACTAGCTATAGGGATTCACCCAAGCTGTTCAACCTTGTGAGCCTCAGTTTCTGCTTCTATAAAATGGGGGTAAGAAGAGCTCACAGCTCACCACAGTTTGTGGACCACAAGAGCCCAGCGGGTGGTTCCTGTCCCCAACTCAGTCATGCGAATGTGTGTTTGGGGTTGGGAGGGGTGGGGATTCGTATCTGCTCAGCCTTGTTGGGCCCCAGTCTCCCTGTGCAGACAGCAGAGATCCATGGGCTGGCCTCTGGGGACAAAAAGCACTGTGTATCCTGGGAGGAAGGGTCCCCTTTTTGTCTGCTGGGGGTGGTGGGGGTTATGCCAAGCCCTGCGCCAGACCTTCTCAGTCCAGGGGTCTCATTCTGCTCTGTCCACAGCCTGCATGTGGGGCCTGTTCCTCCCTGTCTGTCAGGGTGAGGGATCTGAGGCTCAGAAGGGTTGAGTCATTCTTCCGAGTTGCAAACTCAACAGAGTCAGGTCTGCCTGACCAGAAGCAGGAGCGAGGCCTGGAAGGGGTGCTGGTTCTCCCTGGCTTCTGCTCTCCTCAGCCACACACTTCTCTGCCGAGGCCCTGGAAGCAGACCGTGGTTCCTCACTTAGGCGTTTGAAGCCCCTGCTAACCTGCAGGGTTGGTGCCAGGCAGGCCACCCCCCCACCAAACTAGCCTCCTCTAGCAGACTGCCAGTGTGCCCGGATGGATGGTCGGGGTGTGCTTGCCAACCCCTCCCGTGGGCTCAAAGCCGGGCCGTTCTCTCTCAGTTGTCCCGGTCTACCTGACCCCCTTGCTCTGCTGTCACCCCAGCCCGGGCCACCCTTCCTGCTTGCCTCCTGTCCTGAAGCTCTCCATTCTTCGGGGCTCAGCTCTGGGGCTCCCTCCTCCAAGAAGCCCACCGAAGCCCTGCAGTCCTTGTTCACCTCACACACCCGGGCACATGCGCTCAAGCATTGCCTCCCCCTACCTGGCCTGGGGGAGGTGGCATTGCAGCCTGGCCCTAGACCTTGTCCGTCCTGTCTGATGAGCCTGGGAACGGGACTCCTGGAGGTTTTCTTCTGACACACTGCAACCGTGGAGGAGTCAGCAGCCTGTCTGAGCCTCAGCCGCCTCAGTCTCCTGTCTGGCAGCAGAGAGCTGGAGCCCCAGCCCTGCTGCTTCCTGAGACAGGAGCTCGGGCTCGGGGCTGGAGGAAGGCGGCGGCGCTGGAGGGGCGCCACGCTAGGGCCGCAGAGTATGTGCGTGCGGGACAGCGTGGCTGCTGCTCTTGGAGTGTGGCTGGGCTGGAGGCTTCTTGGAGGGGCTCCGCTTTACTGGAGTAAACCTACACACCCAAAAGTGCCCCCGTCATAACGGTCAGCTCAGTGAGATACCACAAGGGAAACTCATGCCCCTTCTGGTGGCATTAGCCCTTCCCGAGGGCAGTTGCCATCCCGCACTTGGCTAGATTTCGAACTTTATGAGGTATAAATGGGATTACATGGTCTCTGTTCTTCTGTCGGGCTTCTTAGTTAATACCACTCGGGAAACTCGTCATCGTGGTTTCGTTACTCAGAGTGTTGGTGTTTGCCGCTGAGCCGAGTACCACTCTGTGAAGCTGCACGGTTTGGCAGCTTACCCCGATGGGCGTCTGGGCCGCCCCCAGTGCGAGGCTGGCGACAGATCGTGCTGCGTGAGTGCTCTCATGCCCGTGGCGGTGGCCACCTGCCCTGTGTCCGCTTGGGTGTGTACCTAGCAGTGGGGTGACTGGGCCATGAGGTCGGCATACCTTCGACTTCAGACATCTTCCCCGGGCACGTTTTTACAGGCAGCAGAACTCAGAGGCTCGCAGAGAACAAGTGATTTTCCCAAGTCGCATTGCACCTTCCCCAGCCTCACAGAGCTGCCTCGAGCTCCCTTCCCCCGCAGACCGCACAGCTCACATCCGGACCTCGGGCTGGGAGTGGGGTCAGGTGGCACTGGTGCTGCTTCCCCCCCCCCCCCCCCCCCCCGCCGAGCTTCCTTTGCCTCTGTTGGCCATTCGGTCGGGCTGGAAGCCTCCATGGACCTAGGGTTGGGGACCCCCCTGTCCCTGGCACTCTGTAGCCTTCATGCTCCTGCCTCCCCCATTCAGCACTCTCAGGCTGCTGAGGCTGGAAGAGAGGATGGATGACCCTTGCCCGAGTCCCAGCTCTGGAGGTCTTTGGTGCTTGTTCACATCTCCGCGGGGAAGGAATGGGAGCCCAGTGATTGGGCGGGGCCAGCTCCTCACCCCCTCCCTGCTCTTCCCTTTGTCCTGCAGCTCTCATGGTACCAAGTGGCAGGGTGGCCTTCCTGTGACACGGGGAAGCCCGATCTTCTGAGAAGATGTCAGCAATCCAGGTACCACAGGGGTAGGGGTCTAGAGCAGTTGAGTGTCCCCCCTCCACCTCTGGAGGGGTGCTGAGTGGAAGAGAGAGAATGAGGGCTTGCTTCGATCTGCTCCCCTTGGCCCAACCCTGGCTTTCAACAAAGGAAAATTCAGAGGACACTATTAGATCCAGGGCTCTCAAGATGGGAGTACAGATCTGGGGGTGGTGGGGGAATCTCAGCTGGAAGGCACCCAGAGTTCTTGGGGGTAGGGGTGGGGAGTGCCTCTCCTGGCTCACAAAGGCGGGCCAAGAGGCTCTGACGTTGAGCGTGGATAGGCAGGTGGGTGGAGATGGCCCCAGGGCTGCCTCCACCTGCCCACCTGTCCTGTCCTGCAGGCCGCCTGGCCTTCCGGTACAGAGTGCATTGCCAAGTACAACTTCCATGGCACTGCTGAGCAGGACCTTCCCTTCTGCAAAGGAGACGTGCTCACCATTGTGGCGGTCACCAAGGTAATGGGGGCCTCACATGGCCACAGCTCATCCGGCCTCCATGTGTTCCTGCTGGGTCTGGTCTCCCCTGCAGGCGACGGTGGGCCTGAGAGTGTGTCTGGGCTCCCTCTCCCCAGGACCCAAACTGGTACAAAGCCAAGAACAAGGTGGGCCGTGAGGGCATCATCCCAGCCAACTACGTCCAGAAGCGGGAGGGCGTGAAGGCCGGCACCAAGCTCAGCCTCATGCCGTGAGTACTGTCCAGGAGCAGCCGGGGTCTGCGGTGTGGGGAGGGAGGAGTACGGGAAGCCCTGGTTCTCCCTAGAGGAGTCAGGGAAACAGAGAGGCCGGAGTAGGAGTGGGAATGTGTGAAGACTTCAAGATGAGGGGAAGGGCATGGGTGCTTGACCTCAGAGGTAGGGGGTGGGCCTGGGAGGACCAGAGGAGGAAGTGTGGGAAGCAGGAGATGAGGGCCTCCTACACCTGGCTGAGCCAGTGGGGGCTGTGGTGAGGGGCCGGGCAGAGGGAGCACCTCGGAGAGTGGACCCTGGAGGACACATGTGGGGGGTGGTGACCTCCAGCTACCGTGAGCCATGATCTGGCCTCCCCCCAGCTGGTTCCATGGCAAGATCACACGGGAGCAGGCAGAGCGGCTTCTGTGCCCACCAGAGACGGGCCTGTTCCTGGTGCGGGAGAGCACCAACTACCCCGGGGACTACACTCTGTGCGTGAGCTGTGACGGCAAGGTGGAGCACTACCGCATCATGTACCACGCCAGCAAGCTCAGCATCGACGAGGAGGTGTACTTCGAGAACCTCATGCAGCTGGTCGAGGTGAGCCGGGCCAGCCTTCCGGTTCTGTCCCACCTCTCCTGGCCCCTGGGAGCCTGTGTGTCCCCTGCCTTGATAAAGCTCCTGCTCTGGGCCAGGATTGCCCTCTGACCGCCCACGGTGCCGCCATTGGGAGAGCAGCACTGTCCCCATGTCACAGCCTAGGAGACAGGTTCAGAGCAGTGCAGGGACCTACCTCAGGTCACACAGCTGTAAATTAGCGGTGCCGGGACTAGAAGCTGAGTCTGGCCAATTACAGGGCTAGGCTTCCTTCCAGGCCCACAGAACTCCATGCCTGTCCTCCCGAGTTGCACCCCGATGGCCCTGGGCTCACGGGTTCCCGGGCTCCTGAACCCACACCGATGTGCCCACTTGGTCCTGCAGCTCCCAAGGCCAGTGCTGCCAGCCCTGTTGAGGTTATATCTGGCTTCCGGAAGCCCCAGCGGCCCCCCAGACGCCTCCTGCTGCTGGGGAGGGTCCTGGGCACATCTGTACTGAGCTAGGGCTTGCCTTTTGCCTCGGGATGCTGGTGAGGCCTGAGGCCCGGAGTGGTAGCAACAGCCCCGTGTCTGTCCAGCATCTGGATGTGACTGGAAAGTGGGTCACCAATCTGAGTCTGGGGCCTCCCTAATCCTTCCCCTGGCTGGAAGTGAGAAGCCCTCCTCCCAACCCAAAGCGACTCCAGGCTGGGTGGGCTCGGCCTCCACTGCCCTCTGGCGGTTAGAGACGGGCAGTGCATGGGAGTGGCTGGTGGCTCTCATGGCTGGCCCTCAGTGCCTGCCCTGCCCTCGCAGCACTACACCTCAGACGCAGACGGACTCTGTACGCGGCTCATCAAGCCAAAGGTCATGGAAGGCACCGTGGCAGCCCAGGATGAGTTCTTCCGCAGTGAGTGCCATCCCCGCCCCCAGTCCTCACTTGCCTCCCTGCCTTCTCCCACCCAGGCTCCCTGGCACTGCCCCCATCCCGGAGGCTCTGGAGACCTCCAGGGAGCGCCACACACACGGTCCAGGCTGTGACCGCTGTGAGCCCTGCTCTGGCTTCACCCCTCACTGACACCCCCTCCCCCCGCCAGGCGGCTGGGCACTGAACATGAAGGACCTGAAGCTGCTGCAGACCATTGGGAAGGGGGAGTTTGGAGGTGAGCGGGAGGGGGTGGCAGCCGTGGGGGGGCCAAGGGCCTGTGGAGAGTTCTGGGAACAAGCTCCAGCCCTCCTTCCCCAGATGTGATGCTAGGTGATTACCGAGGGAACAAAGTCGCTGTCAAGTGCATTAAAAATGACGCCACTGCCCAGGCCTTCCTGGCTGAAGCCTCTGTCATGACGTGAGCCGGGGCCAAGGGTGGGTGTGGAGGTCACCCCGGGACAGGGAGGAGATGGGGAGGCTCAGCAGGCTCTGACCACCCGCCTCCTGCCCTAGGCAACTTCGGCATAGCAACCTGGTACAGCTTCTGGGTGTGATCCTGGAGGAGAAAGGCGGGCTCTACATCGTCACTGAGTACATGGCCAAGGTGTGCACCTGCCCGGAGGGCCCACCCCCGTTCTGGAGCTGAGCACCTGGGCCTTCCAGCTGTCCCAAACCCCTCACTGTCCTCGGGCCCCTGCTCCCTTGGGCCCCTCTCTCTCTGAAGTCAGCTTTTGTCCTGACTTGTCGTTTATTCCGTGTGACTAGTTGGATAGCTTGCCAAGCCTCAGTTTCTTCATCTATGAAATGGAGATAGTATCAGAGTTCCTCTGAGAGATTTATGAGATTTAAGGATGAATGCAGGAAAACAGCTGAGTGTGGTGGCCGGCTCGTAGAACCCGGTACCCATTCAGCACTGAGTCCCGGCCTCTCTGCTCCTCCCCCTCCTCGTATCGCCCTCATGTGTTCACCCAGCCCCTGCCCGTGATTCCAGAGGGCTGGGGGGCCAGTCTGACGTGGGGGGCCGCTTGGTCTGTCTGTCCTGCCCCAGGGGAGCCTGGTGGACTACCTGCGGTCGAGGGGTCGGTCGGTGCTGGGCGGAGACTGTCTCCTCAAGTTCTCACTGTGAGTGACGCAGCACCCACTGGGGGGGACCCTGGCCTGCTGCGGGAGCCCTGCCTGAGGGGACGCATGTCTGGCTCTCTCCCAGAGATGTCTGTGAGGCCATGGAGTACCTGGAGGGCAACAACTTCGTGCACCGGGATCTGGCTGCCCGCAACGTGCTGGTGTCAGAGGACAACGTGGCCAAGGTCAGTGACTTCGGCCTCACCAAGGAGGCCTCCAGCACGCAGGACACAGGCAAGCTGCCAGTCAAGTGGACAGCCCCGGAGGCCCTCAGAGAGAAGGTGAAATGGGCCTGTCCCCAGAGCCTGAGGAGTGGGAGGTAGGGGTCCTGGGTTCCCCACCCCCCACCCCCACCACCTCCCAAACTCCCAGGATCTGACAGTGCTCCTCCCACCCGCGTGGCAGAAATTCTCCACCAAGTCTGACGTGTGGAGTTTCGGAATCCTTCTCTGGGAAATCTACTCCTTTGGGCGAGTGCCTTATCCAAGAATTGTGAGTCGAGTGCTGGGACTGGGTCATGGCTGGGGCTGACGGTGAGGCTTTTGGAGCAAGGAGGAAGGGGTGGGCCAGAGAGGCAGCCTTTCTGGGCCCTGCCTTCCATCCTTAGCCACAGAGCAGCCCTCAGGACTTTCAGGAGCCTCCCGGGCCTGGCTCTGAGGCCTGGGTCTGAAGGGGATCCCTGAAGCTGAGTCAGGGTCCGCTGGGGAGTCACGCCCTGCACAGACTAACCCCACCCGCCTGCCCACAGCCCCTGAAGGACGTCGTCCCTCGGGTGGAGAAGGGCTACAAGATGGACGCCCCCGACGGCTGCCCGCCTGCAGTCTACGAGGTCATGAAGAACTGCTGGCATCTGGATGCTGCCACGCGGCCCTCCTTCCTGCAGCTGCGGGAGCAGCTCGAGCACATCAAAACCCACGAGCTGCACCTGTGACCTCTGGCCTCCTCACCCCCCGCACCCCCTGACCCAGGTCGGGGCCTGCAGGGACTGAACATGGAGAGATTGTGGACCTGGTGCCCCCACTTGCTGGGCCCAAGCCTGAACTGAGCCCAGCAGGCCAGTGGGCCTCTTTTCTCTGCCCCAGCCTGCGCCCCCTCTGGCCCCCCAGAGACCCCGCCTAGGCCTGGCACCTTTTCTCATGGACCCACCCAAGGGGCTTCGGGAGCCCCGCCAAAGGGCCAAGAAGGGAGGAGGCTGGGGAGCATGAGGCAGATGCCCTCTGCCATGGTCAGGCTTCTCCTGGCCTCCCATCTCTTGCCTTCTTAGAGTTTTATTCCTTTCCTTTTTTGAGATTTTTTTCCCGTGTGTTTATTTTTTATTATTTTTCAAGATAAGGAGAAAGAAAGTACCCAGCAAATGGGCATTTTACAAGAAGTACGAATCTTATTTTTCCTGTCTGGCCCAGGGATTGGGGAGACCAGGCCCCTCTCTAGGGACCCATCGCCCCAGCCTTGTTCCCCATTCCGTGTTCCGTGTCCCGTGTCGCCTCGGTCGCCCCGTGTTTGCGCTTGACCATGTCGCACTGTTTGCATGCGCCCGAGGCAGACGTCTGTCAGGGGCTTGGAGTTCATTCGTGTGCCGCTGCCGCCCACCCACCTGCCTTGTGAGATGGAACCGTAATAAACCACTCCATGAGGACACCGCTGCCCAGCCTCGGCGCTTCCTCCGCCGAGCCTGCCTGTCCCGCCCGGCCCCCTGTCCCTGTGCCATCTTGTCCATTCCCCTGTCTCTGTGAGTGGGGCTGTGCTTGCCCTGGGAGTGGAGGGGGGCGTGGGGAGCACGGCCGGGAGATGTAGCCGCCGCTTTGTGTCAGCTGCACGAGCGCGTGTCCTGTGTCTGCCGTTGGGGAGCCCTCACCACCAACCCTCCCCCACTGTCCTATTGTGGTCCAGGCTGGGCCCTGGGGCCATTCCAAGCTTCCGACCCCATCCACAGGGTCCTGTGTGGGGCCTAGCTGCCTCCCCTGCCCTGTTGCTCAAGCCAACAGCACAAGGAGGGCTGGAGCCAAGGATGGGCAAGGCAGCCAGCCCCTGCCAGATGGAAGCAGGGCGCCCCGGTTGGAGGCAAGATAAAATGTCTCATGCCTCAGAAGGTGCTGCCCCTGGAGGGTGAGGGAGGGGAAGATTCTGAGCTGCTGGCAGTTCTCACGGTTCACCCCAGATGTAAGAGCACCGCCACCTCCCAGTGCGTGCCCAGCCTTGCGCCTGAGGATACAGAGGTGGAGGCCTTCCCCACCCCGCCTTGGGGGCCACAGATGGAGAATGAGGACCAGCCTTGGCATGTTCTCCCCTCACTCAGGTTGCCCAGGGTCGGTGGTCAGTGTAGAAGCTGTAAAGATTAGGGGAGGCTTATTTCATTCACAGAGACAGGCACCGGTGGCAGGGGGGGTCCCCTCGTCCGGTTGTGGCTTTGACCCAGTCCCAGCCAACAGGGCCTGAAGTCCAGGGAGGTCTGAACTTCACTGTGTGTCTCCTGTCTGTGCCTCAGTCCCTTGCAGCCCAGCTGCTGGCGTTGGCCCCAAACCCCCCAGCCCAGAGCAGCAGCCTCCTCGCCTCCCCCAGTTCATCCTCTACACATCGACAGACTCATTTTTCCAAGACCAGACTATTCATTCAATAGGAGATACTTGAATAGCTGCGTTGTGCTAGGACTGGGGCTCAGCAGCAAAACAGACCTTGTGGAGTTTCCAGTCAGGAGGAGTCACACACACAACTACAAACTGAGAAGTACTATGGAAAAAACATGTGACTTGGGAATGGGATCTTGTCTGTAGGTCAGGGAGGGCTCCTGTAAGAGGCAGCATGTAAGCTGAGATCAGGGTAAACAGGAGGTGTGGGGGTTGGGCAGCAGCATTCCAGGAAGGGATGCTGGGAGTGGAGGGAGGCAGCTCCATCCAGGGTCTCTGGAAACATGGTGAAGCTACACAGGGAGATTTGAGGTGGAGAGGGGAGGCCAGAGGAAGGGTTGGCTTTTGTCACCCTGAGAGCCATGGGGTGCCAGTAACACGTTCTGAGCAGGAAGGAACAATCACATGGGCTGCTGATGGAGAAGTTCCAGGGAGCACAGGGAAGACTGATAAGTGCAGGAGGGGATGGCGGGAGTGGACAGCCTCCAGAGGGACAGTAGAAGCAGCTGAGTGAGCTTGCCAGTGGCTTCATGACATAGGTGAAAACGGGCCAGCCAGCAGGTCCTTTCTTCCCAGAAGACCGGAGCTTGCCCCTGGGTAGCCACAAGGAGGCCGCTGGGGACTTTAGCCAAACCTGAGTTTGCAGGGCTGCAGATTCCAAGCCTGGCTAGGCAGTGTGAGTGAGGCGGGAGGGTCACCAGTCTTGGGAGATTGAGCTGTAAGAAGAGGAAAGAGGATGAATTAGGGGATTTGAAGGCAGCAGAGGCGTGAGCAAATCTGATGCCAGAGGGAAGGACGTTTATCTGCAGGCGGAGTCTAGGTGCTGAGGGGACAGAAAACAGAGGTGCAGGCATGGCAGTGATTGAAGGGGGAGCCTTCCTTTGAGTGGGGAGGTGGCTGACGCCTGCCAGAGCACAGGGGTGTGCCTGCAGTGGGAGCCAGCTCCCAGGGAGGGAGCCACAGGCAGCATCGTGGTGATGGTCATGGTCAGCCCTGGGGAGCGTGGCAGGGAGCTCTGATTCAGAGTTTGCTGACATCTATGGTGGGCTCTCGCCATGGCCAGTGTTGAACCACCAACCTGACTCTGCTGGGAGGGCATTTTGAAAACTGGCCTGGGTTCAGAGCCCTGCAACAGTGCATGGCCATGGAATTGGGACAAAGAACAGGTGGGGGCAGGCAGACAGGGACCCGTGGGTCTGCAGCCAGATAGACAGGTGCTTCCCGTCTTTCCACCCAGTGGCACTCAAGTCTGCCCCATTCCTTCCTTGCATTCTCTCACTTGGCCTATGGCATTTCTGTTCCCTCCTTCCTTTTCTCGCATCCTTCCGCCATGTGCTGGCTGCTGGCTTAGCATAGACAAGGAAGACACAGTTCTTACTTCATGGAGCTCATGATTAATAGGGATCCCACTCAGGCTCAACGTGGTGCCCAGAAATCTGTTGAGATGGAGGGGGCGGGAGCCACAGGGGCAGAGAATGGGGCGCTTCTGACAACGGAAGGGCATTGCCAGGGCAAAGGTGCTGGGGGGCCCTAGCCTGGTGCATCTGGTCCTCAGGTGCCAACACGGGGCTTTCAGGAGCACAGGCAGGTAGAGAGAAAGCAGGGCCCAGACCTCACCCAACCCCGCAGATCCCATGAGATTTTGCACAAAGATGGCCAGTGGTGAGGACCAAGGAGTGATGTGGTCCTTTCTGCATTTTAGAAAAATGATCATGGCTACAATCTGACCCTGGGAATGGGAGTGTCCGGAGTGGAGACAGGGAGACAGTGGGGAGGCAGCAGCTGACCAGGCAGGAGGTGACTGGCGACGGCCCGGGCTGGGGAAGCCATCGGACGTAGAGGAGGAAGGTGAACGCAGTTAGCATTTTACTGATCTGAGCGCTCACTACCAGCCAGGCCCTATTCTCAAGACCCTAGAGGTATCATCTAGGGGACATGAGATGTCCCCCATCTCAGCATGGAAATGCACGCTGAAGAAACAGGCTTGGCAACCAGAGGATCAGGCATGGCGGTCTAGGAGTAAGTAGCAAGAGGAAATTGAAGCAGTGGCTCTGATTGACCGGGTGGGGGAGGGGCTGCCATCCCTGAGACCCTAGCCCAGGACAAGGATGGGCCAGAGGTTGGAGAACAGGAGAGCTGGGGATGGGTGTATTGTCTGGGGGCCTTCGGGACTTCCAGGTAGAGATGTCCCCTGCAGGATTAGGCATTCAGGCCTACAGCTCCAGGAGAAGCCTGCTTGATAGCAGAGGTTTGGGGGTCATGAGCAGAGCAATGGCGCTGGAAGCTGTTGGCATGGGCGAACTTGGCAGGGACATAGCTGGAGAGAGAGGAGAGGCACAAGCGCAAGAAGCCGCCGTGTGAGGGGCCAGGGAGGAAAGGTGGGAGCAAAGGAACAGCTAAGGCCTCCAGGAGCAAGCGGGGGGAGGGGAGCAGAGGAAGTGGATGTTCCGGTGCCTTCCACAAGGCAGAGACAGGTGGAGAAGTGTCCACTAGAAACAAAGAACAGGGTCATTGTCAGGCTTTGCTGGAGCGGTTGTCATGGGGCAGTGGGGGCAGGAGCGAGAAGGACTGAGTGGCAGACCAGGGAGCCGGGCCACACCGGAGCCTGCCTTTCCACGGCGTGGCCATGGCCATGGCCATGCTCATGAAGGTGACGGGAACAGCGGTTGGAGGTGGCTGAGGGCTTACTGTTGAGAAACGAAGATTTCTTTTTAGCGTGTACTAAAATTTTCCACTTACCGCCTTGATTTTAATTAATTTGTAGAGCTTCAGTAACTTAATCCTACTGGGAACTTACAAAGTACAGTGAAACTTCAGCTAGCCAGAATTCTTGGCAAATGAGCCAGCCACTCTGGAAAATGAGCGTTTATTTGAGTGAAAATATTTGAAATGTAGGATTTCTTTTTTAAAACATTTTTAGTATGGAAATAATCACATAAACATATGCAGTAGAGGGAAGATTCTAATGAATGCCCACATCCTAACCATCCAACTTGAACAGCGGCTCCAGACCAATCCTGTGCCCTCTGTGCCCCCTAACCCCCCACCAAGCTCTGAGCTCCAGGACCCTTGGAAGCGGATCCTAGACATGATATCAATTCATTTGTACAGCTTTCCTACATTTCTCTAAAAGAACTTTTTTTAATACTTTATATAATACTTATTTTATTTTAATTAAATTTAAATAAATAATCATTTAATTATAATTTAATAATTATATTATCAATGATATATTAATATATAGTTGCTAGAGTGATGATAATTAAATATAAATTTAATTAAATGATTACTTTAATATTTATTTATTTGACAGAGACACAGCTAGAGAAGGAACACAAACAGGGGGAGTGGGAGAGGGAGAGGGAGAAGCAGGCCGCCCACTTAGGAGGATCCTGACATGGGGCTCAATCCCAGGACCCTGGAATCATGACCTGAGCCGAAGGCAGATGCTTAACCAACTGAGATACCCAGGCAACCCTAAAGCACTTTTTTTTAAATATATTTTTTAAAGAGCTTATTTATTTATTTGACAGACAGGGATCACAAGTAGGCAGAGCAGCAGGCAGAGAGTGAGAGGGAAGCAGGCTCCCCGCTGAGCAGAGAGCCAGACGCAGGGCTCGATTCCAGGACCCTGAGATGACGACTGGAGCCGAAGGCAGAGGCTTTAACCCACTGAGCCACCCAGGCGCCCCCCAAAACACTTTTTAAAAACATGTAACCACAATACCAGTATTACTCCTAAAGTCTTTAACAATAATTCCTTATTTTAATCAAGTATTCATTGTTCAAATTTCCCCCAACAGTCTCATTTTCCCCTAATTGGTTATTTAAAAGGAGGTTCCAAACAAGGTCCACACATTGCATTTATTTGCTCTGGGAGGACTCCCTTTGTCTTCTTCATGTAATTCATGTGTGGAGGAAACCAGGCTGCTTGGAGGCCTGAGTGTCAGGAATGTGGGACTGAGCTGAGCGCCCAGCAGAGCGAGCCGGAAGGCTGGGGGTGGGTTGGGGATGATGACCAGACGGTAGGGACTCCTGTCTGCAGGAGGGAGGCAGGAGGTGGAGGCCCTGAGCAAAGGGAGAGGCTAGGGCTGCTGGGGGCCAGGGCCTGTCCTTATGATCCCTGATGCCTCACGGCTGCCGGAGCTGCTGGAAGGTGGGAAGATGGTCTGAGCCCAGGAACAGGGGCAGAACTGGGTGGGTGAGAGGCCAGGGGTTAGGCTAGAGATGAGGGAGGGGCTGGGCCTGAGGTCAGGTCTAGAAGGAACAGGATGTCTGTGTCAGGGATGAAGGGAGAGAACAGTGCCAGAAACCAGCTCCTCCCCACCTGGCCCTGTCCCCGGAGCCCTCCCTGCCCTGCCAGCTGCAGCTCCTCCCAGGGGCCCAGACACCAGATCCCTTCACAATGCTGGTGGTCAGCAGCCCAGAGGCCTTGTTCTGCCTTCTCCTCCTCCTGCTCCTGGGCCCCTACAGCTCTGCAGGAGCCAGTCCTCCTCACAGAAGGTTCGAGTACAAGCTCAGCTTCAAAGGACCGAGACTGGCGTTGCCTGGGGCAGGAATACCCTTCTGGAGTCATCATGGAGGTGAGGGATGGGATAGGGACCCTCTGGAGGGGCTGACCAGCTCTCGGTGGCTGTGACTCGGTGGGAGTGGGCCTGCTGGTACCAGCTGCTGCCCAAGATGGGGCCAGGCCTGGGCAGGCAGTGGCCTCAGCCCCAGGAACCCTCCCAGGCTTGTCTTCCTTCTCCACCACCACAACGCCACTGCCATCCACCAGTCTCTATTTCTCCCCTCTGCCTCTCTCTTTCTCAGCCCTAGGACTTCCCTCTTCTCCTTTTGCCTCTCCTTGGACCCCCTCTTCTTCCTCTGCCTGTTGGACCCATAAGCACACACACACGCTTGCTCACATGCTGAGTCCCAGACACAGATGCAAGGACAACTTGGACCAGCACCTGCCTCCCTTCTCCCTGCACCTTGCTGCCAGGCCTGTGGATGTCCGTGAGAACTGGGGGCTGCTGGAGGGAGGTACCCTCGTGGCCAGCTGTTTTGCCAGAGAGGGCACCAGCTCTGCCCTGTGTCTGTGTTGGTTGGAAGCAGGCGTGAGAGCATGCTTCAGAAACTTCCTCCAGAAACTTCAGACACTTCCAAGCCTAGGCCTCCATAGTCTGTCTTCTACTTGATCTTGTTCAAAAGGGATTTTTTTTCCCCTGAGGCAGGGCTCAGTCTCACAACCCTGAGATCATGACCTGAGTCAAAATCAAGAGTCGGATCCTTAACCCACCGAGGTACCGGTCAAAAAGCCTTTCCAAGGACTTACAAGGACCCATGTAGTACTGAGGAGCTTAAAATAGGAATGAACAAGACTCAGGGTTAAGACTGAGGCAGGAGATGAGTCCAGAAACATGGCTTGTCACCAAAACAGGCCATGGGGTCTGCCCACCCTTCAGAGTTGGGCCATGGATCTGGTTCAGAACCACCCAGCAGGCAAAGCAAAGAGAGAAAGCAGATCCACTATGTACTTCTGTGTCTGTGAGAAAGGGCATGATTCCTGACTGAGACCAGAATGAATATCACTTTAAGATGACAGGCTCTGTCAGAAGGGTGTCTGGACCAATTTTCCTCACAGAGACATGGGAGGTACACAAGGAAAGGGGCCAATTCTCACAGCACCAAGCCAGACCCTGCCTCAGGCCTACGATGGCAGGGCCTATAAAACACACCCTGCTCTGGGCCTGGTTGAGTCTGGAGTGTCCCAGACCCTATCGGGAGCAGAGGCGCATTCTCCGAGATCACGTGGTGATATGCGTCCTGTCCATTCGTGCACTCCCTCATCCTTTTACCAGACGTCCCCCAGCATGGCCCTCTGTGCTCAGCCCAGAGACACAGGGCTCTCAGCCTCAAGGAGTCACAGTTTGGGGGTGAGGCCTCACGGACAAGCCACGGAAAGCTGAATGTATTAGTGCCCTGTACAGCGGACCATCCTTGCCTCCTGCAAGTCACTTCAGAGGCAGTGGTGGCTTCTAAGGACCCCCAGGACATCTGGCCTTGCTGCCTCTGAGCCTCCCTGCCCCCAGCCCTGGCCTTGCTGAGCAAACACCCTGGATTAGCCGTCTCCGGAAAGTCCTGGCAAGGCCTGGGCCTTGGGCCAGGTTCCAGACTGGCAGGCCAGAGAGGTGGGGAACCAGCTGGGGTGAGGCCTCTGATCTCCTTACCCCCGATTCCTGCCAAGCCTGCCTTAGTTTCTCTCCCCTTTCGCTCCTCCTCCCAGACAGGCCTCCCCCTAGCCACAGCCACTGAGAATTCACACACACACACTCCATCCTCCACCCTTTCCTCATGGTCCTGCCAGTCAGTTCCCACCTTTGCTTTCATTCTTTCCCCTAGGTTCCCCCCCTCCCTGGAAGCCCCCGGCCTCATTCGGCCACACCGGAGTCTCTCCCTGCTTCCATAGCCTGGAGTCCTGAACCCCAGTGTGGCTGTTCTTGCAAGGCACTCTGCTGTGTCCGCTGGCCTCAGGCACATCCTTTTCCTTCGCAGGGCTTGTTTTCTCACCTGAGACGTGGAAAGGGGTGACACAAATCTCTCCTGTGGTAGAAAAAGCTGACGCTTGAACAACACAGGGGCTGGGGAGCCGAGCCCACACACAATGCAAAATTAGGGTATAACTTATGATGCCCCCAAAACTTAACTGTTCATAGCTTGACCAGAAGCCTTATAGATACCCAGATGGCCAAGTAACACATATTCTGTATGTTTTATGTATTATATACTGGATTCTTATAAAAAGGTAAGCCAGAGAGAAGAAAGTGTGATCAAGAAAATCATAAAGACGGAAGCCTGGGTGGCTAATTCCGTTAAACACCCAATCCTTGGTTTTGGCTCAGGTCATGATCTCAGGGTCCGGGGATCAGGCTCCACACTCAGCACCACAGAGTCTGCTCGAGACTCTTCCCCCGGCTTTCCCTTCCCCTCCGCTCTTCCCCCTGTTCATGCTCCTGCTCTCTCACACTCTAAAAATTTTTTTAAAAAACGAAGAAAAAAGAAAATCATAAAGAAAAAAATACATTTACAGTATCATACTGTATTTATCAAAAACATTTGCATTTAATGGACCTGAACCATACGCGGCCGTGTTGTTCAAGGGTCAGCTGTACTTGGAATGCCATGGAGCCGAGTTCGAATCCACTTAGTTCCTTAACCATTCGGAGCCTCGGTTTCCTTGTGTAAATGGGGTCTTTAAAAAGCAGGCCGTACAGACTTGTAGGGAGGCTTGCATGAGAAGTCAGGTAAAACACCACCCCATGGGTCTGGGGTCCGTCGCCCTCCCCTGGCAAAGCCCTCCGCCCCCTGGCTGTGCAGGGCTCGAGCTCCCCCTTCCTCAGTGGGTTCCAGCTTCCAACAGGCCTGTTATTTACTGGCAGGCCTTGATATTCCCTCCTTTCCCCTGCTCCCCGGTCCCAGCCCAGGCCAGAGAGACAATGATGGGAGAAGCGGGGACGGTGGGGCCCCAGGCCTGAGCCGCCCTGGTCTGCAGATGCCATGCTGGGCCTGGAAGAAGTGCGGCTGGTCCCGTCCATGCAGAACCGCAGTGGCGCCGTGTGGAACAGGGTCCCTGTCCTCTTCTCTGCCTGGGAGGTGGAGGCGCAGATGCGGGTGACTGGGCCAGGGCGCCGGGGAGCCCGTGGCGTGGTGAGTGGCCCCAACCGGGGCCTGGGAGAGGGGGTGAGGCAGGGAGATGGGTGGTGAGCCTGAGGTCCTGCTGTCCTGAGGGACCCCCTGGGGACTGAGCCGCTGGGGACCCGCAGGCCGTGTGGTACACCCGGGACAGGGGCCAAGTTGGCTCTGTCCTGGAGGGGCCGACCTCGTGGGACGGCATCAGGATCCTGTTCGACTCCTTGGCCGAAGACACCCAGGTGAGAGTAATTTCCCACCCCCGACCATCCACACTGTCCCCCTCCTCCCTGTGCCCGTGGCTCAGGCTGCCCATCACACCCCCCCACTCCCGTGCAGAACAGCCCCACCATCCGTGTGCTGGCCAGCGGTGGACACACTGGCTATGAGGCGCGTGGGTAAGGCCCTGTCTGGACAGACTCCTACCCCTCTCCTGGGCCACGAGGGCCTCAGGGGTTACCCACACCGCCGACTCAGGCACCTGCCCCAGCTTCTGATGGGATCCCCCCACCCTGCCCCACCAGGACTGTTCCCTCCCCGAGGGCCTCTTATCTGAGCTGCTTGCTGCTGCCCTGAACTCCCTCCCGCTTGGTCCCAGCTGGGCCCAGGAACTGCCCCACTGAGTCCTCAATTCATTCAACCTAACAGCCCCCATTGGCGGGGGGGGGGTGTGAAAGGACACAGGGCGGAGCCTGTGCTGTGCGCTCTCACTCACATCTCACGTGGTCAGCAACACTCCAGAGAAGGGGGCATTATTAGTCCCCAGCTACAGGCAAGGACCGTCAGGCCCAGAGAGGTGGAGCGACATGCCGGAGGTCACACAGCTCTGTGCAGAGCTGAGATTTGAGGCCAGATGGCCCGCGCCCTGCCCCTCCGCCCGGCCGCCTGCCGGCCAACTCCTTCCCTTTCTCCCAGATGACGTGGCTGCCCTTCCCACCCAGCCCGGCTGCCTCCTCAGTGTTTCTCAGCAAACATCCCTTAGCTCATAAGAATTAGAGTAATTGCGGTGTTTATGGAGCAGAGCTTACCTGTGTCCTGGGCACAGCGCCAAGCACTTTGCACTCACTGTCTTAGTTAACCCTCATAACAAGGTTATGAGGTAGTTTCAATTATTATCCACATTTTAAAGATGGGGCAACTCAGGTCTGGAAGGACCTGGTAATTTGCCCAAGGTCACACGGGCCGCTGCTCAAGCTGCGGCTTCTCCCGGTTCTGGGCCGCCTCCCTTTTGGCTGAAGGCAGCAGTGACTGCCTGGTCTATGCGGCTCTGGGCCCAGAGAAACTCGGGACCTCTGGGGCACACAGAACTCGCCTCGTGCTGCCCGTCCTGAGTCTGTCCGGCTGCTTCAAGCTTGGAGAAGATTTCCCAGAGGAGCAGGGGGACGTGGAGGTTAAGGGAGGGACGGTGGGAGGATGCGGTGGGCCTGGGGGCCCGAGGGCGTCCCAGGCTGTCTCCCTGAGGGAAGAGTCACAGGAAGGCCCCTTCTGTAAACTCCAAGGGGCAGCATTCTGCCTGGCCAAGCTGGCTTCCCTGCTCCTCGATCTCTCCTACTAAAGAAGCAGACTGCATCAAGAGAGACTCAAGCTAGACCATAGGGACATGTCCCATTCCCCGGGTCACCCAGTTGGGAGGGGGTGCTGCAGGCCCACGCAGAGCACCCCCTGGGTCCCCCACCCCCGCCACCACCCGGCTGGATTCCAAGTGCCCACAGGGACGGAGCTGGCAACGAGCTGGGCAGCTGCCACTGGGATTTCCGCAACCTACCATACCCCTTCAGAGCGCGGATCACCTACTGGGGGCAGCGGCTGCGCGTGAGTGCCCCTTCTGCTTTTGCTGGTTCTCTGGGCAGGGAGGGACCGACTGGAGGGCTCAGAGCTACAGAGCACCCGTGACCCCAGCAGACTGTGACACCACGCGGGGTCTGTTGCACAGAGGGGCGACACTCTGGTCCCTGCACAGACTGCTAACTCCCAGAGCACACGCTTAGGCGAGCTAGTGCGAGACCAGGTGAACGTGTCCCCTCCTTGCCATTCTGACATCGGGCCCCGTGGCCACCTTTAGAACCAGGAGAGCCACTAGATGAGGTGGGGATAATGCCTGCTGCTGGGGTCAGGGGATTCCGTGTGCAAGGGGCTCAGTCCTCTGTGCCCCTTAGGTGTCCCTGAACAGTGGCCTCGCTCCCAGTGACCTAGAGGAGGTCTGCATTGAAACGGGGCCCCTGCTCTTGGCTCCTGGAGGTTTCTTTGGGGTCTCGGCAGCCACTAGCACCCTGGCAGGTGAGGGCCCTCTGGGCAGGTAAGAGCAGAGGAGTGCTACCTAATGTCCCATGACCCACCCTGAGCACACCCTCTAAAGAGCTCTGGGTGTGGGTCAGCCACTTCCTCTCCACGTGGCCTGGAGAGTCATGCACGAGCCCTCTCTGGGCCTCTGTTACCAGCGGGAAGCTCATGCCTGCCTTGCAGAGTTGCCCGAAGTCTCAAATAGGCTAAAGCACAAGAAGTCTTTATTCCAAGGATGGCCCCATAAGTGCCCCTAGCTGGGAACTGGGGGGCAAGTGGAAGAGGGACATGAGGGACATTTAGGGGACTGGAGCAAAAGGATATAACATCATGAAGAGTCCACGGAGGGACCCACAACTGGAAATCAGGGTGCAATCTGAGAGTGGCAGTTCTTGAAGGCCAGGACTTTTGTCTTTAGACTGCAGGCACTAGGGAGCCATGGAAGGTTTGTGAGGAGGAGAGTGACATCGTCAGAGCCATGCTGAGGAGGCGGCCATTGTGTGGTTGCTTCTGTCAGTAACAGCCACGCTCTGGGGTCTGGGGGTGTCACTCAGCCTGTTGCCCTGGCTCTAGCCATTCACCACCCGCCCATCTTTGGCTCTGTGTGTGGGTCAACCCTCACAGAAACCCCCCTTCTGCTTGTCTGACCCTCACACATTTCCTATGAAGTGAGCAAGATGAAGGCTAGAGTTGCCCAAAGTCACCCAGATCTCTTGCCTACCTGGAATATAACGACGCCTGTGGGGAGGGGGAGGGCTGAGTAAGTGGGCCACTGGGTGGAGGGGGCGTCTTCACTTCCCTTCTCTCTCCTCTTCCCAGATGACCATGACATCCTGTCCTTCCTGACCTTCAGTCTGAGTGAGCCGGGTCCGAAGGTGATGCCAGCCCTGGGCCGGCCTTCAGGGGAGAGCTGGGGGAGACACAGCCCAGGGACACTTCCCTGCCCCAGATGCTTCTGCTCACGCCATGTGCAATCAGTCCTGCCATTCCAGCCTTTATCTCTAAGGCTATCTCTCTCTCTCTCTCTGAGCTTTGCTCAGACCAGGCCTTGTTTGGGCAGCGCTGGGGGCCAGAGGTGACCTAGAGCTAGGCCCTGTCCCAGAGCACGTCCACAGCTGGCTGGGGGTTGTAGGAGCACGGAAGAGCGGTCCTGACCTGCCAGGGGGAGCAGGGGAGGCCACCTGGGAGAGATGAGCTTGAAAGGGCAGAGAGAGGTAGCTGAGCAGAGGAGCAGCAGGGACAAAGGTCTGAGTCCTGAGAGAGCTGTTGGGGCCCAGGCAGCAGCAGGAGGGAAGGCCGTGGGACAGAAACTGCAGGGACAGAAACTGCAGGGCCTGTGGGACAGAAACTGCAGGGCCTGGTGGCTGAGCTGAGGGAGACCCAGCTGGGGTGCTCCACGAGGGGGAATGGAGACCTTGTGGGAAAACTCCCCTCACCCGCCGATCTCCCATGGGTTTCAGGCCTGAGTTTTGTCTTCTTTTTCCAGCCTCCCCCCCAGCTCTTTCTGGAGATGGAGGAGCTCCGGCTGGCGAGGGAGCTGGAAGGGCTTTGGGCAACGCTGGCCCTGGGCACCAAGGAGCAAGTGATTCCACGGCGGAGCTCTGAAGTCCAGGAAGAGGGTAAGGGAGCAGGGAGGTAGGGCAGGGTCCCAATTGAGCATCGCAGGGTCCTCTTCCCTTCAAAGCAGGAGCTTTTTAACTAATGGGGAGATGGAGGTCTGAGGAGGCCATATCCAGCAGACCCTGGGTCCAAAGGAACTCTGTCCTATCCCCACCCCACCACCCAGACATAGCTTTCCAGGGGAGAGTCTTGGAGGCAGAAGCCATGCCTTTCTGCTCCCCCTCTCCAAGGAGCCCCCAAAAGACAGGATCTGCTACCCTGTCCCAGCTGGCTGCCTGTTCCAGCTCTGCTCCAATCTCCAGGAGAAAGAAGCTTTGGGCTGGCAGAGACGCTGGGCAGACACCGCCAGACCCTGCAGGCTCTCCAGGGTCTATCTGAACAGCTGGCCCAGGCTGAGAGACAATGGAAGAAGCAGCTGGGGTCCCTGGGCCGCGCCAGGCCTATGGGAGCCTGGGTGAGTGGCCCCTTGGGCACCCATGGCCCTGCCTGCAGGCCTGGACAAGACAGCTACCTCGGGGACTGGGTCCCTGCCCCCAGGGGGCTCCCTCTGTCCAGAAAGAGGAGGGAGCACTCTACTTAGGAACGCATCTCCCCCAAGGTCTGGAGGGGAAGGAGAGCCAGGGAGCAGTGCTGCCGGGGGCAGGGTGGGGCAGACCTGCCAGGCAGGGGAGCATGGGGAAGGGCAGCCCACAGATCCACGCAGCAGGGCTTGGAAGGGGAGATGCCGGGCATTTGGATGCGGGCTGTAGACATGTGCCAGAAATAGACTGGGTGCTAATTTGCATGTAGCTCCACATGTGATTTGGTTCACACATGGCTTGCTTCATGCTCAGATGGACCAGAATCCTCGTTTCATCCCCACTGCTTTCCTGGCTTCTCCTCCAGGGAGCCGTGTCCCATGGCACGCCCAGCCCGGGACCTGAGAGCCTGAGACTCATTCAAGCTGTGAGATGCCGGGCAGAAGAGGCCCGTGGCTCCTGGGGGCTTGGCTGGGCTCTGGCAGCTCAGGTCTTTCATCTCGTGTCCTCAGGCCAGAGCAGCTGAGGCTGGGCTGCTGGAGGGGGAAGTGGGGATGGGGCCGTACTCCAAGGCTAGGCCCAGAGCTCCTCCTGCCAGTCTATCCACCCCAGAGAGGGGAGGTCACTTCTCCAAGCCACTCAGCAAGACAGAGGCCCAAGAACTGAGAGTTGTTCAGCACTGGTCTCATCCTGCACTGTGCCCTGTGGTGGGGGGTGAGGGGTAGGTAGCAGAGGACTGGATTGGGCCTCTGCCTCCATCAGGGCAGAACCACTTCTGCAAACCGCAGAAAGCCCGTAACCCCCAGGGGGAGGGGTTTGAATGGAAGAGGAATCCAGAAGCCCAGCTGGACAGGAGGAGAAACTCAATGTGTCAGGTCATGTCCAAACTGACGAGGGGCCAGGTAAGCTGGCAAGGCCTTCCAGAAAGAAGGGGCTACAGTGTCCTTGGGGAAGAGGGACTTCAGGAAGATAGGGGCTGTGCTCTGGGCCCTAGAGCACAGGGCAGCATTCCTGTAGGACTTGGCCAAGGTCAGCACCCTGCTCCATGGACAGAGGACTCTTCTCCAGGACCTGCAAAAGATGAGGTAAAGGCACCTGCGATGAGGGGTCCTGGGGGAGGGACAGAGAAGCCCTGCTCCACCCACTTGCTCAGCCTCAAGTCCCTCCATCGGCCCCCTATTCCTTTCCTCATTTTCTGAGCACCCAGCACGAAGTCTGACACATGGGGAGGGGTTGAGGCAGAGTTAGGGTTTGTCCAGTGGACCTGAACTTAATTGAATCGAGTTAAAGTCTGAAATTCCTAGTTTAAAAGGAATTCTCCGGGAAGGACCCCTCATGAGAACCGTTATCGAACCCCCCCTTCCCAGGGAGGGCAGGTAAATCTGAACCCTCCTTCAGTGACAGCTCCTGGAAGGACGGGATGTGTTTTTTTTTGTTGTTTTTTTTTTTTTAAAGATTTTATTTATTTATTTGACAGACAGAGATCACAAGTTGGCAGAGAGAGAGGAAGGGAAGCAGCCTCCCTGCTGAGCAGAGAGCCCAATGCGGGGCTTGATCCCAGGACCCTGGGATCATGACCTGAGCTGAAGGCAGAGGCTTTAAACCACTGAGCCACCCAGGCGCCCCAGGACGGGATGTTTTTTGTTTGGTTCGTTTTTCGTTTGTTTTTAAGATTTTATTTATTTATTAGAGAGAGACAAAGCACAAGCAGGAGGAGCTAGGCAGGGGGAGAGGAAGAAGTAGGCCCCCTGGCTAAGCAAGGAGACCCACGCGAGGCTTGAACCCCGGACCCTGGGATCATGACTTGAGCCAAAGGCAGACGCTTAACTGACTGAGCCACCCAGGCGCCCCATGGAGCGGATCTTTTTTTAAAGATTTTATTTAGGGGCGCCTGGGTGGCTCAGTGGGTTAAGCCTCTGTCTTCAGCTCAGGTCCTGATCTCAGGGTCCTGGGATCGAGCCCTACATCGGGCTCTCTGCTCGGCAGGGAGCCTGCTTCCCCCCCTCTCTCTCTGCCTGCCTCTCTGCCTACTTGTGATCTCTGTCTGTCAAATAAATAAATAAAATTTAAAAAAAATAAAATAAAGATTTTATTTATTCATTTGACAGACAGAGATCACAAGTAGGCAGAGAAGCAGGCAGAGAGAGGAGGAAGCAGGCTCCCTGCTGAGCAGAGAGCCTGATGTGAGGCTTGATCCCAGGACCCTGGGATCATGACCTGAGCTGAAGGCAGAGGCTTTAACCCACTGAACCACCCAGGCCCCCCTGGAGCGGATGTTTTAATGGCATTCTTGGAGGAACCGTAACCAAGATCAGACCCAGCTGAAGGGGGGGCAGGCCCTGACTTCTTTTTGCGCCCCACCAACATCCCACCCTAGGCCAAGCCTCAGGAGCTACCCATAGAGCTCTAGGCACAGGAAGGTCACCTTGATGCCATGGAGGAGGGATCAGGCTGGATGCTGGATTCTGGGTCCCTTACCCACATCTAGACACTTAGGGGTGGGAAGATGGAAAGAGAGAGAGGAACTAAATCCCCTGGGGACTGGGGATGGAAAGCAAAGCCCAGGGAGCCTAGAGTGGAGACAGACAACTTTAGGGAGAACTTCCTCTGACCTAAAGCTGTCTGAGGATACAGGAAGAAGGTTTGGGGAAAGAAGACCAGCCCCTAAGAAGGGGCCCTATGGAAGGTGTCTGTTTCCCACCAGGTGCTGCCGTTAGGGATTATGAGAAGTGGTTAGGGGGTTTGGCTGCAACTAGAAGGCATAATGAGTCATCTCCCTTGGTTTCCATCCCCCACCAGGGATGCAGCTGCCCACGTGGCCTCAAGAGCCCAGCTCTTCTATCTGCCGGTGGGCACCAAGCATCATTTCTTAGAGCTGGCCCAGATCCTGAGCCTCCTACAGAAGGACCTTCAGGGCCCACTGGTGAGTGGGAAGGAAGGGGTACCAGAAGGATCCCATCCTTGAGGTCCGGGCTCAGCCCCCTTCCTCCAGCACTGCAGGCCCTCCTGCCCTCATGCTCCCCTGCTGGGACTGCTGGCGGGCACATGTGTGTCTGTATCTGTGACATGCATTTGATCTTCTCTCTGCCCGCTCCGCTCTCTGGAAGCTCCCATAGACTCTCGATGCCAGCAGGGCTCTGAAGACCCTTGGCTCCAACCCCCCTCAGTGACCAGAAGGGAAATGGGAGTCCCCAGAGCACAGCGGTGAGGCTCTCCCTTCCCTGTGCCCCATCTTGCTCTTACCTTTGCCCTCACCCTCACCTTGGCTTTCACTCTCTACTTCTTCTTTCTCAACTCTAGAGCCTTCAGAGCCCTGAAGATCCCAGGCCCTAGGCCTTCCCAGCTGTCCACCAACACAGCCATGGGAGCTAGGGTGGGGGAAGCAGCTTTTTACTCTGACCCCTCTCCAAGATCTCTGGGTGAGAACCAGGGTGCCCCAAGCCTGAGGAAAGGAAGTAGAGCCCACACAGAGCCCAGATTCCAGGTCCCCTTCTTCCTTCGGGTAAGAAGCTGATCCAAGACTTTAGAATGTCCCCTTTCAGAAAGCAGCAGCCAAGAACCCTCGCCCACCTGGCCAACTCCCGGGGGCCTCCTCGTGCCTATGGCCCAGAATGTTCTTGTTCTTCCTCCTCATTCAGGCTGTTGGCTTCTTCTGTTATGTGCACTTCAGGTGGGTCTTCCCATGGGTAAGGCATCCTATGCCCACCTGGCATCTCTTAATTCTGGGTCATAGCCACCCGATTTGAGAGATGGTGCACTGAGGCCCAGGAGGAATGTGCCTGGTGTACCAGCTGGCAAGGAGTGGCCTTCAGGCTAGGACCCATTTTTTCTGATAGACTCTACTGACCACCAGGTCAGCTGCTGGCCCCATCTAAGTCCTGCCCTCACAGAACTCACTTGCTGAGTATGAGAAACTGATGGGTAACTGATAGTTTTGTGGTCGGTGCCATGATGGCAGGAAGCTCAGGGGCTATGACAGTACAGGAAAAAAACACTCGACCCAGCTTGGGGCGATCAGAGCATTGACCTGGAAGGGACCTTGGATATGAGTCATCAAGATAACTAGAAGTTTTCCAGCCTGTCAAGATAAGTAAGGGCATCAATGCAGAGAAAAGGCTTGGAAGCATGAAAAAAGCACAATATTCTGGAGAAAGGGTGGCAAGTTCAGTACTGTCAAAGCAAAGTATGGGACCAGTTTGTGAAATTGGGCAAAGAGAATTTAAAAGGGGGAGGAGGTCACTAATTCTGACTGGTCGGTGTTTGCGGAATGAATGAAACATTTAGAGATGGAGAGTGTGTTAAGATGCTCAGAAATGGGGGGGCGCCTGGGTGGCTCAGTGGTTTAAAGCCTCTGCCTTCGGCTCAGGTCATGATCCCAGGGTCCTGGGATCGAGCCCCACGTCGGGCTCCCTGCTCAGCAGGAAGCCTGCATCTCCCTCTCCCACTCCTCTGCTTCTGTTCCCTCTCTCACTGTGTGTCTCTCTCTGTCAAATAAATAAATAAAATCTTTAAAAAAAAAAAAGATGCTCAAAAATGGGACTAACAGTACTTATTGGTGAAATTTCAAGACAAGAAGAATCAGTGTGGTCTGGGGTGGTCCCAGGGGAGAAGTGAAGTGTGCTGAGCTTTAAAAGCAGAGAAGAGAGAACAGCCTCTAGGGGAGAACAGCACAGGTACAAAGTGGAAATGATGCCGAGCTTATGCATTATGTAGGCTTGCAATGGTGGCCATAAGTCTGGAGCCACCTGGACAGACCTTGAATGCCAGGGGAATAATGTTGTCCTGACGGGATAGGCCAGGGGAGTCATAAAAGGTCCTAGAACAGGGGAGACTCTGGGGGAGAGATGCTAGAGAGGTGAATGTGGGAGGCTGTTCTTAAAAGCCCCAAAGGCAGAAATGCAAGTAACCTTCTTCTCCTTTCCCTGACAGTAGGCAGGAGCTGGACAAGAGCCTTTGGGACTGTTTGTCCACGGGCAGAACTCTGTGTCCTGCACCACGAAATCCTGGGGCCCTGGGGGTTCTGAGGAGGCAGCCTCTCTCCCTCAGCATTCATGCAAGACTCACCTGAAAGCCCTGAAGGAGGGGGTAGTGTCTGGTGGTAAAGAGCTTGGTCAGTACTCTCTCCTTTTGGGTGCCTAGCTCCTGCTCACACCTTACTTTTGGCAAGCGCCAGTCTTCTAAAGGTGATTTACATCTCCCTGTGCTTTGATATGCTCATTTACCTTCTGACTTCACCTTATTCTTTCTGAAGGCTTCCACTTTCTCTGGACAGGTAGCTGGCAGTGGGCTCCAAGCAGGCAATGAGGTCAAGGACTGACTTGATTATCAAAACCTAGATACCCCACAAGGCTTGAGCCCTAGAGGATGGAGGGAGAAGAAGTCACTACCGTGTATAATTCTATCCCCAAATTCCTCCAGAATAAAGACTGGTATCTCCAGGTGTCCTTCCTGGCTCAGCCCAGCCAGTATCACCATGAACAACCCTCTCCCTCTCCACTTTTTGCAGCTCTAGAGTTCAGTTGGTCTGGTGTGTGAGGGAGAACTCTGAGGCAACCCATGGAGACATAGCTGGGATTCCCGCTTTCTGGTCTCCTTCTCTTTCCCAGCGTCCAGCTCATTGAGCAGCTGTTGGGACAGCGGGTTGGGGAGGATGGGGTACCGGCCAGGGCAGGATCTTTGCCCCTTGCTACCACTTGAAACAGCTAGCTGAAATCCTGGCTGTCAGCGACCTGAGAGGGGAGGGAGTGGGGGGAGACTGGGGAAGCAGGGTTCCAGGCGCATCAGTGCAGCCCCTTTCCCTGGGGAGCGACCCCACCCCCACAGGCCCTAATCCGTTGTCAGCAATGCCCAGGCGGAGCTTGGCGTGGTAGGAGGCACGTGGGGGAGGCGGGAGTGCGGAGCGGGCACGTGGTCCAGCCTCCTCAGCCCCGTGCATGCCCCCCCCGCCCCCCGTGAGGAGGGGTTTGGGGAGGTGGGGGCGGGCCTGGGCGGGGGGGGGGGGGGGGGGGGGGCGGGCGGCGGGAGGCTCAGAGCGTGGGGCGCCTGCCCGCGGCAGGAGCTGTCCGCGAGACCTAGTGCTGAAGTAGGTGCGGACGTGCCTGGTTCCCAGAGCCCGGTGCCAGGGCCAGCGAAGACCATGGCGTTCATGGTGAAGACTATGGTGGGCGGCCAGCTGAAGAATCTCACCGGGAGCCTGGGGGGCGGCGAGGACAAGGGGGACGGGGACAAATCGGCGGCCGAAACGCAGGGCATGAGCCGAGAGGAGTATGAGGAGTATCAGAAGCAACTGGTGGAAGAGAAGTGAGTGGGATCCTTTCCTGGCTCCAACGACCTTCCCCCACCCCCTCCAGCCACCTGGCCGACCTCTAGGGCGGTTTCAGACCCCGAGTCCCTTACCCTACTTTTCTAGACACGGTAAGAGGCTGGCATGTGCTTTTTAGGCGGCTCCCAGTGCCACCCTATCTCAAACCCAGGACCCCGTCCCAGCTTCGCACTCCGGGCCCAGAGGGAGTGGGGGCAGGGGCAGAAAGGACGTGGGATGGGGTGGGGGCACGTGCATTTCTAACGAAACAGGTAATCCCTTAATCCGATCTGGTCCTAACGGTCTCCATCTTCCAACTGGAGCTCCTCTGAGCCTGAGGTTCTGAGAAAAGCGATGCCGCTGAGGGGGGGTCAGAGTCACGGAGACAGATCTTGAGATGGGGCATTCATAGATACTGAGTCTCAATGTCTACTTGTGTGTGGGCAATGCTGGGACAGAGAGGCAGCTGGGGCTGGCCCCCAGAGCTGGACTGCTTAGGTTCAGATCCAGGTTTGTCTTCTTTTTAGATGGGTGACTTTAGACAGGTTACCTAAACCTTTCTGTGCCTCAGTTTCCTCTTCTGTAAAACGGGGGTGGTAACCATAAAACATGCCTTATATATTTATAAGGATTAAATCATTTAATGCATGTAAAGTGCATAGCACAATGCCTGGCACATGGTATTTCATTAAACATTAGCTATTATTTCGCTTAATCCTGATAATAGTTTTGTGAGTTGCAAAAGAGGGAAGTAAGTGGCGATGCAGCCAGGACGCAAACCCAAGTCTGTCCCGAATACTTTCCCCCACACGACACAATCTGTCAGGAAGGAAAAAGACAGACGGAGTTAGAGGCTGCGAGGGACACATTAGGGTCTGCAGAGTGAGCGACTGCCGCTCCTGCCTGGAAATTCCACTGGCAGGTGCAGAGAAAGGGCCGCGATGATGTGGGGAGAGGCAGCAAAGACTAACCGAGACCCAAGACCCGTCAGGTCGGAGCACCCTCCTGATACACAGCCACAGCCGAGTCAGGCAGGATCGAAGCTGTTAGTGCCCCGGGAAGGGATGCGCAGAGACCCCTCGGCCCTTCCCTCGCAGTCCCCGCCCATTTTCTCAGCCCCTGAGATGACTCCGCCCCCGGTGCCCCCGCAGGATGGAGCGGGACGCGCAGTTCACGCAGAGGAAGGCTGAGCGGGCCACGCTGCGGAGCCACTTCCGAGATAAATATCGGCTGCCCAAGGTAAGCTTAGGAGCCTGGGCTGGTAGGCACATTGGGACCCTGAGCTTGGAGCTCCCCACTTTTTCTACAGACTCTGGGCTCCGCAACTCTCAGCTCCTGAAACTCAGGGAGTTCTTGGTTGGATCCTTCTTTCTCAGAGGAGAGAAGACTCAGAGGCTCGGGCTTGGTGCTGCAAGGAAGCCCAGCCTTCCCAAGACTGATAGGTTTGTGTTTCTGGAGCCAGTTCAGGCCCATTCTCTCCCCCATGTCCCCTTCCCCCAAACCCTAATCAGGCCCAGGCAGATGAAGAATCGGAAAGCAGTAGATTTTACCGCAAGGTTGAATACGAGGTTGAGGTTGAGTACTCTAGGAGCTCCTGCACACAGGACGGGGAGAGGAGGGGAATGGGGCGGGGGTAGAGAATGCTGCACCCTCTGTGGTTCAGGCGCTCAGTCTTCATCCCCTTATGTAGTCCCTCAATAACGTTTCCAGGTGGCTATCACCCACACTACAAATAAGGAAACTGAGGCTCAGAGAGATTACAAGATGACAAGACAACACAGCCAGCTAGTGTTGGAGCGGGGTCAGAGCTCAAGCCTTTCAACATGGAACCTCAGGTTGCTGCCTGTGGATGGCAGCCAGTAGGATCCCTGGCTGCCATCCAGGGTAGGAGTCCCCCAGCAGAGAGCAAAATGCCCCTTGCTTGGTCAACAGCCAGATGTTTCCTACAGGCATTGCAGCACTGGATGGGCATGGAATTGTTGCCTAAGGAGGAAAGTGAGGCACAAGGTACTCCCAGTGCCCAGAATTTTCCACTTAAATTAGAAGATCAGACATGTGAACATCACATTCGCTCATTCAACAAATGTTTACTGATCTCTTGGCTGCCTCTAATTCTCCAGAGGGCACCAGTCTCTCAGAGGGAAAACCAGTCCAGAAAGCCAGGAAAGGTACTGAGTTAAACCCAGCTAGGAATGGAGTCATTGCTCAAATGCTTGCACGAAGCCCGTTAAGAGACACAATTCCTGCCATCAGGGAATGTGCATCTAATAAAAGAGGCAAGACTGGGCACCTGGGTGGCTCCATTGGTGAAGCGTCTACCTTCGGCTCAGGTCATGATCTTGGGGTCCTGGGACCAAGTCCTGTATCAGGCTCCGTCTTCGGCTGTGAGTCTGCTTCTCCCTCTGCCTCTGTCTCTCCCTACTGCTTGTTCTCTCTCTCTCTCAAATAAATAAAATCTTTTTTAAAAAGCAGGGGGTGGGGGGAGAGGGAAGTCTTGGCTGTAACTGAGTAGGACATAAAGTGGAAAGGGCCAGGGTCCCCAAAGGGATAGAGAAATATGATGGCAACCAGTAGGTGTGCAGAGAGAGCACAGATATTTGAATCCATGATATAGGTTTATTTTTTTTTTTTAAGATTTTATTTGAGAGAGAGAGAGAGCACAAGCAGGGGAAGGAGGAGAGGGAGAGAAAGAAGCAGACTCCCCACTGGGCAGGGGGCCTGACACAGGACTCGATCCCAGGACCTTGGGACCATGACCTGAGCTGAAGTCAGCCCCTCAACCGACTGAACCACCCAGGCATCCCCATGATGTAGGTTTAAAACAAGTACCCCTGCTTCCTAGTTGTGTGACTTGCACATTACTTAAATTGAGTAATTTGCTTACTTAAAATTGAGCCTCAGTTTCCCCTTATTTGTAAAATAGAAATAAGAACACCTACCTCACAGGGGTATTTTGAATGTCAGCCATACAATAGGCACTTAATAAATGGTACCCATCACTACGATCAATACATCCTCCAGCGTAGGCAATGATTGCCAGCCTATGACCTAGCTGCCTGGAATAGTTTGACTCCTAGGCATTTCCATTTTGCTTTATTCACTATGCGAGTGTCTTCAGTATCTCAGAGTGAAGTTAAGTGGTATAAAATGCAAGGCATGAAAGTGCAAGGTCTCCATGTCCCAAGTGTCCAAAGCTCGATCCTGGGATGTGGAGGTGGGGGCTGAGCTCACCGGAATGTGTGGCTCGAGAATCTAGGGGCTAGGAGCCCAGGCCAGGCCTCCCCCCGTCCCTTCAACTCTGGGTCTTCCTGGGCCTCCAGCCCCACTCCGCCTCCTCCCCTCTTCCCTTCAGAACGAGACAGATGAGAGCCAGATTCAGATGGCAGGTGGAGACGTGGAGCTGCCCCGGGAGCTGGCCAAGATGATTGCGGAGGACACAGAGGAGGAGGAGGAGAAGGCCTCTGTCCTCGGGCAGTTGGCCAGTCTCCCTGGCTTGGACATCGGCTCACTCAAGGACAAGGCCCAGGCCACACTGGGGGACCTCAAGCAATCAGCTGAGAAGTGCTACATCATGTGACTACTCCCCCTTGGGTTGCCCACTGGGGTGACCAGATGGCTGGGCCCACGTGAGGGCTAAGAGCATGTCTCAATGTCCAGGGACCCACACCCCATCTTAGTTTCATTTCCCCCCATCCCGTGTTAGCTCAGGACCCTTCTCATCCATGGCCCCATCCTGCTTTCTGGTCTCTCCTTCTAAACTGGGACAAAAATCCCTATTCCTCTCTTTCCCTCAGGACCCACCCTCTCTACTCAGCTTGGAGAGGCCTCCTAAGATTGTAGGAATATGCCCATCCCTCGCTGGCCATGGCCCTAAGTTTCTGCACACAGAAGCGCCCATAGAGAGACCCACAGAGAGACGTGGAAACCATGGCACGTGTGGAAGCTTGGGCCACAGACACATCCTGGCAAACACACACACACACACACAGGCCAGCCCCTCTAGACACCAACACTCAGACATGCTTAGAGGGGTCTTTGGGCAGACACCCTCAGTAGACCAGAAGTCCAAGGTTAAGCCTCCACATTCATTCTCCGTGAAAGCCTCTGTTCTTTCTGGTCCTCATGGCATCATCTCTAAAATGAGGATGGACTGGGTAATTTCTAAGACTGTTTCTGGCTTGGCCTCCTTGGCCCTCAGAGCCAACCCCGCATTCCTCCTTGGGCAGGACAACAGCTGCAGCCATAGCCAGGAGCGGCTGCCGCTGTGTCTTGGGGCTCTGGCTCTCAGGAGCTGAGCGATGCTGTGTGAGGGGCTGAGTGCCAAGGATGAAGCTGGCACTGAACGGTAGCCCAGGCGGCTCCAGGCCTTCGCTGGACCCAGGCCCAGGCAATTTCTGTTCTGTTCCTATAGAACTCTCTCTGGATTCCATAGCTGGATCTCCTCCGTCAGCTCCATGAAAAATAAAAATTTGAAATGATGTACCTATCTTCCCACTTCTTACAGACCTCCAGGAATTTTGGGGTTCGTAGCCCCACAGCACTCCTCACCCATAGCTTCATAACAATGCCAGCCTCTGTAAGATGTTCAAGCCTTACCCTTCTGGGCCCCTGGGCAAGGGAGGGGTTCCCGCACAGATGGAAGGTGCCAGGTCCAGCCTGGGGCTGGATGAAACAGGTCTGGACCTTGAGGAGGGTGTGGTAGCCAGCTGGATGGGGGTGCACGTGGACAAGATCGGGCCTCCAGGTCATTACTTGGGACCCCGGGAGGAGCTCTGGTTTGGTCCCAGCTGTCTCTGGCACCAACACCTAGCCGCCTTCTCACCTTGGAGATGGAAGGTATAACTAAGAGAAGGCAGGACAACCGCCTCCCAGTCCAGGCACCGCTGTGTGGCTTTGAGCAGGTCTCTTTCCCTGGTGGAGCTTATTTTCCCTGCTGTGAAATGAAGAACCCTCTCCTAAGTAATAAGGTTTCAAAGGATGACTGTTTGTAAAGACTTTGGCGTGTGGCAAACCATTAATAAATGACAACTGATACCTTAAAAAACAAAGACAAACAAACAAAAATAAAGAGCCCAAATCTCATCCTACTTACTTGTGGGGAGGGGGTCCAGGAAACCAACCACAAGCTGGCCACCCCAGGGTCCTGAACAGCAACAGGGTGCTACAGACCAAGCCCCGGCTTGGCACCAGCCTTCAGAAGCCAACCAAGGTTTACAGGCAGCTCGGCTATAGGAGGGCTTGGTTTCAGGGCTAAGTTTCCACTGGGCCTCCCTTGTAAAATAAGAACAAGAAACATAAAACCTGTTCAGTAGGTAATGTGGGGAGAAACAGATGAAAGGGAGAGGAGAAAGAGAGGATGAGGAACGAGGAGGATGAAGTCAGGGAGGGACACAGGCCCAGGACGGGAAGACTTGACCTGTCACACTGAGCCTTCTCTCCAGAGCATCTCCCGGGAAGGGGCCTGGGCCTCTGAGGTGCTCCTAGGCTGCCCCCCTGGGCAGTCTCTGGACAAAAACCCCTCCTGACCTTCCTGGAGCGGGAGGAGACCCAAGCTGGAGCCCCAGGCTGGGTGTGTGTGTCAGGGCGGGGGCGGGGGAGGTGCGTGGGCCTCCTCGAACACGTCAGCAGCAAGACCCACGTCAGCACTCCACCCTCCAGGGGCCTTCTGCTTAATGGGATTGGACAGACCCTTTTCCCCTCAGTGGTTTTCAGGATCCAGATGAAAGAGGCAGAGAGGCCGTGGGGGAGGCTGGGGGGTTAACACTCACTGAGTCCTCACAAACCAAGCTGACTGGGGTCTGGGGTCAGGGAGTGGGGGGACTGCTGAGCCTGCACACTTGTTTCCTCCTCACACCAGGAAACTTCAGGAAGCCCTGGCCTGTCTGTGTGTCCCTGCACTGGAGGGAGGCGGCTCTGGGACAAAAGGAGCCAGCTCTGGGGCCCAGGCAGAGGTGGGCAAGGAGGACAGGCTGAGGGGGTCTCCAGGCTCTGCTGGCCTCTCCCTGCCTCCCCTCTTCCTTCCCCTGCTTTCAGGGCTTCTCTGATAGTCCATGTTCTTCTCATTTGTGTCCCCCACCCACTTCCACCTTGATCCTGCCTCCTACCTGGCCTATACTCATACCCTCTGGTGGGGGCCTCCTCTGTACCCGCCCCCAATCCCAAGCCCTCAGGGCGTGTCTACGGGACTACTGGCCCACTACTCTCTCCCTGGCTGGTTTCTGCTTCCACTAATTCACACAGTCACTTGGTCTGGGATTGGTGTACCCGCCTGGTGTGATGTGAGGGCCACAGAGAAAGCCACTTGCCCCCCAACTTCCCTTTTCACAGCCATTAAAACCCTACCGTCAGTACAGCACAGTCTAGAGAAAGTAATTTACCTCCCTGGCTTTTTTCTTTCTCCTGTTTTTTCTTCCCTCCTCCCTTCCTCTTTCTCAAGCTGGCAGGCAGTCTGAGGATACAGGAGAGCTTGAAAGGGGGTGAAACAGCCCCTGTGTCCGGACCCCCTCCGCACTTTCAGGAAGAGAGGTATGGCAGAGACAGCCGGCCTGCTCCCCTCACCCCACCCCCATTCTCTAGCCCTGTAATCTGGGCGATTTCGGGAAGATTGGTGAGCCTGCTCTGCTCCAGTCCCCTTCTTCTGCCTTCTATCTACCCAGACAGCTCAGGCCTGGTTGTCAGAGGGAGAGGGGTGCAGAGGGAAGCACTGACTTTCCAGAGGCCAGCTGGTCCCCAGGGAGGATTTGGGAGGGTGTTGGGGTTTGGAGTTCAGCGGACTTCCCCTTCCCCCATGGGCCAGATGGTACCTCCTCAGACACAGATGCCCCCTGGCAGGCACTGGGGACATCTGGGGGAATGTTCGCTTGCTGAGCCCGAGGTGCCAGCAGTGCCTGTTGACCCAGCTGATGCCTGAGGTTGGGTTAGGGCCGGGGAGCTGTGAGGGGAGAGGGAGGGAGCCACAGAGCCTGCTGCCCTGCCTCTATCCCCATGCCTGGGGGCGGAACTGTTCCCAGAACCCTGCGGGGCAAGGCTCAGGAAGAGCAGGGGAGCCTGGGTGGGTGAGCTGGGGGAGCAGTGGCATTAAGGCTGCCTCAGCCTTATTCGCAGGACCTGTGCCTGTGTGTGTGTGACCACGAGTGTAAGTCCATGTAGGGTCTGCGCGCGTCTGTGAACCTGAACGTGGCTTTGGTGTTTTTGTGTGTCTGCTGCCCATGGCCTGTTAGTGTCTCTGTGTTAGTGTGTCTGTGGGATTTCAAGTGTGGGTAGGGGTTATTCTAGAGAAGGTGATGTGCCCCTCCCCTCATGTCCCAGCCTCAAGACTGGGCCATCTCCCATGTAGGGGCTGGGACAACAGCTGGCTTCTGGGGACTAGAGTTCTTCTAGATAGGGGCGTCTGGGTGGCTCAGTGGGTTAAAGCCTCTGCCTTCGGCTCAGGTCATGAACCCAGGGTCTGGGGATCGAGCCCCACATCGGGCTCTCTGCTCAGCAGGGAGCCTGCTTCTCCCTCTCTCTCTGCCTACTTGTGATCTCTGTCAAATAAATAAACTCTTTAATAAAAAAAAAAAAGAGTTCTAGATGACCTCCTGCAGGAATCAAAGTTCTTGGTCCTTCCACTTCCTCCTACTTAGAAGAAAGGCAGGCTGAGCACAGGGAACCCTCAGTCTGCTCCAGTGGCCCATCTGCTGCTCCCAGGGCTGACCCCTTGGGAGGCAGAGGGTCCCAGGCTCAGGGGCTCCCCCAGCTTGGTCCAGTGCTGGCTCTGGGCTTGGGGAACTGAGTGGAAGTGGGAGGATGGGGTGGGTAAGGCATGCAGATGCTGGGGCATGTCTGCTCTGTTTTGCGCACTTTCGAAGTGTTAAATGTGAGAGACAGAAACTCGCTCCTAGGAGGAAAAATATGTATTTTTTAAAGCAGATTAGCATATTTCCTATAGGTCTCCACCATTTGAAGAGAACCTAGAGAGCGAGGCCCACCTCCTCTGGCTGGGCTGCCTCCTTCCTTGGCAGGTGGCTTAGACACGACCAGCCCGAGGCCCCAGAAGTTTCCTTCCCCTGGGCCTCCTCCACTGGCCTCAGCTTCCCCGGCCTTTCCTGTCCCTGAAGTGGGGCCCTCCTCCCCACACCCATCTGTAGGAGTTTTGGGCTCTTGTTTGGGCACAGCCAATGGAGCACTATGCAGACATCACATACACACAGTGCGGTCCGCGCCAATGCTTGAGCCCATTATCCTTCGGTTCAGTTGGTCTTTCACACCCGCCCCTCCTCATTCCCACTCTCCCTCCCATTCAGTCTTCTCCATCCGCCCAACCGCTGGGTCAAGTCACTCTCCTTCCTTTCCCTCATTTTTCTCATTGAGGCATTCTTGAGCAGCCCACTCCCAGAGATAATCTGAAGGACATTCCTTTCCTTAAATCTGAAAATAACATTGTGTTGAACTTGTACTGTGCCAGGCTCACATACAGGAACTCCTTTCATCCTTACAAACCACCACCAGCCACTTATTTTCATCCTCATTTTACCAAGCAACCAGCTAATGGGTCCCAAGCTTCAGGGCCAAAGGGCAGAGCCAAGATCTTGGTCATGCCTTCTGCCCTCTAGATCACTGCTTGACACTGCCCCCTAATGGCCAGGCCAAGGGTTTGGGGGGAAATTAGGGCCCTCCCAGTATGGAAGCCCTTCCCTGGCCACACAGGATGCCCCCCAAAGGGGGCAGCTCCTCCTCCCTTAACTCCCCAAAGATGCTCCTGGCTGCTGTTCAGACCAAGACGTGGTAGGGGGAGAGCAGGCTGATGGAAACTGTTTCAGCTTGGGGTCTGGGGAGCTGGGTTTGGGCACTAGACCCTGGAGAGAATGCTCACTGCTCCAGCTCACTGTGACTCACCAGTCCAGGGGACAAGGGCATGGGGAGGCTGGGGGCCTTCCCTGATCTCCCTCAAGTTTCCCAGCATTTCCTGGGGTCCCTCCAGCCCCAGCCCGTGAACCAAGAGATACCCTCTCTATTTTTTCCAGAGCAAGAAGAGAAGCACAAGTTCAGAAAATAATTTAATAGAGAAACCATGAATTACATTCTTTATACCTAGCCTCCTGCAAGGAAGACGCCTCCCGTCCCAAGGAAGCACTAAAGAGCACAAAGGTTACGTATCATCAGCACCCTTGTGGACTTTTAAAAAAGAACCCCCAAATAACTCCACTGGCTGAACATTGTTCTCTAGATTAAAGTCACTTTGTCCTCTTAAAAGCCCATGTGGGGAGCTGAGGAGGTATTAACAGTGCCACTGGAGAGCTGCGAGATTGGGCCCAGAAAGGGGAAAGAGCTCGCCCAGGGTCACACACGGTGGGTAGCAGCAACATCAGACCCAGAGCCAGGTCCCTGGATTGCTGGCTCTTTCTCAGGGAATCTGGCAGCCTCCATGCCTCCCCACTCCAAGCCGGGACCAGCTCTGAGGCAAGTAGGGTGAAGGATGAAGGCTGCAGACCACTCCCCTCGTGCTCCCTGGGCCAGAGCAGGAACAAGGCATGGCTTTCTTAAATTGGCCCCACCCCTGGAAAGTACATTATTTTCATGTCTGAAGGATTATCTTAAAATACTCAGAGGGTGGGCAAGGGTCGGCTCCCAGGAAAACTGGGCACTCTGTGGACCTGAGTCCACACCGAGGGGTGGGTGGTCCCTGAGGGTCTTGGGAGTGCCCCGTTCCCAGGCAAGGAGGGAGGCGAGTTGCAATAAGGGTTTCCAGGAAGGCAGGGGTAGGCACAGGGCACAGCTGCCTGCTGAGAGGGGAAGAGGCAAGAACAGAAGTGCCTGCAGAAGGCCCCCTGCCCCGTTCTCAGAGCAAAACTAGAGGCCTCATGTCCCCAAAGTGCCAGGCTCAGGATCCAGCAACCACCACATAACCAAAGTCACACGAAGGAATCTCTTCTCCCAGAGTCCTGGTCCTCTTCCCCCAGGGGCCAAGGCCCAGTGCTCCCAACACCTACATGGGCCATCAGACCTCCTGGGAAGTGCAGAGGATCCTGAGGGGGGCTGGGGATCCTGGGATGTGTGTGGGGAGGTGTCTAAGAGTTGCCCATCCAGGAAGCCTGTTCCATAGTGTTCCGGAGGGCCACAGAATTCTGGGCATCAGTCTAAGGGAATGTGTCCCCAATTAGGGATGGCTGTGGCCCATCCAGTCATCCCTCCAGGGTCACTGCAGGGTGCACGCTGTGGAGAGGAAGTGGGGGGGGAAGTCCATCTTAAGCCTCTGGCACAGAAACAGAATCCAGGGCCACCCCCTGCCCTTCCCTCTCCTTGGTAAGGGTCCGACTCCAGGGCAGGACTCACAGCTCCGAACAGACTCTGACAGCCCTTCTTTGTCCAGGGTCTCAGCGGCCCAGTGAGACTCCCTCATCTGTGGAACATAAAGGCAGCGCAGGGGTGAGAGACAGCCAGATGCGGGCACAGGGCCGCACTGAGCAGCTGCTGAGCAATTGAGCATGAGTGCCAAGGACAGAGACAGCGATGGGGGACCTTCAGAGGAAGATGGAAGGGGGAGACACGCAAGGGGGTGCAGGGGACAGCCAGCCACAGGCAGAGAAGGGCAGAAGGGGTACAGGGGACAGCCAGCCACAGGCAGAGAAGCAGAACACAGCCAACCTGCAAGAGGGTGTAGGGGACAGGCAGCCGCAGGCAGAGAAGGGCAGGAAGCAGCCAGCCCACAAGAGGGTACAGGGGACAGAGAGCCACAGGCAGAGAAGGGCAGGACGCGGCCAGCTGGCATGCCCACCTTGACCTGCTCCTTCAGATATTCAGCTCGAGCCATGAGGTTCTGAACCTGCCGGGGGAAGACACGCCCTTGGGGGTGTGGGCCGGAGGGGCCTTCAAACTGCTTCCTCCTCATTCCCGATGCTCTCCAGAACCCTCCACACCACCCGAACCACGGCCCCTTGAGCTCTTTATCTGATCCCTTCTCCAAGAGGCCTTTCCAACCGAAGCAGTGTGGCCCTGTCTGTCCTGGTGCCCTGACCCCCAGCACCTGAGCCCCTGATGGAGCACACAGGGCCCCCAGAATTCCCCAGGCTGTGAGGTCTGACTCCCAGCCTTGGAACACCCTGCGAGAAGCTGAGGACCCCCAGCACGGGAAGAGGGGAAGAGGAAGCCTCCCAACCCTCTCAACCACGGCAGTCACCTCAGTGTGAAGCAGCTCCCGCCTCCGGCCTGGGGGCTCCGCTACAAAGAGAGGGAGGGTGTGCAGTGAGGGCTGGGCAGCCCGGGGCCTGGGGGCCAGTGGTGACGCTGGGGGTGGGCTCACCTGCCAGCAGCACCAGCAACTCGCCCAGGCCATGCTGGTACAGGTCCAGGGCATCCTGTTCCCCACCGGCTTCCTCCTCCTATGGCCACGGGGACAAAAGGTCACTTCATGTCACGCCCTGCACTTTTCCTGCCCCACGTGAACCCCTCGCACTGGGTGCCTACCTTGGCCGTGGCGGCCGAAGTCACTTCCAGGGCAGCAAGGAGGCGAGGCTTGTCCCGGGCCATCTCTGGGATGAGGGCAAAGGCTCAGGGTGAGAGGAGCAGCCTGCTTTCCATCTCAGGGGAACCTACCCCATGCTGCTGCCCCCTCAGGCTGGAGGGAAGCTGCTGGGGCCTGAGGCCAGGAACCGGGCCTACCTCTGAGCAAGTCATGTGCAGAAGTCCCCTGCCTCAGCAGGGCCTGATTGGAGGAGGAGACGATGGCTTTGAGCTCCTCAGCCCGGGACACATACTGCCTCACCTGCAGGAGAGGAGGGGCTGATAAGGTGCTGCCCCACCCCCACCTCCCTCCCTGGCCCGCACCTCCAGGTTCTGCCCCAAGCTATAAGGACAGGGGGCCACTGAGACGGGCCTGACCCTCCCTTAGGAATGAAGTTCTGGTTCTTAGTTCTAAGAGAGCCGGTCTGCAGAGAACCCAGGATCGCCCACCCCGGGAGGGTCCCTCACCCACCTTTGCCTTAATTGCATCCTTCCGCTGGGCATCCACTTCATCTGCAGATAGTGGGGGTTTGTGTGAGGTGTCTGCTCTGCCCCCCCACCAAATCCTCTGGGACCCTCCAAAGGACCAAGTGCCAGATTTACCCTCTGCCTCATCTCCCACAAAACTCTGGGTGGGGAGCTGCTTCTGGAATCCATCCACTGCAGCTGGGGCTGCCCCACCCCTGCCGCACCCTGGGGCTCTGGGCACTCACAGTGCAGGGCAGGCACAAAGAAGTCCAGCGCTTGGCAGTAGAGGGATAAAGCGGCCCCAGCCTCCCCATCCTGGTCCTTCTTCACAGCCTGCACCACCAGGGCGGTCTGGGGGACAGGCAGGTCAGGGGTCAGGCCCACCCCCAGGCTCACCACGAAAGGAGAAGGGCAGGTCCCTGCTGCACCACCAAATGGGGTTGATGAACGCCCCCCCCCCCCCAAACCTGCCCTCCTCCTCTGCCCTCCTGCTGGCCCGTTTACCGCGCGAGCCAGGCTCTCCCTGCTGGGCATGTGCTCCAGGTCCACCCAGGGGTGGGCGAAGAAGTCCTGGAAGGAGATGCGACGATTGGGGTCCCGCTCCAGGAGCCGCTGCAGCAGGTCCCGGCAGTCTCGGGAGAGCGGGGGCCGCAGGGGGAGCTGCGGGGAGGCGGGGAGCCAGATCACAGGGGGCCCCAGCACCTCAGCCCCCAGCCCAGGGGCCGGTCAGGACCACCTGGTCCGGGGATGCCCCAGAGGAACATGTGTGCAGGGGGAGAATTGGAGCCTCCGGAAGAACAGTGACAGGACAAGGGCTGGGTGCTGGAGGGAGCCACGCCCTTGCAGGAAGCCTTGCTGTTGTGAACCCCACGTACTTGCTTCTCCTTCCCCGATCCCCCCTGGGAAGGCTGGGCCTAGCCTGCTGGTTTTGTTCCCACAGGCGGCCTGCACACAATTAGTGGGGCAGTCCCTTTGCATCCTGGAGCTGATCTGGGTTCTCAGAACCCTCTAGAGCCTCAACCTCCCCTCTAGAGCACGTCCAGCACCACAAAGCCAGCCCGGAGCCCATGCCCCAGGCTGTGCAGTGGCAGCGAGGGCACCGAACTCAGGGCCCTGAAGCCCTCTCCCAACAGGTTGCCCGGGCTCTTTGAGACCCACCTCGATAACCCGGTTGCTCCGGATCTTCTCCTCCAGCTCCGAAAACGACCTGGAGGCAAAGGGGGGCTGCCCGAAGAGGGCTTCTGTGGAAGGGAGGCAGAGGGCAGGCTGGGAGGGGACAGGGTCAAGCCTGGCCTGGCCCACACCTTGGGGTCGGGGGGCTGACACCTCTCATGGCAGGGACTCCGGACCCCCAGACTCACATTCATTAGAACTCCTCAGGAAGGGCCCTAGAGAGGCCTTGCCTGAGGACACATGGTGGAGGTCCCGGGGTTGGGGCTGGGGACAGAGCTCTCACCGTACAGGATGACCCCCACGGACCAGAGGTCCACACGGGCATCATACTGCCCCTGACACACCATCTCGGGGGCCATGTAGAGTGGGGAGCCACGGAGCACGTGCTTCTCGTCCCAGGGAGACATGTGCTGTGCAAAGCCGAAGTCTGCGGGCAAGAGGCCGGGCAGCAGGGCCCCGATTCTACTTGCTGTAGCTCCTGCCCTTTAAAGCTTCACCCGGCGCTCTAGGACAGGGCTCCTCCCCACCCGCCAGGCTTGCCAGGCTCACTGGGATCAATCCTACTCTTCGGCTTTTGCTTACCCCCTTTCTCTCCAAATCCTAAAGCCTAAAACACCCTCCTCCATCTTCCTCTGGGAGCCAGCCCCCTCAGGCATCTTTTTCCAGGAAGTCCACCTGATCGCATCAGCTATGAGGATAAGGGCCCACCAGGAGTTAGAAGCTGAGGTTTCGCCTTGCTTTCTGGCCTCCCAGCCTCAAGTCCATTCTTGGCCACAGCCACCTCTACCCCCCATCCTCCAACACTGTCACAGAACTGAGTCACATGTTGAGCCCCAACCCTGGGGAAAGACCAGTTCCCAACCTGCTCACACAGTGAGTTCTTCCTGTGGTCACACATGGAATCCTGACCCTGACCCCAGACTGAGCCCTGGCCCCATTCAGTCCACTGCTGGAGTCGAGTGAGGGGAGCCTGAGAAACGTCCAGCCTTTTGGTGGCGGGCCTGTCCCTGCATTTCCCAGCCTGTCATGGCATGATGACTCAACGGAGGGTGCCATGAGAACTGGGGCTGCTGAGCGAGCCTGGGCAGCGTGAGACCCCTGCACACCCACCCTCCAAACCTCATCCCTGCTGTTCCAGACTCATACCTGCCAGTTTAAGGTGGGGCTTCTCCAAGGAGCTCAGCAGAATGTTCTGTGGCTTCAGATCCAGGTGAGAGATATTCCGTTCATGCAGGAACTGCAGGGCACTAGCTGGGGAATAAGACCCACACGGAGAAACAAGTCAGAGAAGGCCAGTCCTCACCTGCCTCTCACCACCCCGCCCGCGCCCCTGCCAGCCTTATATCTGCCCCTTCAAGCCTGCCCAACTGTACTTCTACACTGGCTGCTCTACCAAATGTTTTAATACTTAAATATCAGGTTCCTGCCACTTCTATGAATTTGCCCCCTATCCCCTTGACCCCTTCACAAGTCCCCTCCCCCTCCTAGAAGCCTCCCCAGCCCCCCAACCCTTAAAGTCTTGTTCTTTTCCTTGGCAAAGCACTTGAAACCTACCCTTAGGCCCTAGAACATTCTACAAGTTCCTTATATTATGTTCCATGTGTGGAAACCCAGACTCCCCACAAATGAGGGCTCCTCTCTCTCTCTCTCTTATGACATCCTTAAGCCAGGATAGGCACTTGGGAAAGATGGGGCCCTAACAATACAAGCTGAAGCAGAGACAACTACTAAGAACGGTTCTAAGCCTGCAGTGGGGGGTTAAGGGGGACAGAGATCACGAGAAGGGGTGTCAGGCAGGGGTCCGAGGCTTTTACCCAACTGCTGCATGAAGACACGGGCCACCTTCTCAGGCAGAATTCTGCGGGTATGGATGAAGCGAGACAGGTCACCCCCTGCACAGAACTCCATGATGAGGTAGATGTTGTCGCTGTCCCACTGCGGTTATAGAGGCAGAGAGGCAGCTTGAAGAGAATTCCCCTTCTCTAGCTCCCTTTTGGGGTGGCCCCAACCCCAGGGCCGCACCTGGAAGTCTTTCAGCTGTACAATGTGGGGGTGTCGGATGCCCTTCAGGATCTCAATCTCTGTCAGGAGGTTCTCCACAGATGCCTTGTTCAGACTCTTCTTGGCCACACACTTTATGGCTACCACCTCACGGGTGTCCTTCTGTGGGGACAGGAGATTTGAGGTTTCTGCCTTGAGAGGGACAGAGCCCATACCTGGGTCCTCTTGCCCCATCACTGGGCCTCCCCACTCACATCAGCCTCCAGGCTTCCCAACTTCCCCTTCCCAGGCCAGGGAGGCACTGGGATTCTGGAATCCGGGGCTCCCCACCCAGTCTGGTGTTTTCCATAATCGATTTTATTGTATTCTAGAGCGCCCCCACGAAGGTGTGTCATTCAGTGTTCTAAAGCGGCGCACTCCGATTCCTAACCGGGTCCAGCCTTCTAGAACCCTGTCCCAGACTCCTTCCAGCCCACCAAGGATCCTCCCTGTTCTGCGCCTATACGACGCCTATCTTCCAGTGACACCGAGCTTCACCGAGGCCTCCACCTGCCTCTCCAGACAAAACAGGGCTGTGTGGGCGTGCGTTTTTGTTTTTAAAACCTAAGGGTGGCAGTCAGCTCCCAGCTCCTCCACCGAAGCGCGGCCGGCCGCGGGCCACTGCTCGCACGCCGCATCTCGCCTCTCTCTCGCGGGACGCCCATCCGGGCTCGCTCGGGGTCTGGCGGGCACAGGGGCCGGGCCCTCACTGGTTCCCCAGCCCCGTCCCTGCCCGGTGCCGGGGTTCCCAGGGCGCTCTGCCCCGCACCCACCTTGGCGTAGGCTTTGTACACCGTGGCATACGTGCCGCTGCCCAGGCGCTCGGTGAGAATGAAGCCATCCAGCCGCGGGGGACCCCAGGCGGGCCCCGCCATCCCCGCCGCCCGGTGCCCGCCGCTTCCTGCTTCCCGGCGCCGCGTTCTGGCGCGCATCCCTGCGGTCAGGGCGCGCGGCCGCGGGCTGGACTCCACGCTGCCCCCAGCGCCGCCCGCCGGGACTGCAGCGCGCTGGGCGGGGCGCTATCCCGCCCCACCCTCACGGTCCCCCCCCCTCCCCCCCCCGGTCGTTCCAGGTGCCCTTCCGGGTGCCACGCCACTGGAGATCACGTAGTGGGAGCACCGAGGTTCCGTGCGGTCGGAGGCCAGCAAGCGAGGTCGCTAGGAGGGGGAACGGGTTAATCCCACCCAGAATTTATGGCTCACGTGAAGGGCAAGCGGGGAGGAGTCGGGCTGAGCAGGTGTGCCCGGTAGGGGGGTAAGAGTCAAGGAGGCTCCCCAGGCTGCCCCTCGGGCTCAAAACCTGCGGCTCTAGAGATACTGGGACAAGAAGGTGCTTTTGGACAAGTAGTGTCAAGAAGGCCTTGGCCCCTTCCAGACCAGCCAGAGCAGGAGGGCCAGATGTGGAATCTTGAGTCTCCACACTAACCGCAGCAGCAGCTCAGTGCATGCTCTGTTGGCCATTCCCATCCTCCCAAGTCCACCAGACATGAGGACCGGCATTGTCTGAAAATGTTTTTATTTAAAGCACAAAAATTGAGACATAACATATACATTTGTACATGAAGAAAAAAATACCAGAAAGTGTACAAAACCTTGGTCACTGCCATGATCAGTGGTTCTGGGGCTGAGTGGGCGGGCAGTCTGCACACTGCCTGGGGTTGGCCCCAGGTCCCAGGTGCAGGCAGTTGGCCAGCTTTTTGAGAAGTCCCTTCAGACCACACACCTGCCCCTGTAGATGGCCTTTAGAGGACAGGGCGCAGGTTTTATCTGTGGACTCCCAGGTGCCCATCGCACGGGACACACCTGAGGAATCCCCAGGACCTGTGACAGATGACCCAGGTTCCATGGGGGGGGGGGGGGTTACAGGGGAGCCCTCAGTAAAGTGGCTCATCAGTCCAGCATGAGGGATGAGGGATACAGTTCTGGACTGATTCTTCTGTCCCCCGGAAGAGTCATACACACGAGATATTGCTGAGGGGAGAAGGCAGAGTGGGGAAGAATCTGAGGCCACAGTTAAGGGCCACTGTCCCTCAGGAGGAGAGGATATCAAAACAAGGCCAAACCACACCAGGACAGTCAGACTCCATCCCCCTAGACAACTGTCAAAGGCTGTGCAAAGGACTACTTGGGGTCAATGTCCTCCATCCCTCCCATCCCCGAATCCCAGCCAACCCCACTGTACATTCAGTTAAGTCAACAGAGGGGAGAGGGCAAGGGCTCAGAGAGGGCCCCAGACGGCACACATGCCTCCCACACCAGGAAGGTGCAGAGGGCACTAAAGGGCTATAAATCTGGGAGAAACAGAAGGCAAGGAAGAGCCTGGGAGTGACCATGTCAGAGGCTCTGGAAGCCCAGAGACCACCTCAGAGTGATCTGGGGGACAGAGCTTTCCATCCACCTGGACTGCAGCTCATCTAAAGGGGGACCTAGGGAGACTACTCCCGCCTAGGCAGGAGAGAAAGGCAAGACTGTGGAAGCCAAAGGCTGGGCCTGTGGAGCCAGATGCAGGCCAGGCCTGCTGGGGGAGGAGTGGAGTCCCAGGACCCTGGCAGAGATAAAATTGCAGCCGGCATGGGCCCAGGTCAGCTGGTGATCCCAACTGTGTACACGTATGTGATGTATGTGGGTGTGTGTGTGTGTGCACGCGTGCATGTACCTGTGTAAGGGGAAGTGAACTACAGTCCCACGGCTTCGAACCTACCAAACCACCACCAGAGAAGGAAAGACAGCTTGTTTTTTTTCCTTTTTTCTCTTGTGTAAAAAAAAAGTCCCTGTCCCTCCCTCCCCTCCCCTCGGGCAGAATGGAGAGCTGGTAGCTGAGGAAGGAGGAAGGACTGTGCAAGACCCTTCCCAAGTCTGTGCTGGGCATAACCACTGTTTAAGGCACCCACGGAAAGTGCAGCTAGAAGGCAGGCGAGAGAAAAGGCTCGGGTAGAGGAAGCAGAGTCAGGAGGACTAGTTCCCCTGGAAGGCTCCTCGGGCAGCAGATGAGGCAGCACTGCGGAAGGTCCTGTTGCTGAAGATGCCCTGGGAAAACTCCTCCTGGGCCTGCTGGAAGCTGGCCCCTGTCCGGCGGTACAGGGAGTGCACCTACGGAAAGAGGCTGCAGTGAGAAGTGCGCCCTGGGGGCCCGCCTGACCTCCCACCCAGAAACTTGGTGACAACAGTCACTGGACCTCCAGGGCCTGGGAGGGGGGAGCCCAACTGCCTCCAAGGATGGGCATCTCCGAAGCGAAGGCAGGAAAGAGCTGCCTGCTTCCTCTGGCTGCTGTTGGCCCAGCACCCACCACTCACCCGCTTCAGAAGGAAGAGTGAGAGCACAGCACACAGAGTGAAGAAGCCAGCCACCACCATCATGATGATCGACACAGCCAAGTGGTCTTGCTTCAGCGTAGACAGGGCTGCGATCCAACCACTGTGAAGGGGGGGAGGAGGAAGCCAGAGGGGACACAGTGAGAGGGGGCCCCAGATGTCCCCATGAGGGGCTCTTTACGTGGCTGCTATAGACTTACCCGCCACCACCAGGCACCTCCCTGAGGCACAGAGCCATGGGCCAGAAGCCCCTGGGCTGTGAGAGCCCAGGCCTCTGTGAAAGCTGACAGACCCCATGTTGCCCTCAGACAGGAGTGGTCCAGCGGAGGGCCTTTTCCTGCCGCTCTAGAGGACACGGAAAGCCTGGCTGCTCACTCCCGAAGCCCACCCCCTGGAAGGAGGACCACTGGCCAACCCACTGCATTTATCCTGTCACCTCAGCAACTCCTTCGAGGACCCAGGGCAGCCCCTCTGCCTCCAGTCAGTCATGTCACCTTCCTGAGCCCCAGTGTCCTTATCTATCAGAGGGGAAAGTCTCCCATTTCTGGACTTAAAAACTTACTACAAAGCCACAGTTCTCAAAACAGTACCGTACTGGCACAAGGACATATAGATCAATGGAAAAGAACTGAGAGTCCAGAGAGTCCAAAAACAAACCGATACATCGACCATCAACTGATTTCTTTTTTAAAATATTTTTATCATTTTTAGATTTTATTTATTTATTCGACAGAGAGAGAGATGAGAGGCAGGCAGAGGGAGAGGGGGAAGCAGGCTCCCCGCTGAGCAAGGAGCCGGATGGGGGACTCAATCCCAGGACCCTGGGATCATGACCTGAACCAAAGGTAGAGGCTTAATCCACTGAGCCACCCAGGCGCCCCGATTAACTGATTTCTGACAAGGGTGCCAAGACACCGGTCTTTTCAACAAATGGCACTGGGCAGCCACAGGCAAAACAATGAAGCTGGACCCTGACTTCAGCCAGGCACAAATCTAACTCAAGATGGATCAGAGACCTAATACAAGCTAAAGCTAGAATGCTTAGAAGAAAACAGTTCACTCTCCATGACTCTGGGTTTAGCACTGGTTTTAGATATGACACCGAAAACATAAGCAACAGAAAGAAAAAAAATTGGACTTCATCAAAATTAAAACCTGTGCATCAAATGACAGTATCACAGAATGAAAAAATAATATACAGAAGGGGGGGAAATGTGTTAATCTGGTAAGTTAGTATCCAGAATATATAAAGAACTCGAAAACAAAATGGCAACCCAATTACCAGAGAAAGACCTGAATAGATATTCTTCAATGAAGAAACACAAATGGCCAAAAAGCACATAAAAGATGGCCAACATCATTAGTTATTCAGGAAATGCTAATCAAAACCACATTCGGGCACCTGCGTGGCTCAGTTGGTGACACACCCTGGGTTTTGGTCTCAGGGTCGTGGGTTCAGGCCCCATGTTGAGCGCCACGTTGCATGTGGAGCATACTTAAAAAAAAAAAAGGACCACCACAGTGAGATATACTTCTAGGTTGGGAACACAACAAAATAAAATAAGCACTGGTGAGGCTGCAGAAAAACGAGAGCCCTCGTATACTGCCAACGGAAATGGTGAGGCCATACGAGAACCCTCCTACACTGCGGCCACGCCACCACAGACTTAACACGTGACCCAGCAATTCCACTCCAGATACATACCCCGAAAGAACCCAAACCAGGTATTCATAGGCTTGTACAAAAATGTTCATAGCAGCACTGTTCAGAACAGCAAAAAGGTGGAAACTACCCCAGGGTGTGTCCACTGATGAATGGACAAGCGGACGGAAGAGTACTTCATAAAGAGGAGGGAAGTACTGAGCCATGTTACAGCGTGAGCCTTAAAAACATCACACTGAGGGGCACCTGGGTGGCTCAGTGGGTTAAAGCCTCTGCCTTCGGCTCGGGTCGTGATCCCAGGGTTCTGGGATTGAGCCCCGCATCGAGCTCTCTGCTCCGCGGGGAGCCTGCTTCCTCCTCTCTCTCTGCCTGCCTCTCTGCCTAGTTGTGATTTCTGTCAAATAAATAAAATATTAAAAAAAAAAAATCACACTGAGTGAGGCCAGCGTAAAAAGCCCCATACTGTATGGTTCCATTTAGACAAAATGTCCAGAGAAGGCAGATCCAGAGAGAGCGAGTGCGCGAGAGAGCGAGAGAGCAGCTTCATGGCTGCCAGGGACTCCGGGAAGGAGGAAGCAGGATGCCTGCTAAGTACAGTCTCCTCTCAGGGTGAAGCAAATGTTGAACTAACTAGTGGATGGAGCCGCCTAACACTGTGGACCTACTAAACGCCACTGAATTTTTTACTTTAAGATGTGTTAAGGGGTCACTAAAATTTTATGTTCTGTGTATTTTTTTTATTTTTATTTTTTTAAAGATGTTATTTATTTATTTGACAGACAGAGATCACAAGTAGGCAGAGAGAGAGGAGGAAGCAGGCTCCCTGCAAAGCAGAGAGCCCGATGCGGGGCTCGATCCCAGGACCCTGAGATCATGACCCGAGCCGAAGGCAGCGGCTTAATCCACTGAGCCACCCAGGCGCCCCTGTTCTGTGTATTTTATACTCGATAACAAGAAAGGGAGGTTCTATCCACCCAGCCGCGGGGGTTGGAAGGTGAGTTGGGGAGGCACTGGGAAGCCAGAGGCTGCGGAGCGCGTGAGGGGGCAGGACAGGGGGGCAGGCTCAGACCAGAATGCCAGCCTTCTGACTCCTGGCCTGGGAAGCAAAGAGCACTTACGCCACAGCCTGTCTTCCAGGATCTCACTGAGGGTAGTGAGTTATGACATTCTCAAAGAGAAAGGGGCAAGCCCAGAAACAGCAGGGTGAGATGGATGAGAGGTGGCGGGAGGGCAGCTGGCACACTCGGAGCACAAGGTGAGTCAGGCCCCTCCCTCCGCCCTGCATTTGCCAGCTCCGCTGGAGGGAAGAGACCAAAGTAGTGCAGCCCTTCCAGGCTCAGGCTCTCAGCCAAGCGGCTGCCTGACCTTTCTGTAATGTCCCCTGTGCACTGGGGCAGAAAGGAAAACATCAGCCGGCAGCTTTTCTTTTTGAGGCTAATTTTGAGCTGAGGACTCCAGCACCCAGGAAACTCAGGCCAGCTCTGTGCTCAAAGCCAATCCAGAAAAGGCTGGGGCTCCAGCTCCTGCCATTACAGGGTCTCTGGACAAAGTCACAGCACCAAGTCCACAAAAGGCCAGGGCCTCTGACGGCAGCTACCCAAACCCAAGGGCTCGCCTGGGGCCTGTAGAAGCAGCACCAGCCTCTGGGAGGGAACGGCTAGAGGAAAGGAAGAGGATGCAATTCCCCACAGGACGTAGCCCTGGTAGCCTAAGGGTTTGGGGCCAGTCCACCCACAACACCCCAGAAAGTGGTGAACAGGTGAGGCAGCAAGAGGTGACCAGTGAAGAATGGGAGGGGCAAAGGAGGACACCAGGCAGCCTGCCCCCCACCTTCCAGCCAGAGTGGAGGATGGGTCCTCTTGGAGGGCTCTGTGGGAGCGAGGAGACAGGGCAAGGGAGGTCAGGCCACCTCCAAAGCATCACCCCCTCATGCTGCCCCAGGACTCACCTGTCCCCCAGGCCAGGGATGCCTACCAACTGGATGATATAGATCCCTATTTGACAAAAAAATATGAAGAAGAACACAAAGAAGCTGAAAGAGTTGTCGGACCTGTGGAGAGAAGGGGAAACCCAAGGTCATAAGTGGGCCGGGGGTTCACTCCTCAGTATTCCTCACTTGGCATTAGGAGCCAGAAGGCAGGATGGGAGTGCAGACAGCTCCAGGGGATTAGTCACACTGGCCAGAGGACACAAACAGCCACAGCCATAATCAGAAAGGGCTTGCCACTAATTGCCCTCCAGTTTAAGGGGTCAATGCTTGACCCCTTACTCAAAGAGCTAATAAAGTTGCTCCCCAGAGGATGACATAAAGAACTTAATGGTCCATTTTCTGGGGTATGTACCTGCATTTCATAAGAGACAAGGAAATTGATGCCAAAGATAGAAATACCCAATAATAAAACCATTGGCTTGGGTCAAATAAAAAGGTATTTGGGGAGCACAGAACTGTAGACCAAACCTCCATCCCCATGTCCTCGAGGGCTGGTGTACTGCCCGCAGAGTGCATGGGAGGGTTCAGCCACCACCCGCCTCCTCTCCCTGGGGCCTGCTAGGCTCCCAAGTCTGAAAGCAGCAACAGGGAGGCACAATGCCACAAACGCTAGGGGTCTATGAGGTGGATCTACTCAGGCTCACAGTATCTATTCTCCACCAGCCCGTCTGCACTCTGCATTCAGCAGGCTCAAGAGTTACTGGGGAGGCAGGGGAGAGGCGGAAACAAGCTAGGAGTGATAAGCCATGCAGAGCTTATCAAAATGGACTCCCTAAAGCCTCTGAAGGGAGCTGAAGAAGCCCCGCCCACTTCCCAGTAACGCAGTAGACCGCATGGGAGCGGGTGGGAGCCCAAGGACCACTCTCTAGGTCTCCCGTGCCTAGTCCAAGGACAGTGCCCAGAGAAGACCCCGGATACAACATCTCAGGAAAATGGCTCCTGACCCCCGTCTGCTCGCACTGGGGATGAGAATGGGAAAGTGGATTCCCCACAACCCTGTTGTGCTCCAAGACTGGGATGGGGCCCCTGGGCATAAGGCCCTTGGCCTGCTACTTGGGATGCTAGCCATACACTCCCCTTGCCCCAGCCCGACTCACCTGAAGGCCTTATAGATGGGTCGGTACCAACAAAGGAAGGCACAGGGGGTGAAGATGATAAGCCACAGGATGGAAAGGCCGAAGTCCACTCCCTTGGAGCCGTCGACTAAGAACCAGGCCAGGCAAGCAAGCAGGTTCAGAAACAGAGTCACTGAATGCACTAGGAAGGGTGAGGAGAGAGACAGGCTGGTGCCGAGGGGACAGAAGGGCTCCCGGGCCCAGCAAACTAACCCCAGAGAGGATGTGAGGTCCCTACAGTGAGGGCATCAGCAGAAACACCAGTCCTTGGTCTGCACCGAGGCAGGGTGAGCTCCCAAATCCTGGTTTTTCTGGAGCAGCAAAACCAGGGACCAAACCAAGTTCCTAAAAGGTGAGGGTACAGCCCAAGCATATGAAGGAGGGCAGAGGGGGAAGGGGAGATGCAGACTCAAGGGCTGATCCCTGGGGAAGAAGTCTTTCAGTGACTCTTGTCCCTGGCCCTAGAGGACCCGCAGTGGAGCTATAGGGGGTCTTATATCCGCTCACACTCCTAGGAGCCAAAAGGCCTGTGGGGAGGGAAGCCCTTGCCAAAGGAGGGCCTTTCACAGGCAATGAGCTCCAGAGGAACTCTGCAGCCTCCTGCTAGTCCCACCCTACTCGATCTGTGGTGTGAACTGGGGTGAGTGGGCCCTTTCGGGGAGATTCCCAGGACAGGGAGTAGACAGTGGAGGGCCAATGTGTGGGCAGAAGGCACCCCCCCACCCTGACCCCAGCCCAGCCCTGAGAAGGCTGGAGTCTGCAGTGAGGAGCAGCCAGAGCACAGGCAGGGCTCTGGAGTTACACCCCACTTCCCCCTTGTGCTCAGAAGACAGGCCCGGACTCACACATCCAGAGATAGTACAGCATCTTGCATATCCGCTGGTAGTCAGCAGGGATCTCCACTGAGAAATCCTGATAGAAACAGGGCTTGACAGGGCACCAGAAGGGCAGGGGCGGCCAGTTGTTCTCTCTCACTGTGGGCAAACAAGCAATGCAGTCACGCTTGGCCTCTGTAGCAGCATGTGGGGTGCACACTCCTTGAGTTTATGGGCCAAACCAGGGCTCCCAGAAGGGGCCGGCAAGTGGGAGTCAGAGTCACTATCGGTAGGGAGTGGGATGGGCAAAGTGGCATGGGGCACGAATATCCACAAGCCACTCCAAGCTAATGGATCCCAAATTCACTGGGAAACAGAGCAAGACGACCTGAGTCATTATTTTTACAAACAACCAGCCCATAAATACAAGGAGTCATCATCACAAAGATGAGGGGGAGTCGCACACAGGACCAGTGCCCTACCCTAGCAAAACCCTCCAGAGCTGGGAAGGAGCATGGAAACAATCTATAGTTTGAGGACCACACTGCAGGTATCCCGGCCTCCACCTCGCTGCCCTTCCGGGCACTGGCACCAACGCCGCTGAGATGATCTAGAGCCCAACAGAGCTCCAGGGCTGCCCTGGCCCGAGCAGGCTCAGGGAAGGCTCCTGCATCAGGCATGCTGGCCCAGAGGCTGGCAGCCTCCCTTACCATGTAAGTTGGCCACTGTGTTCTGCAGCTCCCGCTCCTTGCGCTCTAGTTCGGCTGCTTTCCTGTCCAGTTCTTCCTGCTGCCGGAGGAGGCTTGCCTGTGCTGCGGAGGCCACAGCCTGAGGGACACAGAGGGTGGGGGGCAGTCGGACACAGGAGACAGAGGGACAGCATCAGCCTGAGCTGAAGGTGGGAGGGCCTTACCCCAGCTAGGGAGAGCCAATTCCAGCCCCATGGTGTCTTGGGGACCAGAGACCACCACAGAGATGCCAAGGCGACCTATCTCCTACTGCCTCAACACCTCTGTCCTCTTAGGTGTTAACCAGTCTTAGGCAGGGGTCGTCTCCCCTTCTTCCCTGAGCTTGAGAGGAGAGAACTACTCCCCATTCTAGAATCCAGGCAAAGTTCAATTACAGTGACCTTTGGGGTAACAGCAAAGGGAAAATGGCCTCACAAGAGACTAACCTGTACAGAACCCCGAAGAGCCACACCTCACCTGAAGAGCCTGGAGGGTGTGTGTGTGAAGGGGACACAGTGCAAACCTGCCAGCAGTGAGTGCAGGGGGAGGCATTGGAGGGCAGACCAAAGTGCACCTAGGGCCTCAGGGATTTAAGCACCACCCCACCCCACCCCCAGGAGCAGCCCCCTGACGTCCACCTGAACTGCCACCGGGTACATCCCAGGCCAGCGCCCTCGGCTGGGCCCTGCTCTGCCCGGCTCTGGTAACATTCACAGTCCAAGCTTTATCCCCTGTCCAGGAAGAGCAAGGCCTCCCAGGGAGGCATCTAGGGAGCGTCATGTGAGGCATTCCAGTGCAGGGTCCTGGGCCCCGCTCCTGCCAGGCGCTACAGCCACGGGCACCTGGCTCCTCCTAAAGTCTACAGTCCTTAGGCAGCGGATTTCAAACCAGTCACCTTGCGGGATGACCAGCCAGGCGTTATGTGTACATACATACGTGTGCGTGCGTGTGTACTCATACCCACACTCACTCTCTCGCTCTCTCCAAAGAATTCTCCGAAGAGCTGAGGCTGCCTTCAGGCCCCAGGGGCAAAAGCAGGACCAGAATTGACCACGCTGGAACCTGCTGAGGGTCTTGGCCCTCCCTCCCAAGTCCAGTCAGATGGTGGGAGCAGCTTGGGGCCCATGAGAGTCCAAAACCTGGCTCAGGCCTTGCCCTCACTCAGGCTCATCTACACTTTGCCTACCTTCGGAAGCTTTCGCGTGTAGCTGTCTCTGAGAATACTATCTCCTCCTAGCAGCATCTGCCTCTCTGAGAGCTCCCTCACTGCCAGGAGTCTGGTAGGCAGGAACTCGCTGGCCTGTCTAAGCAGGAGCTGCAACACACACTCCAGGGAGGGCCAAGGCCCCAGGGGTAGGAGGGATGGGGGGCAGGGGGGCAGGGTAGCAAGGTGATGGCAGAGAGGGTCAGGCATGAGGTAGACCAGAGCCCAGCATTTGGTGAAGGGACAAAGGGCAATAGGAAGGAAGGAAGACAGGAATGAAAGAGGTGAAAAAAAAAAAAGTGAGATTGTGAGAGAGAGAGATTCTGGGCCCCGAGTAAGAGAGGACAAACCAAAGGCTCCAGGAGGATCTGGAATGGCACAACAGGGGCAAATGCTCTTGCTCAGGACACCGAGGACTCCAGCCTGGTAAGCAGAGCTTTGTTTCTGGTGGTAGTAGTGGGGAGGGGTGAGGATCAAGGCTGGCTGAGCAGACCCTCTGCGTGCAAATGACCAGCTCCAAGGTCAAGAGGGCCCTTGAAGGGGAGCCGGGAATGAAGGCCCTCTGTCCACCCCCTCCCCCAATCTCAGGGCTCAGTTACTGGTCTGGGGGCTTCCCTTGCAGGAAAGGAGAGGCTAAAAGGATCTTTGTCAACAGTACCTGGGGGGTTGGCTGGGTTGGTTCCACTGAAGGCTGGAGAACCGCCGGCTGCGAGGGCCCAGGGAGCTGTGTGACAGGAACAGTTGTCGCTGCATTTGTCTGCATGGGACACACCAAAGGAGGCAGGTGAGTGGCTGCACCGGTCAGCCTGCCAATGAGGGGCATTGCCCCGGGGGCAGGCCTGGGCCTACCTTTGTGACTTCCTGGCCATCAATTGAGCCTCAGGCGCTGGGCAGTATGGTGCTTCACCCAGCACCTCTGGTCTCTTGCTGGAGCTCCAGCTCCCCAGCACAGTCCTGCTCTCTTCAGGGAAGGGCCCAGATCCCAGGGGAAGAACTGGTGACTTCTTCACCCTTCCTCCCACCCAAGCCCATGTTAGGGCTATCCCTTTGAGGACGGAAGTTTCTCAGAGCTGTTTCTGCCTCTGCCAAGGTTCCTTGCCCCAGAAACCCAGCACCAGCCAGAGGGCCCAGGGACTCAGAAAGAGGGCATGCTCACCAACCTCTGAGAAGGGGTTGAATTCCGCCAGGCCACCCTGTGGAGCACTGGTCAGCTGGGTCACAGAGGGATCCTGGGAAGGTAACAAAAAACAGCCGTGAGACACCCGGGAGAAGAGAGAACCTTGATGAAGGGGAGGGACATCACCGTCCCTTGGCCCCTCCCAGGGATACCTGGCTGGAGGGACACTGCTGAGGCCCTTCCTGGTGCCCTGAAAAGCCTCTCGGGAAGGCTCCTGTGCCCAGCCCCTGACACACCAGAGCTGTGATTTCTTTTCCCTTTCTGGAAAAGGACAAGTTCAGCCCCAATGACTTCCCAGGAGAGACCCAGAACAAGCTCCCCACTATGAGACCTCAGAATAGATACCACCCATGTCCTTTCCAGATTCAAAATGGTTCACAGCATTTACCTCCAGGGACTGGGAGGCGTGGGGGGCCAAGGAGGGGTGGTGTAGAGAATTATTTTTTACTTTATAACCTTTCTCTACTGTTGTATTTATTATTTTACAGAAAGCACTTATTCCTCTCCATTTTTAAAGGACAGTTTAAGGTTCTGGAACAAAAACGTGCTGCTGGCTGCCAGTGCTGGTTTTATTAAATCAGGCACACTTGCTAGGAATAGAGAGGCATGAAGGGCTCTGATGAAAAGCCGGGAAAATGTTTTGGGGCTTTTTTCTGGATTCTTTTCAAAAAATCCAAAAATGTCCTCAGAACACAGTCTTTTCCTGAGTTTTCCTTCCTGAGTCGTCCCTTCCCCATCTGACCTCTGCCAAGGCCAACCCTCTGGCCTAGGGCCTGCACAGCATTCCCTGTCATCTCCTTCTCCCCAGCAGCCCCCTGCTGGTCCAAGGTCAACGGGCAGTGGCCTCATCCTGCCCCCTCCACACCCTCTATCATCCATCCCTTCCCCTCCCCCTTCCCTGTATGTAATAGGTATGGGGCTCAGGTCCAGCTCCACAGGGACGCCTGGGCTCTGGAAGAAAGAGGTGTAAAGGATGGGCTCAGGGCCACTGGACTCTGCCAAGTTCCCGGTTACAAGGCCTCCCCGGCCCGCCTCTGTGTATCTAACCCTCCCAACCCCCAACCCTCACTACGGTCCATATGTTCCCGTTCTGCTGGCCCAGCTTCACCTCCACTAAATGGATTCTCAAACACGATATTCACATGAGACAGATCTTCAGAGGACAATCCCCTCACATGTCAGATGTGGAAACAGACACTCACCATGGCATTGTACTTGTCTTAGGTCTCAGAATGGCTGGCTCCCTATTCCGTATATTCACAAAACCAAGGGTCATCTATGAGTGTTCTCTCTGATGTTTTTCACACACACCAATTCTCATCTTCCCACCTGGGCCTCTGATTCCTGACCGGTGAGACTGGCTGGCTGGCCCCCGGGCCTAGCCCAGAGCTGGGCATGCAGCTCCAACTCCCTTCTTCTCTCTAGATACCTCATCTCTCTGCACCCCCACCCAATTTCCTCTGCGAAGAGGCCACCTGGCTATGTGCTCTCTGCTGGCCACCATCCCTGCCTAGTGGCCCCTGCAACTTGGGACAAAAGGACAAGGTGAGGTTCAGAAGGCCAGCTGAGCTGGAGGAACTGGCCTTGAGGTTATTCACTGGCTGAAAGACTAGCAGATTTCTTCCAGAATCACTGGGCTGGCTTCCTGCAAGAAAGATTTGGGGCTCGGGCTCTGTTCCCCTTTTCGACTCAGCAAAGCACCAAGACACAGCAGACTGTGTGAGCTGAAGTCATTGAAATCAGATCCACCATCCAGGGACTGGTTACCTGAGTCTGTGTCACAGGACAGAGGACAGAGGAGTGGCTCTGGTAGCAGTTTCGGGTGCTGGCCCACATGTCTGCCTGGGGCGCATATGTCTTAACAGGCAACCTCCAGACCATGAAGAGAGGTCACTTCCTTTACCAAGGTCAGCCAGAAGAGGATTCTGGGGGTGGGCGAGCTGACTACTCTGCCTATAGTGAGCTCTCTCCTCCTTTTTTCTAAAATCTTCAGCACTTGGTCCTGGACCCCTCACCAGACTCACCGCAAATACTATCTCGGCTAGCAGGCCGTAAACCTCTGTGGCCAGATGCCTCTGTGTCTAGTTCAAACTTCCAGCTCCTAGTGTTTGGTGAAGGGATTGATGTAGAGCAGAAGCTCATGGGATCTCAAAGCTGATGTTCGAGAGTACCTGCTGAGTGCTCTCCTCCACTTTCTCTGGGGAGGTACTGCCCCAAAGCTAGGGGGCGCCCGTGCCATTGCAGCAGCCCCAGGACCCAGGAGCACCCTGCCTCAGAAGAGGGGCCTAGAACACTCCGGCAGGCCTGGGCTCCTTCTGAAAGATGAGAAGCTCAGGCCTGGTGGGAGAGGAAGGGAGCTGACATTTACTAAGGGTCTACTATGTGATGCTAGGGTGAAGTTCTAGTCACCCCAGAACAGGTCACGTTGTCAAGCCGTCAGATATGAAGGTTCTTTTTTTTTTTTTTTTTTTTTTTTAAAGATTTTATTTATTTATTTGACAGAGAGAGAGATCACAAGTAGGCAGAGAGGCAGGCAGAGAGAGAGGAAGAAGCAGGCTCCCCGCGGAGCAGAGAGCCCGACGCGGGGCTCGATCCCAGGACCCCGAGATCATGACCCGAGCCGAAGGCAGCGGCTTAATCCACTGAGCCACCCAGGCGCCCCAGATATGAAGGTTCTACCAGCCTTCTTCAACCTGATTCCTTGAAAGAATTATGGCCCAACGCCCTAAGGCAGCCACCGTCTGCAATGAGTTGCCTTCTCCCCCGTGCATCTACAATAGTTCTGGTTCTAACCCATCCTTGAGAGAACGGAGAAAACCCTCACTTCAACCAGCTTCCATGCTCTGCAGCTCAGCTGAGCAGCCCTGGCCGAGAAAAGCTACACCCCCCCATCCCCAACTTCAACATCATGACCACCCTGTGAGGAATGATTCTCTTTAGTTTGCGGCTGGAAAAAGCACCAGCCCACAAAGGGGAAGTAGGTTTGTCCAAGATCGCAGGGATAGTGGCTGAGCCGGATCCTGAATTTGTCTATCTCCAGGGACACGGTGGCAAGCCTGAGAGGGGAAGGCTTGTTCAGCAGTGCACCCCCAAAGCCTGCTGCAGTTGACAAACAGAGGGTGCTCCATGTGTGGCTGAATGAAGGAACCCTGCTCCTGAGGAAAACAGATAGGGCATGTGACTCACCAGGACAATGGTTTCTGTTCAGTTTTTTATTCCTGGACTTTAGGAAGTCCTTAGGGGACACTCATGGCAGGAGACATGCAGAGTCTTGCACAAAAGACCACACTGGCTGGTCTGAATGAAGACCCTCGGCTTCTACTCCGAACCACAAATAAGAAGTCCACAGCAGCTACATCCTTTCCTACTCGCCAAACGTCAGCTGACTCGTAAGTGGGTCAAGTAGTTATTTTCAAGAGATGACAAGAGCTGAGTTTCACCTATAGAGAGGTAACCCAAAACCCACTTGGTACACAAAGGACTCAGACTGCCTGATGCCCTTTGCCGAATCTGTAAAAAAGAAAATGAGCCTGCACTCAGTTCTTTCCATTCAGGGAACAGTCCGGGTGTGAGGGACACACCAAGACAAGGAGGGTACATTGCCCTCCCAGAGCCAATGATTGATGATTCTAGCAGAGACATGTGTGCACAGCAAAAGAGCCCAGAGCAGAGTGAAGAAGGGAAGGGAGGAGAAGGGAGGGGAGACCCCGGAGGAGAGGAGAGGCTCACCACCGCTGGAGAAGGGGAACCCTTCATGGAGACACAATGTCAGGGAACAGAGGGAAAAGAGGTGGGCAGGCAGGCAGGCTGGAGCTCGGCTGGGAAGGGCTGGGGAAAAACATATTTGTTTCCAGTCTGGCAGTCACTTTCCATGTCACAGGTCCTGGTTGCGCTTGAGCTGTGACTTTGCCATCCTACACTCCACCTAAGCTCCCCGTGTGGGATTTATTTCAGGCTCCAAATAAACGCATTAAATAAACACCTCATGAATAACAACAACAACAAAAACACTCAGCCATTCTCTCTGAGAGGCAGTTAACAATACTTTGGAACCTCTGTGAAATCCTATTTGCTTTGGAGACAAGGCTGTGTGTCATATGACAAAAAAAGGGCAATCCTCCCCAGACTGGCTGGCTGGGTCCCAAGTGAAAAGAGCCACAGTGAACCTTGGTACTCTCTTACCTGAGAACCCATCCTGGGGAAATAGGATAAAAATACGTAAAAATCTGGATCTGCAAAGATGTTTATTGCACCAGTATTTACAATAGGAAGGAAAAAATCAGGGTTGCCTGGGTGGCTCAGTTGGTTGAGCATTTGATTTTGGTTTCCACTCAGGTCATGATCTCAGGGTTGTGAGAGAGCCCTGCGTCAGGCTCCGCGCTCAGCGAGGAGTCTGCCTGAGATTCTGTCTCTCTCCCTCTGCCTCTCCCCCAACTCACTCTCATTCTCTCTCTCTCTAAGAAATAAATTTTAAAAAAAGGGGGGGGGGACACCTGGCTGGCTCAGTGGGTTAAAGCCTCTACCTTTAGCTCAGGTCATGATCCCAGGGGCCTGGGATCGAGCCCCGCATCAGGCTCTCTGCTTGGAGGGGAGCCTGCTTCCTCCTCTCTCTCTCTGCCTGCCTCTCTGCCTACTTGTGGTCTTGTCAAATAAATAAATAAAATATTTTTTAAAAAATCCAGAATCAACTTAAACGTCCGATGATAGTGAGCAAAGAATGTTTTGGTACACATCCTCCCCAATGGTCTAAACAGCTGTTAAAGATCATAGCTACAGACACAGGGCAGCAACATAGAAAAGTGCTTTGTTATACGAATCCCAAATAACAATTTTGTCAAAAGCGCTCATATGAAGAGACTGGCAGGAAAATACATCAAAATAGCAATGGTTTCAAAAGGCAAGAAATTGCAATGATCTATTTTGTCTTCCAAATTTTCCATGTGATTACGTTATTTTTCCCTTCAAAGCACACATACCCACGCATTTTTAAAAAGAGCCTGAGGACCCACCAAATGAGCAAGGTGCAGGCAGGGCCTCTCTCTCCCAGGAAAGTGAGGCTAAACCACCGGCCAGACTCCCAAGGCCTTCCTGGCCCTGGCGCCGGTGCCCGGGGCAGGGCCTGTCTGCGGTCATACCAACCACCTGCCCCCTCCTTCCACCTTTGTCTCCTCCCTACGCAAACCATCCCACACCAAGCACAGGGCTAGGATGCTGGAAAAAAGCCTTGGCTCCTGTCCTCAAGAAGCGGACAGTGCAGAGAACCAGTAGGCAGGAGGGGAAGTGTGGCAGGAGGCACCCTGGAAGCAGGTAAGGCCAGGCACCTTCACGGGGGAAGAAGGGACTAAGCGCTTGGGGAGGCAGGGAAGGCTGTATACTCAGGCGCTGCCTGAGCTGGATCTTGAGTGATGACAGACGTGTAGCAAGCACGGAGGAGGGAGGCAAGAGCAGCATTCGCAAAGGCACAGCAGCTCTACAGGATGTGGGGCGACCCCGTCGGGGGGCTGCCAGAATTCACCCAAGGCAGGACCAAGGACATTGAAGTTTACTGAAAACGCTGCAAGAGAGCACCAGGCAGGACAGCAAAGGAGAGACAGTCTGCCATGAGGCAGGGCAGGGGAGAGGGGGCTGTCAGGAAAGGGAAGTGAGGAGGTATGGGAACATATGGAATTTTCCTTTTTTGGTACCTGTGCCTGGGTGTAAGCAGCCCATTTGGTCAGCCGGGGCTCACGGATCTTCTGCGCTGGGCCACTTAACAAGCCTGTTTGCATTCAGCTACAGGGGTCACTGTGGGTCCTTTTACCTGACTCAGGTTTCCAGTGCTCAGGTCTGACGCTTAAAACCAACTTCTAGGGTGCCTGAGTGGCTCAGTTAAGCATCTGACTCGGTTTCGGCTCAGGTCATGATCTCAGGGTGGTGAGATCAAGATGAGGGTTGGGCTCCGTGCTTAGTGGGGGATCTGCTTGAGATTCTCCCTCTCCTGCCCCTCCCCCTGCTCTAAAACAATCTTTAAAAAAATAAAATAAATCATAAAAATAAATAAATAAAAGCAGCCTCTACACAGGAGAAGGCTCCGATGGCTGTGGAGTGAAGAGTGGAGAGAGAGGAGCCAGGAATGCCAAGGAACCAGCCTGAAGCAGGGGTCAGGCCAGGCTGCCAGAGTTTGGACTCCACCTGTGGGCAGTGCTGGACAGCTGGAGACGGGTGTCTGCCACAGTGAGGACAGTGCAGTGATCGGGGAGAGAGGCCTGGACAGGACCACAGTCCCCAGGGGTGACAGAGAGAACTGGCATAACAACTGGGAGTGGAGAAGGGGGGACAGACTCCAGACACCTCGCTTGGGGAGATGCCATGGGCTCTGCCACTCTCTGAGCCAGAAAGGGGAAGGGAAGTTGAGGGACAGGGTGGCCAGCCTGGGTGTCTGGTGAACAAGGGCAGTGATCACAGGGGAAGGAGAACAAGTTTTTCAGGAGTGGGAGTGTGGGAACAGGGAGAAGCCCAGAGAAGATACCCAGCTGGTCTGGAGATAACTATGGATGAGGTCTGCTTGACTGGCAGGCAACCTGCAGGCGAGATGTGGGAATACTGGTCTGAAGCTCAGGAGGAGGTGAGGGCTAGAGTCCTAGATGTGGTTGGTTCATCTGTTTTCTTGAACTCACAACAATCAAGAGTTGCCCTCTACCAATTGAGCGCCTAGACCTGGGATGGCGGGGACACAGATGCTCCTTGGAAGCCACAGTGAGAGGAGAACGCCTCCCCTCCGGGCCCCACCCGCCCTGTTCTGACCTCAAGCATTCTAGCTGGCTGTTTCTTTCCAGCTCCTCCCAGGGTGCAGGCTGAAGACCCTGAGGGCAAAGCGTCCTCTGCCTGAACCGAAACTACCCCCTGAAGCAACAAGGGCTGTCTCAGCCACAGACTCCACATGTGACTGACTTGAAGACAATGAGCAATTTAACCATCACAGCCTGCCTGGCACACCGACCTTTGTCCCACACTTTCCCGAGATAAGGCTAGCCTCCCCCCCCCCCCCCCCCCCCCCCCCCCCGACTTTGGAGATGTCTTTGAGATGCTAGCTAGGCCTCACGGCAATAAACGCTCTTGTTTCACCACCGCTCATCTCTCTGCCTCTGGGCAGAGAGTCAGGGGCAAGTGGCTGAACCTGCTTTGTTTGGGTCCCCAGGGCCATGTGGTCCTGTACTTGTGCCGGCTACAATGCAAGTGGAAGAACTTACTCAGAGAGGTCTACAGTGAGAACAAAGTCAAGGACAGAACTCCAGCTTTCACAGCCTACAAAGAGGTGGAAGGCGGTGAGAGTCCCAGCATTAAAGAGGCCAGGACAGAGAAAACAACCCGAGGGACTGGCCAAGCAACTAAGTGTGCCTCAAGTAGCGGATGTGTCCCAGGCCCACGGTGGGAAAGTGGAAGACATGACTGGGGCTGGGCTGCAACAGCATGCGGAAGCTCCATTACCTGAAATAGGAACTACCCTCTCTTCCCATCCAGCGGGCTCTCTGCACCCCGCCTATCCCTGTCTACCACAGGACTCTGCCTTTCCTCCTCAGATCCCTCACTGCTCCTTCTAGCAAGTCTTGACTGCCCTCATCACACCCAGCATTACCGTGAACAGATCAGAAGTTCTGGCAGGTCATGTGCTGCTCATTTACCCCTGTCTCCTGCGCAGGCCCTTGGAGCGGCAGGAGCTCAGTGATGTGCCTAAATGTGTCAGCATCTCAAGGGAGCACTGCCGGACAGGTCATGCCTTGCTAATGCACACGCGCTCTTCTCTGAAAGAGTGGCGAGAACCCCCTTGTTTGTCCTGGTTAAGTATTATCACTGCTCAGAACACAGGATTATCCTACTCCAAGTAGCTGCAAAGACAACAGAAGTGTGGGGCTCCAGTTCTGCTGTATCTCTAGCCAGGCACTTTCTAGCACCCAGCCTGGCTCCAGGTGCCAGCCAGAGAGGCAGGGAGACGACTCCCACCCCCCGTCTGGCAGCTGTCTGGACGCCCACTGTCTGAACTTCACCGTTTTCAACTTTCTCGAGACAGTGCTCCTATTCCGCAGGAAAGTTCTAACGGGCCCATCTGGTGGGTTTAAGAATCCCGGCAGTTACAGTCAAAGGGGAGCCCACCCTCTCTGGGAAGTGGCAAAGCCTGCATGTCTGAGCAGGGAGCTTTGTTCACGCCCAAATCACGTTTCTGCCACCACTTTCTCCTCCCACAGGAGAGAAACGTTTTAAATCCTTGGGAAGCAGCCACACTGCTGAGATTATCTTTTATTTCGAGGAGGCAAGTGTCAAAGTGATATTGTGTGATCTGGCAACCCACGACACTGAAAGGTTTTGTCTGTTCAAGCGATGCCAGCCACTTTACTCCCCCTACTCGAGATTGATGCCGTCTGCCTGGGGCAATGTGGCAGATGCGCCCAGGAGGAAAGCGGCCCTGGCACAGGCCTGGGTGACCTGCTTGCCAGCAGGCTACTGAAAACTCCAACCGGCGTGCCAGTGCCCACCTCCAGCCCTCTCCTTCCCCACCCAACAAGCCCTTCCAGAGAAGCTTTGGGGAGCAAACCGAGAGAGGGCGGAGCAGAGGCACCACAGTAAAAGGGGGTGAGGGAGTGCCTGGGAGGTTGTGAAATCCTTAATCCTTGGCTTGCACTTTCCTGCTTCCTCCTGGAAGTTTGGTAAAATCCTCTGCTGCGCTCTTGTGACAACTCTGAGCTCACAGCTCTTATTGGGCAGGGAGTTTGCTAAGAATCCCAATTATAACTCTAGGCAAAGACGCCTAGGCTTCTTTAAATTTCAAGGCACAGCGGAAGTTGCATGGCCTATTACAAGAGCTGGCAGAAAAAGGATTCCATGGCTGGATAACTTTGGAAAGTGCTGGGTCAGACAAAGTTGAGCAAATGTCTTTACTGTAAGATTGCTCAGAGCCTTTCCCAAACTAACAAGCCTTGCCAATCTGCAACAAAAATGGAATACAGAGTGATTCCCAAATTTATTTGACTACATAACCCTGAGTACCTTTCAGGACTGGTATTACTCAGAAGATATGCTGCTAAAAAGCACAGTATAATCTGTACTATTCCAGCCCCACACACTGTTTTGGGGGGAAGGACTAGCGTAGCTAACACTAATTAGTGTGTACTAACTAAAACTCACTTAACTAGTACTAATCAACCCTACCAGTACTCTCATTTCAAGAATGGGGGCAATTGCGGCACCTAGGTGGCTCAGTCGTTGGGCATCTCCCTTCGGCTCAGGTCATGATCCCAGGATCTTGGGATGGAACCCCACACCAGGCTCCCGCCTCAACTGGGAGCCTGCTTCTCCCTCTCCCACTCCTCCTGCTTGCGTTCCCTCTCTCACTGAATCTCTCTGTCAAATAAGTAAATAAATAAAATCTTAAAAAAAAAATAGGGGCAGCGATGATGAAGATACATTCTTTCCTTAGCAGGCCTAAATAACCCCAATGCAGTTTAGGACCAATATGTGCTCCTTCCTGCTACGAATTAGCTGGTAACTCTAGCATGCCCCGTTCTCTGGGTTCCTGGTTTCCTCCTCTCTAGACTAAGGGGTTACAATAGATTTCTGAGGATGCCCTGACTCTTTAACAGTCCACCATGGACTCTGAACACTAAGCATACTTTCATGACCCACCATGGAGTGACAGAAAACATGACTCTGCTCTGAAAGCTAGCTAGGTGTGACAGTTGTGGAGCCTATCGCCACTCCCCTTACTCTCTCCTGAGCTTCGTGCTAACACCCTGGGTAAATGAAGCTGGGCTCACACCTAGTCACCCCAGGGCTACACCCTCCCAATGTCCCAGCCCTGGCAGGCAGGGAAGCAAACACTTCCATCACAAGGATGGGGAGGGCAGCTCTCCAGGAGAGTCTGAAGGCCCCACGTCCAAAGCTCCTTCTCCCCGTGGGGCTGTATGCCAAGAGGAAAAACCCAGTCCAGCATAAGAAGGAGCAGAGTCACAGCCAGCCAGCTTCCGTCTTCCCACACAGGATTCCCCACCAGATGCTGCTCTTTACAGGACCACAGCTGCTTCCTGTCCTGCCATATCCTGGAGCTGCCTGACAGACAGACTGTCTCGCTTGAATGCAGAAGTTACTTTTACCACAATTTGCACAATCACTCCTGGGGCTGAAGATGTGGTTTAAGCCTAAGACTTTCAAGCTGCTATTAATACAGGGCAGCGCTCAGGCCAATTATCTCGTCCACTGCTACCGCTGGAGACAAGTTCTCTGCATCTCCAGAGGACTGCCTCTCAGGTAGAAACAGACATTTTATTTCTGATTCTGACAAGGAAAAAAAAAACAAAAAGCCAACCATTACACAGAACGCATTCCAAGACACTACTAGATCCTTACTAAAACTCAAAGTCCAGTGTTATAAAGCAGTTTTGTAATTAAACTAAACTCTAACCAGATGACACTGATAGAAAAAAAAGATGCAAATGTTTTTTCTTTACTCAACTAATAAAGATGAAGGCATTACGTAAGAGACAAGGTCCCTGCAAAGGTTCCATCAAGAAGCATTAAGCGGCAAGAGGAATGTTTAGGACTTACAAAGACCAAGCTACTAAAATTTGCCCTGAGGGCTCCCTTTGACTAAATACCTTGAGACCATGAAAGAGGGATAGAAAATTCACTCTGATAGTGTACAATTATTCCCTGCTGGTCTCCTTTGTCTTTGCTCTGATCTTTGAAGGAATTCAAGGTGAGAAAACTCATGCGGAGAGTTGCAGGAGGATCCCTCTAAGTACTTCCCCGACACCTGCAGGAAACTTTGCAGCTGCCAGTGACCAGAATAAAATACAAGCATGATGAGTTAATGCGCCTGGTGACATCCTGACAGAGCAGAAACCTCGGGGCTCATAAATCACCAGTCAGCACAATCAAGCTTCCCTAGAACTGGTTTTGAGCAGACATAAAATAAGAGGCACAGGAGATCTGGAGCTAAGAGGCTTCACAGGCTTTCCAAAGCCCTTTACTGGGGAAACAGAATACCCCTGCACCCTCAGCTCAAAGACAGAAAGGTTTCAGCTTTAAGTAGAAGACTTCTTCCGCGATCCTTTGCTCAAAAGATCAGGCCAGCTCAAAGGTCGACACATCTCAACTACCCTAACAACACACACAGGTCCATCAGACTGCACTTCTCCCGCTTCAAGACCCTCAGGCCCTTCCCCCTCCCTAAACCTGGGCTATCTCTCCTATCTAGCCAAATCCCAGTCCAAACTAGACCCGTGGCCAAGGTGTGGCATTCGTATCAAGTCTATATTTCAGTGTGCGTTGGCTACCCACCCTCCCCCGACCTTCCTTTCCTAGCAAATCTCAGTGGGTCTCCTACACCTTGTAGACTAGTTTGGCTGTTCGGCGGAGGCTGGGGGAGGGATAGGGGGTGGAAGGAGAGCTGAAATTGGAATCTTCCCACATTCCTCCTTCCTAGTAGAGGCTTCCACCTCTCCATTATGTTGTTTTCACCTCCTTTCCTAACGTGACTCAAGTAAGATGTCTTCCCAAGACTGCGGGATGGGGTAGCCACACTTCCCCCTCCGTTGAAGTTGCTTCTCTCCCCTACACTGGGGGTCTCCCTGACCGCGTCTGGTTCAGCTCCTTTCCCTAGCAGGGTCCAGTCAGAGGGGCGACACCGAGGAGCTAGAGGGTCCCACCACTTCTCTCCAAGCTACAGCGCCCCGCCCCCTCCTCAGTTACACCTGCTGCTAGTCCCGCCCCACAGGCACTACGATAGGCCAGTCCTCAGAGCCCATTCTCCCATTGGGCAGACAGCCTGTCTCTTCCACGCCACGTCTCCCGGCTCCCCCGAAAGAGGCCCGGGCCGCGGCCTATGGCACTAGAGAGAATTGAGTTGGGGGCTCTACCTGGAAGGGGTTTACGTCCACTGGGTCTGCGAAGGGGTTGGTGTCGAAGGACGACATGGCGGTCGGGGGCTGACGAGCGAGCTCCGCCAACGCTTCTGCCTCCGGGCACCCAGACCCAGCGGCGCTCTCGGTGCAGACCCTCCACTTCCGGGAGCGAGGCAGTCGTTCTGGCGCAGGCGCAGCGCCCTCTCAGGGGGGCGTGGTCCTTGACGTCACAGAGATCCGCCCCGCCCTCCCGTCCAGCCCACTACAGAGCGGCGGTGGGCGTTCGGCTTCTATTTGCTCCTTACCTTCCATTGCTTCTTACCGGAGCTTACTTGTGCTCCGCACTGGGGACAGCACCCAGGCTCGAGGGAGCGGGAGCCGGAGCCGGAGACGTTCCCAGTAGCCTCTCCAACTTCCTCTTTCCAACTTCGTTTTGGAAAATTCCCAAGTAAACTCTGCTAAGTGGAGTCAGAAAGTTAAATCCTTAATTTCCCTCGAGGGCAAGTTTGGAAAGTCGCACTGGTCCAGGCAGGAGACAAGTGTGAGCCCATTTCGGCGGGAGTGGGGAACAGAGTTCCTGACCCGACAGGACTTCGCTGAGCTAGGCGAAGATTCTGGTCGTAGAGCCCAGGAGAGGGGTTCTTCTTGGAAGAACCGACTGTGCATCTGTCCCACACAGGTGCTGAGCCCTGATTCTTTTAGGTCTTGACTTCTGCGGTCAAGTTTTATCGTTTTAGTGATGAGGATCCCTGAGCCCAAGACTGTTTTAGGGTCTGAGCTGGGATTTGAATCTGGACATCAAGCATTTGTTAAATGAGTGAGGGATTTCAGCAATGGGGGAGATGCTCTCCACTACCCTTATTTCTTCATACTCTTCTGCTTCGTTCATTTGTGCTGCCACCGAATCCAGCCACTATCATTCCTTACCCAGCTCTGGTACAGGGCTGCTAATTGGTCTATTGTTGTTTATGTTGTAACCAAAGATAGCTTTAAAGGGAACAAAATACTATAAAATATTATTATAACAATACCATTTATTTAAAATATTATTATAAAATACCATATTATTTTAAACATTACTGCTTAAAGTCCTTCAATTATTTTCCTTAAAGGCCCGAATTCTTGTATGGCCTCTAGGTCCTGTAGGACCCTCACCTATCCAGCCCTGCTAGTGGCTTTTCAGTTCCACAAACTTCCCTTGTTCCCTCCTACCTGGGAACCTTTGCCCATAAAGTTCCCTCTTCCTGCTATGCTTTTAGCCCATGCTCTCATCAACCGTAGGTAACCCCTACTTATCCTTTTATCCAAGCTCAGATGCCCCATCTTCAGGAGTGGCCTCTCCACTCTATGAGTTAGATCACCTCCGCCCACCACAACAAATGCTTATATTACCTTGTAGTTTTGCTTCATAAGAGGTATCGCAAATTTTAAGTATATACTCATATTAGTGGTGATCTGTTTATGTCTCTCTCTCCCACTAGACTATAAACTCCACAAGGGCAGGAGTAGGGTCTGTTTTGCTCACTGTTAAATTTCTGGCACTACCATAGTACCAAGAACATGATAGGTAATAAGTAAATATTTACTATTTACCTCACCCACTTTTCTTACCTTCCTCTTTCCTGTCTAAATTCCAACTTCTCCCAGAAGGCTCATATGGCTGGGGGAGTGGGGATGAGGAGAAGGAGAGGTATTCAAAGGTAGGAGGTATGTGAGATGTGCTGTTTGTAGGATTCTTGTATTTTCCATTTTATTATTTCTTAGTGTATGGTGAAGCTTCCTGTGAAGTGCAGGCTGATTTATCTGAGCCAGGGGACCCTAGGGGAGGGGGATGTCCACAGCCAGGGAGAACATTACAGAGAAATCAGCACTCCTTCTTTCCCCTGGGCATGTGAGGTAGAGATTGTGCAAATTGGGGAAGGGGCGGAGGGAAGCACAATCAGGACTGTAGTCCCTCATTCCAGGTGTCTCAACTGGCTGCCCTCCTCCTGGGCTGCTGACTGACGTCCAGATGTCAGGGCTTATTTCCAGAAGATTTAGCAACATCACTCCCCAAACAAGGCCCAGCCCAACCTTCAGCGTGCAGAGCTCCAGGTGATTCTCCCTGGCTTGTGTGTGTGTGACATGTGAACAGCTCAGCCTGGAGGAGTGACTGGGGTTTTGGGTCAGCAGTACTTAGGGCAGGGAGGATCAGAGAAGTACCGAGCACTGACTGCCTTCTTGCACCTCACACCATCTCATCTCACTCTCCCACACACCTGTCAGGCTGACATGGTTATCTCCATTTTATAGAGGAAGAAACTGACACTGAGGTGGTTAAGGGCCTTGCATGTGACATTTACCATCATCAAGCATCAGTGAGTCCCTACTTAGATCACAGCAATTCTTTGCTACTGACTGAGCTACTCAGTAAAACCTGACATCCTCACAATAGCCTGCGAAGTTCTGCCTACTGCCTTTCTTCTCTGACCACCCCACGTGTACCCTGCACCCACACACATGCTCGCTCTGCTCCACACGTACACTGGCCTCTCTGCTCTTTACTCCAGAATAGGATAGGCACATTTCCAGGTGCCCAAGTTCCCATCGTGGAGTCTTTGCTCAAGCTATTTCTTCTGTCAGAATATTCCTCCTCACCTCTAAGTCAGTGCTCAAGCCTCCCCTCCTCAGTGAGACCAAGACATTTAAAATTCTGCAAACAGCTTCCCACTCCCACCCCTCCTTACTTTCTGTGGCACTTATCTTTTTTTTTTTTTTTTTTTAATTTGACAGAGAGAGATCGTAAGTAGGCAGAGAGGCAGGCAGAGAGAGTGAGAGGGAGAGTGAGAGGGAGAGTGAGAGGGAAGCAGGCTCCCTACTGAGCAGAGAGCCCAACGCGGGACTCGATCCCAGGACCCTGAGATCACGACCTGAGCCGAAGGCAGCGGCTTAAACCACTGAGCCACCCAGGCGCCCCGGCACTTATCTTTCAACATACTATATGATTTACTTATTTTTTTTAAAGATTAAAAAATTTTTTTTTAATTTATTTGACAGACAGAGATCACAAGTAGGCAGAGAGGCAAGCAGAGAGAGAAAGAGGAGGAAGCTGGCTCCCCGCCGAGCAGAGTGCCGGATGCGGGGCTGGATCCCAGGATCCTGGGATCACGACCTGAGCCGAAGGCAGAGGCTTAACCCACTGAGCCACCCAGGAGCCCCTAATTTACTTATTTATTATACTTATTTATTTACCCGTCTTTCCTTCACCAGAATGTAAGCTCTATAAAGGCAAAGGGACCTTTGTCTTGTTCTCGGATGTATCATCAGCCCATGACATTTTGCCAGTGCTCACTAAATTTCTGTCCGGTGAAGGAACGAACGAATGAATACCGAGACCCAGGACTGCGGGCGGGAAGTCTCTGAGCTGCTGGAAGCTCCTTCCTCGTGACAGCTGGAGCCGGGAGAGGTGTTCAGAGTGCGGGGAGTATTCTCGCAAGGCGCACGGGTCTCCAAGAAGGCTCTCGAGGAACTACATTTCCCATGAAGCTCTGGGAGCAGTAGGGCCGCGGGTGCTACCGGGAAGGGCATACGTGCCAGAAGCCTGGGCCGGTACCCCGAGGATGGCGGTTCAGAAAGGTGGGCTGTGGACTGCGGTGCGGACGGGAACGTGGGGGTGGGTTGCATCTCGGGGATCTTTCCCGACCTGATATGCCAGGTGGGACCCAGGATTGTGACTCTGCGGAAAGACGGATGGGCTCGGACAGAGGAGGGGACACCTGCGATAGGGATTGAGCCATTATTTCAGCGCTCGCAGGAGGGTCTTGAGGGGAGGAGCCGCGCGTGGGTCACTTCGAGACGGCGTGTCCTGTAATAGGTTCCTCCCGCTCCCTCCCGGTCCCTCCACGCAACTACCACCCTCATGTCTGCGGAGAAGCCTTACTGTCCGCTTTACAGATGGGAACATCTCCCCTGCGGAGAAGGGTCTCAACAACCTACAGACCCCTTATTTGACTTTGTCCCCCAGACAGAACCCTCAGCCCGTGTCTAGTTTTCCCAAGACCGTAGGGTCAGGCCTCAGGAGTGGAGTGGAAGCTGACCCACTGTTTCTGCTCCCCTGCCCCCAGTGTTCCCACTTTCCTGTACCGTACAGCACTATGCCTGGGGAAAGATGGGTTCCAGCAGTGAAGTGGCTCGGCTGCTGGCCAGCAGTGATCCACAGGCCCAGATCTCAGAGGACAAGCCGTATGCGGAGGTGAGACCCGGGTTGTATTTCACCTTATATATATTTTTAAATTTTATTTATTTATTAGAGCGCGCAGAGTGTGAGAGAGCAGGAGTTGGGAGGGGCAGAGGGAGAGAAGCCGGCTCTTTGCTGAGTAGGGAGCCCAAGGGAGGGCTCCAGCCCAGGCAGTGATAGAGCTGTCCAGGAGCCCTTGTATTTCACTTTAACAGCAGGTGAGAACAAGGGATTTATCCATTCAGAGGGCTTGGGGTAAGTCATGTGGATCAACTGGGAGAGGGAAGCAGCAAAGAGGGAGGAGGCTATTCTTGGCTCTTCAGATCCCAGAAAGTGATGAATCCAGATGGCAGCACCAAAAGAAGGGAGGTTTTGTCATCATAGGCTGAGATTTCTGGTACCCTCTCCCCGCCCCCTGCCCCAAGAACTCTCAGCATTTACTGAATTTTAATTCAACCCTCTTGTACAATTAAAAGTTTTACTTCGACTAGCTTTTACATTTTAGTAGCCTGATATATGTATTTTTCTTGCTCATTTAGGTGAGATAAAGCCAAAGCATAGTAAGGCCTCTACTTTGAGATTGGAATAAGTGAATGTTAACACTTCCCAGAGCCATCTGAGAGAGCTTTTTGGTGACCTTGACAGTGCAGGTGCCATTCTCATTGGACAGATGAGAACACTGAGACCGACCGACTAGAAATAACTAGCCCAGGCCTCCACATCTGGTTGCAGGCAGAGCCTGACCTGGGTCTCTGCACTATTGGTGTCCTGGGGTCTGCTGTTTTCCTGTATGCCTGTGATGGCATGAGCATTTAATACCCAGGCCCGGGAGGCTCCACTCAGGATTCAGGTTGGTGGTGCCAGGTTCTTCCTCTTTCCCTCTCAAGTTTCCTGTTTTTCCAGTTGTGGATGGGGTCCCACCCCCGGGGAGATGCCAAGATCCTCGACAATCGCAACTCACAGAAGACCCTAGGGCAGTGGATCTCTGAGAACCAGGACTGCTTGGGCTCAAAGGTCAAGGAGACCTTTGATGGCAAGCTGCCCTTCCTCTTTAAAGTACTCTCGGTTGAAACGGCGCTGTCCATCCAGGCACACCCTAACAAGGTACAGGACCGGAGTGGGGTACAGAGGTCAAGGTACAGCAGAACTCATGTCAAGGCCCTCCCCCTACTTTTACTGCTGCGTTTTACCCCACCCACGCTGCACTCCAGCCCAAAGCTAAATCCAGGCCTGACGACTCCCAATTTAGCTCTAGAAGGCTGGATGCTGGTGACACAGGTTGGCAGCTAAGTCTCAGTGGACAGCTGACCAGCCCATGTCAAAGAGCTGCTCCATGCCCTTCCCTGGGTTCCCCTCATGCAACCCAGGACTATTCATATCTGCTGTTTCCCCTGCTGGCTCTCTAGGAGAGTCCGCCTTCCAGAGCAGGGAAGGCATCCTAGCTGCTGCCTCAGCTCCTAGGCATTTGTCTGTCCAAACTTCTCATTTCTAGAGGGCAGAGTAAGACCCAGGAAGACAGGGATGTAGCCAGAGTCACACTGCTTGTTCGTGTCCGAGCTTGGCTTGGTGTTTGGGCTTCCTGATTTCCAGTCCAAGCCTCTTAAAGTCTCCCCCAGATTTGGCCCATGTTCCTACCCTGGTTTGAGTGAACCCTGAGTTTCTACATTATGTCCTGACTGGGCTCATTTCTGAAAGTATGAAACCAACTGCTGTCTGGCGACTGGGGAAGGTAGAGAGCAAGGGCCGGGTGAGACTGGTGTCCTGCTAGGTGATGACTGCACCTTGACCATCCTCCTCTTGCCCCGGACCCCCGCAGGAGCTGGCAGAGAAACTGCATCTGCAGGCTCCACAGCACTACCCTGATGCCAACCATAAGCCAGAGATGGCCATTGCCCTCACCTCCTTCCAGGGTTTGTGTGGCTTCCGGCCCATTGAGGAAATTGTGACATTTCTGACAAGTAAGGTTGGGCAAAATGCTGAGAACATGCATACTGGGCCTATGATGCATGGGCAACCCCAGGCAGAGCTGGAACAATGGCAGAGAACAGAGGCTAAGTGTCACAGGAAGTGAGGGGCTGGTTGGCCCGATGAATTCTTGAAGCCATGGGGCAGGCCTGTGAGACCAGACTCAGGTGTGCTTGCTGAGGCTGGTGCTGAGCAGTCAGTTTTCACCTCCCAGTTTGCTTAGCACTGCATGGCTCCTCGGTGAGGGATGGGATGGGGAGGCCTCCTCAGACTTCCCGCTTCTTCGGGTTCCATCTTGTTGGTCCTGACATGGGCCCTGGCCTGGCCTTCCTGCAGAGGTGCCTGAGTTCCAGTTTCTGATTGGAGATAACGCAGCGGCACAGCTGAAGCAGAGCTCGAGCAGTGACTCCCAGTCGGTGGCCTCAGCTCTGCAGAGCTGTTTCTCCCACCTGATGAGGAGTGAGAAGAAGGTGGTGGTGGAGCAGCTCAACCTGTTAGTGAAGCGGGTCTCCCAGCAAGGTGGGTGTGGTGGGCCTCGGTTCAGTGCCCTCTCCTGCCTGGCCCCAGCGCAGACACTAGTCCGTGGAGCTTTGGCTCAAGTGGAACACCAAAATGGGTCTTAGATGACTTAGATGGGCTGTTAGCAATGGGCATTTCTTTCCGTCATTGTGGAGCAGGGCCCTCAGCTGAGTGCTGCTTCCTAACTGGCTCTAGAGGGCTGGAGACAGACGGGCCTGGACGACTGTTAGGAGGTCTTACCACTTAGGCATTCTGAGACGTCCCCTACAGTGGCTCCCTGTGGCTGGATTTGTACTTTGGGGCTAGAGAGCAGGAAGGGGACAAGGGAATTCTTATCTCCTTTTCTTTTTTTTTTTTTTAAAGATTTTATTTATTTATTTGACAGACAGAGATCACAAGTAGGCAGAGAGGCAGGCAGAAAGAGAGAGGAAGGGAAGCAGGCTCCCTGCTGAGCAGAGAGCCCGACGTGGGGCTCGTCCCAGGACCCCGGGATCAGGACCCGAGCCGAAGGCAGAGGCTTCAACCCACTGAGCCACCCAGGCACCCCTTTATCTCCTTTTCTTTTTTTTTTTTTTTTTTTTGGACAGACAGAGATCACAAGTAGGCAGAGAGAGAGAGAGGAGGAAGCAGGCTCCCTGCCAAGCAGAGAGCCCGATGCGGGGCTCGATCCCAGGACCCTGGGATCATGACCTGAGCCGAAGGCAGAGGCTTAACCCGCTGAGCCACCCAGACGCCCCTATCTCCTTTTCTTGAAAGGCCTGAAGCCCAGAACTTTTGATCAGTAGATCTTTCCTTTTTTTTTTTTTTTTGGTGTATATATATATATATACGCATACATACACACACACATTTCCTTAAGTACCTGCTCTGTGCCCAACCTTGTGCTAACTAAGGAGAGTTCAGGAAATGACTGTGATGGGTGTGGTTGTCACATTAAGTCAATGCAAGCAGTATAAACCAAGGCAGGAAGGACTCCGGCTGTGAGCTTATGTGAGCTTATGAGGCGTACGTGATGAGGCCCTGTCCCCTTCTCTAAGAGACCCAGGAGCTCTTCTGGTTCTCTCTCTACACATTTCGCCTGCTACCTTTGAGCCACAGAGAATTATTTCATCCAAGCATATCCTTTGTTTTGTTTTTGTTTGTTTGTTTGTTTCGTTTAGTTTTTGGTGTTGTCTCTGCTTCCATGCCTCCCCTTTGGGGCTTCTTGCACTCTCGGTGGAACAAATTACTCTTGCCAGGAGCTCCCAGAACCCCTTGTTTCTAGCACCTGTGAGTCTATATCAATACAGACACGCTTGTGACAGCTGGGTTTTTCTCCAGGCTAGGGACCTGGCTCTTTGGCCTTTGTGTGTTTCCAGTACTTAGCACAGAAGCGGTATTCACGTCTTTCTGTGAAGACTCAGAACCACCCTCCAATCCAGATCAGCTGGTTTCTTCATTTTGGCAGTGATACATTCAGCTTTCATTAACTCATGCCCTCCCCACTTCTCTGCACACTCAAGAAATTTCAGCTCACCTCCCTGCCCTCCCCTCATTTCCAAATCCTTCTCCCCCCACTACTCTAGCCCAGGCTGAGGACACATTTTTGGTCCTGGGCATATTCTGCCTCTTGCTCTCTGGGGTGACCAACTATCTCAGTTTGCCTGGGACTTAGTGATTTTCTGAGGCACAGTGCTTTCTGGGCTAAAAAAGGGAAGGGCCTGGTCTGTCTGGGACAGTTGTTCACCCCATATGGAACTCTTGGGTTATCCCCTAATAGATCAAGCTCTACAGCAGTGGTTCTCAATCAGGGGACACTGGCACTTGTCTAGAGACATTTTTTTGTTTCATTAAAATGGGTTGGGGGGTGCTATATTGTGGGTAGAGGCCAAAGATGCTCTGAAACATCCTACAAAGCAAGGACAGCCCCCACAACAAAGGATTATCTGGCCCCAAACTTTAGCCCTTTCAGTGGCTAGAATAATGCTGAGCATATAGGCAGTCAGAATGGGGAAAATGGCATCTGTATGGGCTGGAAGATCAAGGAGGGCTGGCCCCCAAAGGGTGGGGAAGTGCCTTGGAGAACACACCCACCTGTTTCTGGATTTCCCTGGGCAGGGACTTCCCCAGGACTTGATGGCCAGGGTGGGGCTGTGAACACCACTGAGAGTTCCTAAGTGGCCTTGGGGTCTCTGTGACTGTCAGTGGCTGCGGGAAACAATATGGAAGACATCTATGGGGAGCTCTTACTGCAGCTGCACCAGCAGTATCCCGGTGATATTGGATGCTTTGCCATCTACTTCCTGAACCTGCTTACCCTGAAGCCGGGAGAGGCCATGTTTCTGGAGGCTAATGTGCCCCATGCCTACCTGAAAGGAGGTGAGCCACACTTGTTTTTTCTTAAAGATTTTATTTATTTGACAGATCACAAGTAGGCAGAGAGGCAGGTGGGGGTGGGGGGGGAGTGGAGCAGGCTCCCTGCTGACCAGAGAGCCCGATGCAGGGCCTGATCCCAGGACTCTGGGATCATGACCTGAGCTGAAGACAGGGGCTTTAACCCACTGAGCCACCCAGGTGCCCCTAAGATTTTATTTTTAAGTAATCTCTATACCCAGTGTGGGGCTTGTACAAGAGCCGCATGCTCCACAGACTGAGGTAGCCAGGTGCCCCAAGGTGAGCCACATTTTAGCAGTGAGCGCCATTACCAAGCCTTGCTTCCTCATTTAGATAAAAGGGGGAGGGGGAGGTCAAAGAGAGACCTTTAAGGTCCCACCAGGTCTGACATAGGCTTCCTGGGGTGAGCTGGGTAGTGGCCAGTAGGGATGAAGAACGCCAGCTTAGTGCTGGACACTGCTTGAGGCTTCACACGGACCTGTGAGGTCACGATACTCTCCTGCTACCCCATCTGCGTGTGTGGGAACAATCTGAACCCAGGCTACATTGGATTGAGGCTGTTCTCTCCCCTGCATCACTTTTGCCTGTCTGCCCTATCTATCCAGAAATTTTTGTGAGAAAATACATTTCCACAGAAAGGTGTCACATTTTGACTATTGGCTATTTATCTGTTCACGGATAGGATTCTGTGGTAGAATAGTCTGGGGAAGGTTGGGGCTCCCCCAGGAGCTAACATGATGTGAACTACCACCTGTTTTTGGTATCTTAGCCCATTCTCCTGATGGTGCAGTTGACACATTTTTGCATAACTGCGGGGGGGGGGGGGGGGTTCATGGCCCTCAGGTTAGGAGGCCCAGCCCTGGTGGGCCAAACTCCAAGACAACCTTCATCAGGTTAGCACATGACAACTACCTGTCCCCAGACTGTGTGGAGTGCATGGCGTGTTCAGACAACACGGTTCGTGCTGGCCTGACACCCAAGTTCATTGATGTGCCAACCCTATGTGAGATGCTCAGCTATATCCCCAGCAAGGACAGGCTCTTTCTTCCAACTCGGAGTCAGGAAGACCCCTACCTCTCTATCTACGACCCCCCTGTGCCAGACTTCACTGTCATGAAAATTGAGGTGAGTGGAGGGTGGTGGTGGCTATGGTGAGTGTCTTTCATCTGGCATGAAAAACCCTGGCAAGGGCCACAGTGCGGAGTACACCTGGGGCAGTGTTGCCTTTCTTTTAAGCACACTTGGATGTTGGGTGGCGGGGGTCGGGGGGGGAGTGCCACACATGACAGCCACAGCCAACAGGGCCGGCCCAGTCCTCCTTGTACTGGGTACCAGACATGGGCCATGCTGCCAAGAGCCTGAGCAGTGGGGGAGAAGGCAGCCACGCTCTCCCTCTCCCTGCAAGCTGACAGGCACAGAAAATGGGCTGCACCATCCTGTTGTTTCTTCCTGCCCAGGTCCCTGGCTCCATCACTGAATACAAAGTCTTGGCAGTGGACTCTGCCAGCATCCTACTGGTGGTCCAGGGGAGAGTGACAGCCAGCAGTCCTACAGCCCAGACGCCAATCCCTTTGCAGCGTGGTGGGGTGCTTTTCATTGGAGCCAATGAGATCGTCTCACTGAAGCTCACTGTGCCCGATGACCTACTGATGTTCCGTGCCTGCTGCCTGCTGTAGAAGCCACAGCCTTCCTGGCTGTTCTCTGACAGTTACTCTAAGTCTTGGCTGGCCTCTCCTCAGGCCCAGCTCCAACTCCGTCCCTGCCCTGGACTTGGGTATGCCCTAGAAGAGCAGGGGTAGAGTAGTGAGCTTGAAGGTAGTGACTCCAGAGCAAGCCTTGGACAAACCATTCTTCTGCTGGGAGGAGGGCCCTGATGAGGACTAAGACCTGAAACTCCGCTTGTATTCTCACCATACCCGAGCCAGGCTCTCCTCAAGGCAGGAGGCAGCAGCTCTGTTCCAGCCCACAGCATTAGGCAGCTGGTAAAAATCTATGATTTGTTCAGCATCACTCACAGCAAGAGGGTAGGTAGTTAATTTCTAAGAACAGGGTTCTGGCCTTGGGACTGCCCATTTCCTCAGCTGCAAAGGAGGGGAAAGAGTAGGCCTGTGGACTAATACTATTGTCACCCTCTGGCTCTGTCAAAGCAATTAAAAGATCACTTGTGTTGAGGCTGTGAGAGCAGTCAGCCTTCGGCGTTCCAGTTCTTGAAGTGGGCTGATCAAGCCTTTCCTGGATTGGACGTCCAGTTTTTGCTTTAATTCCTGCTTCCAGCAGCTCCCAAGGTTGAGTATGTATGGAGCCCTTTAATAGGAACATATGGGAGGGGCAGCCTGTTTCAGCCTTAGTGGCAGAGCTTGCAGATGACCTTGGGTCCTGCAGTCCTGGAAGGTGAATCTAAAGATAGGTAGTTCGAGATTCCTTGTTTTCACCTGGCCTCAGGGCAGGGATCAGCCCACCAAGGCCAGCAGGCTGAATCAGACCACACCTGTCCCTTATATTCATTTGGCCCAGGGCTTTCAGGCTCCAGTAGCAAAATGGAACACGCACAGACTGTATGGCCTGCACAGCCAAAGTAGTGACTGGCCCTTCACAGAGAAAGTTTGTCAGTCACTTCTTTAGAACACGCTCAGTCGCTGTACACTTGGGGATTCAGGGACAGGGTGATCCCATTTGTGTTGTGAAGAGAAATACAGCTAGTTTTTCTAACCTGGTGGGAAGTGTACAGAACATCTCCTCCCCCTGCTTACCCTCTAGACATGGATACGCCTCTGTAGGAGGTGGCGTAGCTGTCTGAGGTCCTGTCACCCCAGACTAAGCAGAGCCCCAGGCTGTTCAGGCCTTCCTGCAGAGTAAGGGTTCACACGCACCAAGGATCCTTCTGGGTGGCTGCCCATACTAGACCCCCTGCACAAGGGAAATCTAGGCAACTACCTTCAGAAAGGTTCTGGCCAATCTGTTTTGGGTTTTTTTTCCTGGCCTCCAGATTTTCTTCAGCTAAAAACAAAAGATGACCTGACAAACGGAAGGGTCTGCCAAAAGGGGGAGAAGTGCTGTGCAAAGTCCTGCTTCCTCCTCTGGTGCCGGCCTGACAATGGTGCCCACCGGGAACAGCAGGGAGAGGGCGGTCCTAGGAGGAATGGCCACAACTGGGGCTGTGAGGGTCATTTCACAATTCAGAGGGCTGTAGTCTAGGCCTTGCTTTAAAATCCTATGGAACACAGACACAGCTCAACTAGCATGATTGTATTTATTCTTAAAAACTTCCAGAGCTGTAGAAGCCTAAGCCAAGAGTTCTGTAGAGTACTCTGTAAACACCATACACATATTCCTCTGTGAGGTTAACTGCGAGTACACCCCTCTCCCCCCAGGACACCGTCACCTGCAGATTACCCAGCTCTCTGAATTAAGGCAGTTCGGCTGTAGGCACCTTGGTGCCTTTACTGGTGACATTTTAGCCTGGGACCTCTGGCCCCAAACAACAGACCATTTCTACCCTGCCTAGCCGCCCTGTTCTACAACTTTCCCCGCAAAGATAATGTCTTCCACATGGAGTCAACCAGTTCTGGAACATCATCCAGGAACAGATGCAAATACATTCGTGTTGACTTAAAATAACAACCATCTGGAGGGCCTTGGTCTTGGGGTCCTGCTGCTACCTTCACCCACAGCTGCTGCTCACTAATTCTGTCCTAACCAACCTCCCCACACAAACGTGGCCCCACTGGGCTTCCTGCCACCACCAGTCTCTCTACACCGCCCTGCATCTGTGCCCTCTCTCCATGTGCACTCTGGCACCTCTGCAGAAACCATGACGGCCTGAAGACAGTCTCTGTGGAGGAGCCCTTGGCTCCTCCCATCTTCAATGCCTGCAGACATGAGCACCAAGGGCTCAGCACATGAGGCACCTGTGTGGCACTGCAGAGTCCCAGTCCTGAAACCTGTCTGCATCCCCAATTCCCCAGACCCCAACCTGAAGTGCCTGAGGAGGCCTCCATCCCATCTCCCACCTGCTGTGATGCTACCAGATGAGAAAATGCTAACCACTGCCCTCTGGGTACCATGTATTCTTCTCAACTTTCTATGATTTGACAGAAGCACCAAGATAGAGGCCAATCAAGCACTGACAGGTTACCCTCGTCATCTGACCCCAGCCTTCCAGTCACCTCATGGTGGTAGAACAAGAGTCCGTGTCAGCTCTCATTTCTCTAGATGCTGCAGGATACTGAATAAATCACCAGATCAGGCACTTTCCGTGTGGCGCCCACACCCCAATTCTGACTACCACGCTCCTTAGGCTGGGAGCCGTGTCCACTCTCCTTCAGTTCTCACGACAGCTCTAGAGAGCTACGCACCCCCTCCCCTGCCCCCAAAAAAGAACCACTGAAAACAAGTCCAGAGAGGACTGGTACAACGAGAGATAGCATCTGGGGTGGTGGCGTGGTCACTGGGGGAGATTATGCCTGTCTCAGCTGTGTTCACACAGGGCTGAGGCTGGGGTGCCCCAGAGGTTTACTGTAAAGCCCAATCCTCCGTATCTAAGAGGCGGCCCATGTCGAGTGAAGGGAAGCCCTCTGCAATGGCCAATGATCTCCTCAGGCAGGGGCCCTGGGAGCCGGCACTCGTCCCTCCCCTCCATCCTGTGAGCCTCTGCCCACCTCAAAGCCCCACACAGCCGGGCCAGTACACTTCTCACCCATTGCTATTCTTAAGTTTCAGAAGCTAAATAGGAAGGCACCTGACCGATCCCTGCCACTTCCTCTGCTGGTCACCCACACCTGCAGGCTTCTCAGTGAGCTCGTCCTTTCACCCAACCTTGGCACTCAAAAAGACTGGATGCTGAACTAGCTAAGACCAAGGCAAAGAATGGTGACCAGGGAAAGACAAATAAATAAGTATGTACACAGTGGAGCAATTTTTCTCCAACTAGGGGTGGGCTGACCAGTCATTAAACCCGCCCAGACAGTTTGAGCCAGCTGGGGATGGTCTGGGTCCAGGGATTCTGGAAGCCTTGATCCTGCTGTGCCATCAAGCAGCATGCTGTGTTCCCTGCCAGAGCCAAACAGGTGCAAGGGGAAGAAGGCCAAAGGGCCTTGCTTTATGCTTTCTTGAGGGTCCCATCTGGAGCCAGGAAGACAGAGCATTGTGGAATTTCTTAAACTGGTCCCAAATCAGCTATTTTTTTCAAAGGCTCCCAGCTGCAAGCCATAAAGTGCTATTTTCTACTTCCATACACCACCATCCAACATAGCCAGGGCACAAAAGCTCTCTCTCCATAGAGCAGGACAAATACCCGTCAAGATGTCTGAAAGATTTCCTTAGCCAACTTTGTCACAAGAATCAGAATTCCTCTGTTCCTGCCCTTATTAAAGTGGTTTTTCCAAACTCTAATAGCAGAGGAAAACTGCAGAATTCCACCTATCACCCTATGGTCCAGATGGGGGCCTCTGGCCTGAGAAGCACCAGGTAAGGCGTTAACTGCAGGTCACTGACCTTCCCAGAAGGTCAGTGCCTCCAGTGATTCTGGGGATGACAGCACTCCCCACTGCACTCCGTGACCTAGGAAGGGCCCACAGGGCTCTGCAGCGCATGGTGAGCAGGGCCCGTCTTAGGGGGTTATGTCTACTGGAGGGTACAGGAAGGAGAGTCCCCAGGACAGCACCAGCAGCAGGAGCACGTTGAAGAGGCCATAGGCTTGGGAGGAATGAGATCCAAGTCCTCATCATCTGGAATCTCATCCAGGTGATACCCATCCTGGAGCAGCTGCCGGCTTACATCCTGGTTTACCTGCTAAGAACAGAAGAGGAGAGAACTATAAGCCACATGGCAAAGCAGAAATGACTGCTGCCTGAAAGGCAGACCTACATGCCCTTACCAGAGCTTCCTGTCCATGCCCCACCCTCAGGCCAACTCCATACATTGCCGACTACATGAGGAAGTGTCCCCACCCAGCACTGAGGGGCCCCAAGCATCGTGAGCCAGCACCGTCCTGGCTGACATGTCATTAACCCCCAGGGGAGCTGTTCTCACTGAAGAATCCTAAGGCATCTGATGTAAATATCAGATTCCAGATTATGTTTGAAAGTCAACAGCCTGATCATTCAGAACGACTGGTCCCTGTGAACACTGAGGAATATGGGACAGTGATAGCAGAACAATGGGAGAGAAGATGAGTTACACAGGATAAGGGTGGAGAGCAGCTTCGTCCCCACTGCTGGTTAAACACGTTAGCCTTTATGCCAGCAAAGCTTTGTTCTCAGCAAAGTGGAACCTGTCAGCCTTGCTTCACCAGTTCCATTGAGCAGAAGGAAATGGAGATCAGGAATACTGTAGGACTTTCTCTGGCTCTTGGTTAATTTTTCTTTTCTTAGTTTTAACAGTCTTAGACACCCAGATATTCGAGGAGGATAAAATTTACAAACTGCTTCTATTCTCTCTGGCAAAAACTCGAAGTGTGGCCAAGGGTTTCCAGAACAAGGAAAATACCAGTGACGTTCAGTCATGTCTCTAGCACTCTGCGTCTATCTAAGGCAGTCAGCTACACATGCCACATCTTTCCATCCCTGTGTCTCTGGGACCGTCACTCTGGAAATGTGTCCAAAAGGCCAGCCCACTGGTATCTCGGTCTGAGTTCCCATTGAGGAACAGCTGAAGGAACCCAAGTTGTTTGGCCTGAAGAAAAGCTTGGTGGAGGATGGCCATGGGAGGGACAGGAATGTTGATCACAGATTAAAGGTAATCAAAGGATGGGACACTGGAATTACTGAGTGACACTGGAGGGCAGTCTTAGGACCACTGACTCCATCCTCTAGGAGACACTTCAAATTAATAAGGAAGAATTCTCTAAGAGCTACCTGAAGAAGGCATTTGTGCGTGTTTGTGTATGTGTGTTGGAGGGAAAGCAGGCAGCAAGGCTTCCTGGAGAGAGTGAGTACTCAGTTACAAGAAGCATTCAAGCAAGCAGAGGCTGGTAAACACTTAGGTGGGATTTTTCATGAGGATTCCTTTTCCAAGTGTTCGCCTGGGCTAGAAGACTTGTGAGGTCCTTTGAGCCCTAAAGATCTATGGTCTCTTGGATTTTCAACAGCTTTCCTCAGACACCTATACCTCTGCTGGGGGAGTAAGGCAGAATAGAAATTGGAGAACAGACCGGAAGTCTGGCACAGTGCCGTGCACACAGCAGGCATAAGACAAGCATTTGGCAGTGGCGGTGATGCTGCCTGCAGCCTGGCCCCGTGCAGAAAGGCGCTCTGGACTTGCCTCTGCAGAGGAATACCCGGAGGAGTATCTGGATTCCAGCTCCCCATCACTAGGAGAAGAGGAAAACAGTCAGTTCAGGGGGATGCCTGTGGAGCTCAGCTGCAAATGGCGAAGTGGAGAGCATGCAAGGACTTGTGAAACAAAGACCATCACAGAACTCAAGCCCAGAATCCGTCCTGAGTACCACTGGCTCTTCCCATTGGCTCCAGCAGGGACGGGGTCACTGTCACAAACAATGAAGCTGTAAGAGGGGAAAATGATTCCCCCACACAAGGTTAGTGCTCCAAATCGAAGGGCAGCATGAGCACCTGAGCCCTCTAACCCAGCTATCCTGGGAAGGGATAAGTCCCTGAAGAAGACAGCTCTGGAACATGCATGAAGGGTCTTGGACGAGATCTGCCGTTTTACCCGTCCCTCCCCAAGGGATATTTTCAAGGAGAGCACTCACCTGTCAGAGTCGAGGGACACCAGGTTTTCATCTGGACTCTGGCTGAGGGCAGTATAGCCCTTGTTAAACTTCACTGACCTGAGGGGAGACAGGGAAGAGACCAAGCATAGATGAAGCAACAGTTCACAGAGAAAGCCAGAGTCCCTGCCCTTATGGAAAAAGGACTGACTGTAGTACGCCTGTCTGGCCTTCCTGTCACACAGCCACTGCAGCCTGCTCTATATAGGGCAGCAGCGGCTGGGAATATGCACTTCCCCACACCACTCCCCCTACTGCTCCTGAGGAAAAGCACACCTACTCTTTCCGGTACAAGGAGAAAACCCCCACTTCAGCTTAGTTTAACACAGAACAGAAAAACTGCAAGTCCTGGGGGCAAATCTCTTCTCCAGTTTGAGCTCTTACCTATAAGAGGCTCTGGAAAAGGTCTCACTCAGCCCTCAGACTTTACCATTCTGTTGAAAAATAAATACAGCACTGGCTGTTCCCACACTGCTTTCTAATTTCACTCCTAGTGAACCCAGCCACTGTGCTGCTCCCAGACAATGATCCTATGCACTAACAAAACTCTTATACCAAACCCCTTTTCTTGACATCATTACATCCTTAAAGGGAAAGAAAAGGTCATTCCTCTTCCCATTTTAAAATAGTGAAAAAGACGGGTTGGCGTCAGGTGAATCACTAGCTCGGTCTTAAAAGGGGAGAACCTGTCTCTCAGCCTGAGGACCAAGGCCTTTTCTGGAAACTGCTTGCGCAGAGGAGGTGGCGCCTGCTGAGACCTTTTCGCTGAAGAGTCGGGACGGTTCGCCGAGGCCCCCAGCACGCCTTTTCTCCGCAGAACAGCCTTGGCCAGATCCCGGTGCTTCTCTGGAAGTCAAAGGGCCCGGGTCAGCGGGGTCTTACGCACTCCGCCGTGTCTCCCAAAACGCCAGGAGCCCGCTTTCTCCGAACAGATTTTCGGGGACGGGAGCGGGCTGCAGCTGCCCCTCCGGGGTCGCCCCGGCGGGACTCCAGAGCCTGCCCGGGGAACCACGTAGCCCGCCCAGGCAGAGACACCCCTCACTGGGCCGCACTCACGCAGCTTGGCCTGAATGGAAGGCGCACGCGTCACCATGTACGGCCCCCTCTTCTCCACAACCGCCGGGAGCCGCTCTTCCAGTCGGGGGACTCCACTGCCGCTTCGCCCGAAAGGCAGCCCCTTAGCTCCCGCTGCGCAGTCCAGGGTCCCGGCGGGGCGCGGTCCCGGGGTAGACATCCATACCCCGGGCCCGCTGGGATCCACGGTCGCCATGCCCTGGCCACGGCCCGCCGCAAGGCAGCGGCCCGCCTCTTGGCTTACGAGTAGTGGGCAGGGAGGGAGGCGGTCTTTTTTGAGAAAGATGGCGGCGCGCAGGCGCAGGCCGTGTCCGCCTAAGCTTTCCGGGCCCGCCTGCCGAGGGGAAGGCGCAATTGTTCTGCACTCCCGGGGGCGGGGCACTTTCAGTTCCGGCTTTTGAGAGACGCTGAGGTAGTTGCAGTCGGCCGAAACCTGGTCATGTCCAAGCCAGTGCGGTGTCCAGTGGAAAGGAAATATCGATATTTATGCAGGGCCGTGGCTGTGCGCGCGCTGGGCGAAGCCCTTTACACCCTGGCGCGCACGCGCTCTCCGCAGTGTTTCCGTATGGATCATCTCGTCACATCCCGAGCTCCCAAAGGCGAGCCTTGGAGAACCTGGGTTGAACCGAAGAGAGCTGTTACGAAGGAAGGAGAAATTAAGCGCCGTTCTCCAGAAAACGAAACAGGTCGGAGAGGTTCAAGGCCCTTGAGTCCGTCGGACACTAGAGGCATTTCCTGCGCTGGTCCATCTAACATCAATCCCACGTTATTTCCAACACAACTTGGTGCCCGCCTCTCTGTAACCCTCAGTTCACACATTTTTACATGGAGCCAACATCACTGCCTGTTGTACAGCGAAAATAAGTGCAAAATAGGCTGTGGAAAGAAGGGTGAAAGTGCACTGAGTCTGTGTGTGGTAGGGCACGGAGCTGTCATGGCTCTTGTCCTCCCGACCCCAAGGGTGTGCTTGTGGATGGCTGGAAAGAAGTTCCACATCCTTGTAGGTACTGCCAAATCCCATGAGGCCGCCACAGGCTAATTGATTGGCCTCCACGGAGTAGATCAACAATATGCAATTTTGAGTCCCCAGGGCCACCCAAACAGTGGAGCAGGACTATGCCTTAGGCAGGATAGGGGGGAAAAAAAGAATTTAGCACTGGAGTTTTTGAAAAATCAGAAGCACGGAAGAATGTTAACTATTTTGGTAGATTCCACTCTTTAAAAACAAATTACTTATTTTAGAGAAAGAGACGAGCAGGAGGAGCAGAGCGAGAGGGAGAGAGAACCCCAGGCACACTCCCTGCTGAGCACAAAGTGAGAAGTGGGGCCTATTCCACAACCCTGAGATCATGACCAAGTGGAAACCAAGAGTCCTTTGCCTAATGGACTGTGCCACCCAGGCACCCGGACCCCTCTTTTAGACGTCCAGAAACAGCAATTTCATATGGCTCAACTTAAAAGTAAGCTCCAGGCCTAGTGTGGAGTGCCTTTACCTGGCTGAACTCAAGACCTCGAGACAAAGACCTGAGCTGAGATGAAGACCTGAACTGAAATCAAGACTCCACCTCTTAATGGACTGAGCCACCCAGGCAGCCCCATATGGTTCAACTTTGTATTGAATTCTCATGACTTAAGGATGTAGCCTGTTGTGAGTCCTTTTAGTCAAACGGGGCTTAGACTTGGTCAAATTCACCAGTTAAGTGAGAAACCCGGGATTTAAACCCAGTTCCCTGTGGACTCCGAAGACATGTTTTTCTCATGGCTCTGCTGCCTGTTAAACTGATGGGGACTTCACCAGGGGCCAAAGAAAACGTGGCCAGAACCCACATGATGTCACAAAATCTCTGGGTACTTTGTAGCACTGTGAATGCCCTCATTTATGTCCCTTCTGGATCTCCCATCATTAATTGTTACGTGATTGAACATGTTCTGCCACTTACTGGCCAGGTATTTAATTTCTTTATATCTCCATTTCTTTCACAGAGGAATGGGGATAATAGTACCTATCCAACAGAATTGTGACATTGAATTGTAAAGTACTCCGAATGGCACCTCGCATGTAAGAGTTGAAGATACATAACCTACGGGGCAAAATGCAACTCTTAATTTCAGGGTTGTAAATTCAAGCCCCTGGGTGGGTGCAGAGATTACTTAAAAATAAAATCTTAAAAAAGAAAAAAGTAAACTTAGAAAACTTAGTGTTCTAGGAACTTAGTGTTCATTCTCATTTGGCTTTACATTCCCGAAGGGAGACTGCCTTATTTATTTTATAACTCTTGTTTTCATCCCTTTCACCTATTTGCCACACCCTGGCAACCACCAGTCTGTTGTCTGCATCAATGAGCTTGAGCTTGGTGTTTTGCTGTTTTTATTTTATTTTTTTTAAAGATTCTTTTTTTGGGGGCGCCTGGGTGGCTCAATGGGTTAAGCCTCTGCCTTCAGCCCAGGTCATGGTCTCAGGGTCCTGGGATCGAGCCCCGGAGCCCCACATCGGGCTCTCTGCTCAGCAGGGAGCCTGTTTCCCCTACCCCCTCTCTGCCTGCCTCTCTGCCTACTTGTGATCTCTGTGTGTCAAATAAATAAAATCTTTTTAAAAATTTCATCTTTTTTTTTAGGGGCCCCTGGGTGGCTCAGTGGGTTGAGCCTCTGCCTTCGGTTCAGGTCATGATCTCGGGGTCCTGGGATTGAGTCCCGTCGGGCTCTCTGCTCAGCGGGGAGCCTGCTTCCCTCTCTCTCTCTGCCTGCCTCTCTGCCTACTTGTATAAATAAGATTGTATATTTTATTGTATAAAATAAGATTTTATTTATTTGACAGAGAGAGACAAAAGCAAGAGAGGGAACACAAGCAGGGGGGAGTGGGAGAGGGAGAAGCAGGCTTTCTGCCAAGCAGGGAGCCCAATACAGGGCTTGATCCCCAGACTCTGGGATCATGACCTGAGCCGAAGGCAGACGCTTAACGCCTGAGCCACCCCAGGCGCCCCTTTTTAAAAGATTCTATTTACTAATTTGGGAGAGAGAGAGCATGAGCTGGGGAAGGGGCAGAGGGAGAAGCAGACTCCCCGCTGAGCTGGGAGCCTGTTATAGGGCTCAATCCCAGGATCCTGGGATCATGACCTGGGCCAAAGGCAAATCCTTAACTGACTGAGCCACTTAGATGCCCCTATTTTTTAAAACATTTTTTTAAAGATTTTTATTTATCTGACACAGAGAGAGAAATCACAAGTATGCAGAGAGGCAGGCAGAGAGAGAGTGGGGAAGCAGGCTCTCTGCTGAGCAGAGAGTCCGATGTAGGACTCGATTCCAGGACCCCGAGATCATGACCCGAGCCGAAGCCAGAGGCTCAACCCACTGAGCCACCCAGGTGCCCTGATTTTTTTTTAAAGTAATCTCTGCACCCAGTGTGGGGCTCAAACTTAGAACCCTGAGATCAGGAGTCATATGCTCTACTAAGGCAGCCAGGTGCCTGTTTGTTTTTTAGATTCCACATATGAGTGAGATCACACAGCATTTGTCTTCCTCTGTCCAACTTATTTCACTTAGCATACTGCCCTCTCAGGCTCCATCAATGTTGTTGGAAATGGCAAGATTTCATTCTTTTTATGACTGAATAGTATGCTATTTTATATATATATATACATGTGTGTGTACATATGTGTGTGTGTATATCTCCCTCAGAACAATATACTGCTCAAAATATAAATGTAAAATATAAATGATTATTTATTTATAAATTATAATTTATAAATTATCTCAAAAATCATTTTTAAAATCATTTTAAAATAAATTTATAAATTATAAAATATATAATAAATTATAAATTATAAAATATAAATGTAAAATATAAAAAAATTATAAAATGTAGGGCGCCTGGGTGGATCAGTTGGTTAAGCGACTGCCTTTGGCTCTGATCATGATCCCGGAGTCTTGGGATCGAGTCTCACATTGGGACTGTTTTGCTGTTTTTATTTATTTAAAAAAAAAAAAATATATATATATATATATTTTTTTTTTTTTAGGAGCGCCTGGGTGGCTCAGAGTAGGTTGAGCCTCTGTCTTTAGCTCGGGTCATGATCTCGGGGTCCTGGATCGAGTTCCACATCAGGCTCTGTGCTCGCCAGGGAGTCTGTTTCTCCCACCGACCTCTCTCCTCTCATACGCTCTCTCTCTCAAATAAATTAATTATATATATATATAATCTTGGGGTCCTGGGATCCCGATGTATATGTATGTATGTATATACATATACATATATATATAACTTTAACTAATGAGTTGTACTGGTCATGCAAGCTTCCTTAAGGAGGACCTTGAGAAAAACATGAACTAGCAGCACGCCTCTGGTGCTCACCTTGAAGGTGAGCAGCTGGGAATGCTGCCCTGCTTCCCTTTTTCTTTGTCTTCCCTGTCCCAGATAAAGCCTCTAGTTAAGGTACTCCCTTTAACTGTGCTTGCAAGACTCCAAATCCCTGCAGCTGGACAGACACACCTTACTCTTCTTGTTTACCTGGTTCACCATATGACTCACATTCCTTCCTGTTTACCTACTAGACATATGGCTATTGTATAACCTTTTCTTCTTTGTTGCTATCTTGTATCTAACAAGGGAATGAGGAGTTCGGGTAACAGTCCTTCCAGCTGTTGTCCCCTGCTCCCTCTTCTCTTGCAGCTGACTTGTTTGTGCCTCATTCTTCTCCTGTGCGCTGTTAGAGATGATTCTTAGGTTGTTTCCATATCTTGACTTTTTTTTTTTAAGATTTTATTTACTTATTTGACAGAGTGAGATCACAATTAGAGAGGCAGGCAGAAACAGAGAGAGGAGGAAGCAGGCTTCCCGCCAAGCAGAGAGCCCGATGTGGGGCTTGATCCCAAGACCCTGAGATCATGACCTGAGCCGAGGGCAGAAGCTTAACCTACTGAGCCACCAGGGGCCCCATATCTTGACTATTGTAAATAATGTTGCAGTGAACATGTAGGGTGGTGCCTATATCTTCCCAGATTAGTGTTTTCATTTCACCCAGAAGTGGAATTGCTGGATCATACAGGAATTCTATTTTTAACTTTTGAGGAAAACTCTATACTGTTTTTCATGGTGGCTGCACCAGTTTGCATTCCCACGAACAGTACATGAGGGTTTTCTCTACGTCCTTGGTAACACTTGTTACTTCTTACTTTTTTTGAGAATAGTCATTCTAACAGGTGTAAGGTAGAATCTCACAATGGTTTTCATTTCATTTCCCTGATTAGTGACTTTGAGCACCTCATGTGCCAATTGGCCATCTCTATGCCTTCTTTGGAAAAATGTCTATTAGGGCCCCCCCCTTTTTTTTGAATAGAGAGCGTGCAAATGGGAGGGAGGGTCAGAGGGAGAGGGCAAGAAAGAATCTCAAGCAGGCCCCCAGCTCAACATGGAGCCCAACAGAGGGCTTGATCCCACGACCCTGAGATCATGACCTGCGCTGAAAGCAAGAGTCAAACACTTAACTGAATGCCCACTTTTAAATCAGAATTTTTTTCTTTCCTTTTTTCTTTGCTATTGAGTTGCATGAATTCTTCATATATTTTGGCTATTCACCCATTGTCAGATAAATTATTTGCTAAGATTTCCCTCATTCAATAGGTTGCCTTTTCATTTTGTTGGTTTTCTTTGCTGTCCAGCTTTTTAAAAGTTAGTTTGTTTTTAATTTTAGAGAGCACCCACATGTGTCTGAGCAGGAGGAGGGGTAGAGGGAAAGGGAGAGAGTGTCAAGAGACTCCCTGCTGAGCGTGGAGCCTAACGCAGGGCTCCATCTCACCATCCTGAGATCATGACCCAAGCCAAAATCAAGAGGCAGATGCCTGACTAAGCCACCCAGGCACCTGCTGTTCAGCTTTTTAGTTTGATGTAGTTTCGCTTATTGTTGCTTTTATTGCCTTTGGTTTTGGAGTCAGATCCAAAAATCATCAAGACCAGTGTCAAGGAGCTTACCACCAATATTTTCTTCTAGGAGTTTTATAGTTTCAGGTCTTACATTCAAGTCTTTAATCCATTTTGAGTTAATTTTTGTGTATGGTATAAGACACTACACTGGTTTCATTCTTTTGAGTGTGGCTGTCCAGTTTTCTCAACACCATTTATTGAAGAGACTGTCCTTTCCTCATGGTATATTGTCTTCTTAGTTGCAAATTAGTTGACCATATATATGTGGGTTTATTATCTCTATTCTATCGACCTGTAATGTTTTTATTCCAATACCATACTGTTTTGATTACTACAGCTTTGAAATATAGTTTGAAATCAGGGAGCACAATGCCCCCAACTTTGTTCTTTCTCAAGACTGCTTTAGCTATTCAGGATCTTTTGTTTCATGCAAATTTTAAGATTCTTTGTTCTACTTCTGTGGAAAATGCCATTGGGATCTCGGGAGGGAATGCACTGAATCTATACATTGCTTATGTACATTTTAACAATATTAATTCTTATAAATCCATGAGCATGGTATACCTTTCCTTTTGTGTCTTATTCTATTTCTTTCATTAATGTCTTAAGTTTTCAGGTTTTCACTTCCTTTATTCCTAGATTTTTTTTTTTTTTTGGAAGCAATTTTTTTAAAAAAGATTTGTCAGGGAGAGAGCAGAAGCACGGAGAGCTGCAGGCAAAACAGGCAGAGCAGGCAGAGGGAGAAGCAGGCTCCCTGCTGAACAAGGAGCCCGACACAAGACTTGACCCCAGGACCCTGGGATTATAACCCGAATGGAAGTCAGATGTTAAGCGACTGAGCCACCCAGGCATCCCTTTTTGAAGCAATTGTAAATGGGATTGTTTTCTTAAATTTCTTTCCGATAGTTGTTAGTAAACAACAAATTTTTGTATATTGACTTTGTACCCTGCAACTTTACCAAACTCATTTATTAGTTCTACCATTTTTCCTTGGGAGTCTTTAGGGTTGTCTATATATAACAGGTCATCTGCAAATAGTGACAGTTTTACTTCTACTTTCCAATATGGATGCCTTTTATTATTAGTCTGGCTAGGACTTCCAATACTGTGTTCAATAAAAGTAGTGAGAGTGGGCATCCTTGTCTTGTTCCTGATCTTTCAGCTTTTCACTTTTAAATGTGATATTAGCTGCAGGCTTGTCCTATATGGCCTTTATTATAGAGGTATGTTCACTCTATACACACTTTGCCCAGGTTTTATCATATATAGATCTTGAGTTTTGTCAGATGCTTTTCCTTCATCTATTGAAATGATCAGTTTTTATCCTTAATTTGTTACTGCGGTATATCACACTGATTGTGATTTACAGATCCCGAACCTACTTGCATCCCTGGAATAAATCTCACTTGACCATGAAATATGATCCTTTTAATGTACTGTTAAATTCAATTTGCTAATATTTGTGGAGGATTTCTGCATCCTGTTCATCAAGAGTTAGCTTTTCATCCTGCTACCTCCTTCTGAAACTCTTTTTCCCATCTCACAGGATTCAGACTCTAACCTTTGATGTCTCCCATTATTGGTAGACCAGATAACTGCATGAATCTGAAGGTCTTTGTGGGGTACCAGGTCACCAACTCTACTTTTTATTTATTTATTTATTTTTAAAATATTTTATTTATTTATTTGACAGAGAGAGGTCACAAGTAGGCAGGGAGGCAGGCAGAGAGAGAGAGGGAGAAACAGGCTCCCCACTGAGCAGAGAGCCCGATGCGGGGCTCGATCCCAGGACCCTGAGATCATGACCCGAGCCGAAGGCAGAGACTTAAACCACTGAGCCACCCAGGCGCCCCACCAACTCTACTTTTTTTTTTTTCTTTTAAGATTTTATTTATTTATTTGACAGAGAGAGATACAAGTAGGCAGAGAGGCAGGCAGAGAGAGTGAGAGGGAAGCAGGCTCCCTGCCGAGCAGAGAGCCCGATGCGGGACTCGATCCCAGGACCCTGAGATCATGACCTGAGCCGAAGGCAGCGGCCTAAACCACTGAGCCACCCAGGCTCCCCCAACTCTACTTTTTAAAAAAGATTTTATTTATTTGAGAAAGAGAGAGTGAGAGACAGCACAAGCAGGAAGAGAAGAGGAGGGGAGGGGAGAAGCAGACTGTCTGCTGAAGATGCCCAGCGTGAGATTCAATCCCGGAACCCTGGGACCATGACCCCAGCCAAAGGCAGACACTTAACCATCTGAGCCACCCAGGCGCCCACCAGCTCCACTTTCATCTCCACACATTGTCACCTCCTTCCAGGGAAGATATATTTCCCAATCCTCACAACATTCTTATGTGGCACTATCATACCCACTTCACATATGTATAAGGAAAGTGAAGTGAGGGCCACAGGAATTAACTCATCTGCTAAAGACCACAAAGTTGTGGGGGTGGGGGGTTGAATCCTTATCTGCTTCAAATGCCTGTCCTCTTTTTGTACCAGTCACTTGTGTGCCTTTATGTTACAGATTGACTTTTACCCACCCCCTACTCCCATTCTTATGTTGAAGCTCCAAACCCCCCAGCCTAACAGTTCTTGGGAGATAAAGCCTTTAAGGAAGTGATTAAATGACGTCAAAAAGGGTGGGACCCTAATCCAATAGGACCCATATCTTTTTTTAAGTTTGTATTTATTTGAGAGACAGCACAGCAAGGGAAGCAGCAAGCAAAGGGAGAGGGACAAACAGGCTCGCAGAGCAGGGAACACGATGTGGGGGTCCATCCCAGGACTCTGGGATCATGAACTGAGCCAAAGACAGATGCTCAATGATTGAACTACCCAAACACCCTAGGGATTGTGAACAGAGGAAAAAAAAAAGCCCCATTTCTTCATTTTATTATTACATTATTATCTCCCATCAGCTGATGGGTAAATATACAAAGATGCTAGGACAAAATATCACATCTGTCTTGAGGGGATCTAACTGGAATCTCACATCACCTGTGTAGTATTCTTTGTAATTTTAATTTTTTAAAAAAGATTTTATTTGAGAGACAGAAAGCATGAGCAAGGGCAAGGGTAAAAGGGAGAGGGAGAAGCAAACTCCGCACTGAGTATGGAGTCCGAGGTGGGGCTGGATCCCAGGACCCTGAGATCATGACCTGGGCTGAAGACAGATGCTTAACCAACTGAGCCACCCAGGCACCCTTAATTTTTAATCATTTTTAAAGTTTTTGTTTATTTATTTGACAGAGTGACACAGTGAGAGAGGGAACACAAACAGTGGGAGAGGGAGAGGGAGAGGCAGGTTTCCCACCGAGCAGGGAGCCTGATGGGGGGCTCAATCCCAGGACCCTGGGATTATGACCTGAACAAAAGGCAGACGCTTGATAACTGAGCCACCCAGGTGCCCCAATTTTTAATTTTTTTAAAGTAACCTCTACACCCAACATGGGGCTCAAACTCACAACCCTGAGATCAAGAGTCACACACTACTGACTGAGCCAGCCAGGCGCCCCTCATCTGTGTAGTATTCTTGCCAAAAATTGTTTAACTGGATTTTAATAATGAGGAAGCAAACAGAATGCAGAATGTAGGGCATTCTACACCACCACTGCCTGGACTCTCCAGAAAAATGGACTGTATACATTTTATGGCAAACTTTAAAAAAAAATTTTTTATTTACTTACTTATTTGACAGAGAGAGACACAGCGAGAGAGGGAACACACGCAGGGGGAGTGGGAGAGGGAGAAGCAGGCTTTCTGCAGAGCTGGATCCCAGGATTCTGGGATCATGACTCAAGCTGAAGGGAGATGCTTAACGACTGAGTCACCCAGGTGCCCCAAACTTCTTTAAGTATATTAACAGTACTGTGGTAATGTAGGAAAAGTCCTTATTTCTAGATAGCTGCTTAAGTATTTAGGGGTAAAATGTCATGTCTGCAATTTACTTTCAAAGGATTGAGGAAAAAAGTGTATATATACTAAGAATAAAATAAATGTAGCAAACTATTAGTTTTTAATTTTTCAAAATAAAGAATAAGGAAAGAGAAAGTTCAAAAACCCATTCTGTTAGGGTAGAAGCCCCTTACATCATCAAGCTGTGGAAGCATATTTTTTCTTTAAATTGTGAACGTTACTTATTGTCTACTTCTTTGAGGTAGAACTAGAGTCCGTTAAGCTAAAAGATAACCTGTTTTCTCCAGCACAGTAAAGGAGTCAATCAAATTTGACTTAAGACAATGAGGGAATTGACCTGACAAATGGGCATTTGACAGGAGCAAGAGATTTATCAGTAGACTTAATTTACCTAGTAACCTTTGCCGCTTAGTAATAGGACTATGACTTAGAAGTTTGCTTGCTCTGAAAATAATTTCCATTATTAGGGGTTGACAACCTTTTTCTATAAATTGTCAGATAGAAAATATTTTTGACTTTGTGGACTTAGTGGATAGCACACAGTGTCTATCAGCTCTGCCATTGTAGTGCAAAAGCAGCTGCAGAAACTGCACAAGGCAGGAGCCTGGGTGGCTGTCTCTGTTGAGTGTCTGCCTTTGGCAGGGGTTGTGATCCCAGTTCCCCATCAGGCTCCTTGCTCAGCAGGGAGCCTGCTTCTCCCTCTGCCTCTAGCTCCCCCTGCTTGTGCTTTCTCTGTCAAATAAAGAAAATCTCAAGAAAGGAAGGAAGGAAGGAAGAAGGAAGGAAACTGCACAATACACATGTAATTAATGCCACTGAATTGCACACTTAAAAAAAAAATCTGACTTCTGATTTCAGCTCAGGTCAGAACCCTGAGATCAAGCAGCGTACTCAGCGTGGAGTCTGCCTCAAGACTCCCTCTGCTCCTCCCGCTGCACTTGCATGTGCTCAAGAATTTCAGTCTCTCTCAAATAAATAAATCTTAAAAAACAAAACAATAAAACAAAAACAAAAACAAAACTTAATGAGACACCTGGGTGGCTTAGTTGGTTAAGTGTCTGCCTTCAGCTGAGATCAGGATCCCAGAGTCCTGGGATCAAGTCCAGCATCAGACTCCCTACCCAGTCGGGGGCCTGCTTCTCCTTCTGCCTGCCACTCCCCCTACTTGTGCCTTGAGCTCTCTCACACAAATAAACCAATCAATCTTTGGGGGTCTGAGTCAGTTAGGCGGCTGCTTTGGCTCAGGTCATGATCCCAGGGTCCTGGGACTGAGCCCCACAACAGGCTCTCTGCTCGGCGGGGAGCCTGCTTTTCCCTCTCCCTCTGCCTGCTGCTCCCCCCTGCTTGTGCTCTCTCTAAAAAAAATAAAAATCTTGAAAAAAAAAACAAAACAAAACACTTAAGGGGTGCCTGGGTGGCTCAGTAGGTTAAAGCCTCTGCCTTCGGCTCAGGTCATGATCCCAGGGTCCTGGGATTGAGCCCCACCTGCTCAGCAGGGAGCCTGCTTCCCCCTCTCCCTGTGCCTGCTGCACTGCCTACTCGTGATCTCTCTCTCTGTGTCAAATAAATAAATAAAATCTTTAAAAAAAAACCCACTTAAAAATATATAAAAAATTTAAAAAGCAGCCATAGATGATATGCAAATGACTACGTGGCAGTGTTCCAACACTGCTTATGGGCAATGAATTTTGAATTTCATATAACTTTGTCACAAAATCTTAATATATTGATTTTCATCCATTTTTTAAAAATGTAAAAAACAATTCTTAGCTTGTGGGCAGTAGACAGGTCATTGGCCTGGATCTGGCCTGAGAGCTACACTTTGCCACACTTATCTTGGAGACAAAGAAGATACACAATGAGAGCAATTTATTAATTTTTTAAAAAAGATTTATTTGACAGAGAGGGCACAAGAAGGGAAAATAGCACAGGGAGAAGGGGAATCAGGGAATACCCGATACAGGGCTGGATCCCAGGACCCTGAGATCATGACCTGAGCTGAAGACAGACACTTAACCAACTGAGCCACCCAGGGTCCCAATGAGAGCAATTTAAAATGCAGTGCTAATTTCTACAGTCTAAGGTACTGTTGTAACAAACATAAAGGGTCCTAAAAGTTAGCATTTACAATAAATTTACAGTACCCATCTGTTTCTAGTAGCACAACTGACTTACTTAGGCAAAACAAAATTTAGAAATCTCAACAGAACTTACGATGCAAAGAAAACTTCCAACTACCTACCAAAATTCTTTCCAGCTCCATACAAAATCTCCAGCACGTTAAGGAAGTGCCAATACTTTAACTACCGCCATCTTTCCAATTATCCTTTTGGGACTTAATTATTCTTTTTTTTTCTTTTAAGATTTTGTCCCGTCAGAGTGAGTGAGCAAGCGATCAAGCACAAGCAGGGGGATCAGTAGGCAGAAGCGGGCAGAGGGAGAAGGCGGCTCCTGGCCACGCAAGGAGCCCAATGCAGGACTCAATCCCAGGAACCTGGATCACGATTTGATCCTAAGGCAGATACTTAACCAACTGAGCCACCCAGGTGTCCCAGGACTTAATCATTTTTCAGGACTCCTCCCTCCTGCCTCACTGCATAGAATCACTTTTTCACCACCTCTAATTCAGCAACCAGTTCATTATAAAAGCCATCACCCAAGCTGAAGATTCCAAACCATGGACTATTATGCCCCATTAAAAAGGAGACAGACATGTATTAATTGATACAGAAAATGGTCTACAATAGTAGTCTTGACCTAGCAAAGGGGAGATAAACAAGTTTGTAAAACAGCATGCAAAAAGTATATACACATGCACAAAGGAGAAACATCTGGAAAGATGGTCATCAGAATACTAGTGGTGGCTGTAACTGGGTGGGGAATTTCAGGTGTTTTATTCTTGTACTTTTACTGTTTCATGAACATGTATCCTCTTTAAAATGAGAATACCCAGGAATGCCTAGGTGGCTCAGTCAGTTAAGCATCCAACTCTTAATTTCCGCTTGGTTCATAATCTCAGGGTTGTGGGATTAAGCCCCATGTTTGCTCAGTGCTGGGGGTGGAGCCTGCCTAAGTTTCTCTCTTCCTCACCCACCACTGGTGTGTTCTCTCTCATGCTCTCCCCTTCTCAAAAAAATAAAATTAAAAAAGAGAGAGAGAGAGAAAATCCAGTAAAGATATTTTTATTTTAAGAAAAAAAGACCACCACCAAAAATTCCCTAAAAAAAAAAAAAAAAAAAAGTTGTTTAGGGGCACCTGGGTGGTTCAGTTGTTAAGCATCTGCCTTTGGCTCAGGTCATGATCCCACCTGGGACTGGGCCCCACACTGGGCTCTCTGCTCAATGGTAAGCCTGCTTCTCCTTCTCTCACTCCCCCTGCTTGTGTTCCCTCTCTTGTTGTGTTTCTGTCATATAAATAAAATCTTTAAAAAAAAAAAAAAAGACTTCAACTTTTTTTTTTCTTCTTAAAGATTTTATTTATTTTTTTGACAGAGAAAGAGAGATCCCAAGTAGGCAGAGAGTCAGGCAGAGAGAGAGGAGGAAGCAGGCTTCCTGCTGAGCAGAGAGCCCGATGCAGGACTCGATCCCAGGACCCTGAGATCATGACCTGAGCTGAAGGCAGCAGCTTAATCCACTGAGCCACCTAGGCACCCCAAAAGTTGAAGTCTTTATTGCAGATGTGCTTAAATATTCTTTGAAGATATTTCAAAATATTTATTTACAGATGAAATGACATGATACCTGAGATCTGATTCAAAATATTTGGATTGGGCTCTGCACTCAGCAGGGAGCATGCTTCAAGTTTCTTTCTCCCTCTGCTCCCCCACCCACTGTCACTCTCTAACCAAATAAATAATCTTCAAAATATTTAGCGGGGGTAAATGATATAGATGAAAAGTGTGGCCATGTACTGATAATTGCTGAAGCAGACTGAGGAGTACCTGGAAACTTGTAACAATACTTTTATCTTTGTAATGTTTGACATTTTCTCTAAGTTACTCCTCTCTTTCCCTCTCAATGTACCTGCTCCTGCAATTTCAGCCATTAGCCTACTTTATGTTTGCATCCAAATGGTCTTCCACAGAAATCTCTTTTTGCTGTTTCAAACCTTAAATTCTTTAGTTTCAGGCTTTGTTTCACAACTCTAGGCCTATCTTACCCACTGATGCCTGTAATTTGACAGGTCCAGAATCAAATGTAGTGTTTTTTTTTTTTTTTTTTTTTTTTTTTTTTTTTTTTTTTTTTTTTAAGAATTTTAAGTCATCTCTGGGTGCCTGGGTGGCTCAGTCATTAAGTGTCTGCCTTCAGCTCAGGTCATAATCCCAGGGTCCTGCGACTGAGGCCCGCATCGGGCTCCCTGCTCAGTGGGAAGCCTGTTCTCCCCCTCCCACTTCCCCTGCTTGTGTTCCCTCTCTTGCTGTGCCTGTCAAATAAATAAAATCCTAAAAAAAGGGGGGATTGGCGCCTGGGTGGCTCAGTTAAGCCTCTGCCTTTGGCTTGGGTCATGGTCCCAGGGTTCTGGGATAAGGTCCTGCATTGGGCTCTTGCTTGGTGGGGTGTCTGCTTCTCCCTCTGCCTCCTGCTCCCCCTGCTTGTGCACTCTCCCTCTCTCTCACAAATAAGTAAAATTAAAAAAAAAAAAAAAAAAAAGATTTTAAGTAATCTCTACACCCAACATGGGGCTTGAACTCACAACCCTGGGACCAAGAGTTAGGTGCTCCACTAACTGAGCAGGCCAGGTGCCCCAAATGCAGTACTTTCTCCACCCTGCACCAAACTCCTCTTTTTGCTGACTCCAATTTCCCCATAAATGGTGCCACCACTGAAATCTGTGAAATGGCCCTCCTAAGAGTTCTCGTTCCCCCTCACTGAATTAGTAACTACACCTAAATAATATGACTTTCAAAGTCATCTCTTCCCATTTCTACTGCTACCACCCTGATTTAAAATCCTTATTAAGTTACAACTATAGCAGATAACTTCCTAAATTGTGATTTTTAAAAAAATATTTTATTTATTTGATCGACAGAGATCCCAAGTAGGCAGAGGCAGGCAGAGAGAGAAGGGGGGAAGCAGGCTCCCCACTGAGCAGAAAGCCCGATGCGGGGCTTGATCCCAGGACCCTGAGATCATGACCTGAGCTGAAGGCAAAGGCTTAACCCACTGAGCCACCCAGGTGCCCCGTGATTTTTTTTTTGAAGATTTTATTTATTCATTTGAGAGAGAGAGAGAGATCACAAGTAGGCAGGGGGGCGGGGAGCAGGCTCCCTGCTGAGCAGAAAGAGCCAGATGCGGGGCTTGATCTCAGGATCTTGAGATCACATCCTGAGCGAAAGGCAGAGGCTTAACCCACTGAGCCACCCAGGCGCCCCCTGAATTGTGATCTTAACATCAGTTTCTCCAGGCTCCAAATCTATTTCTCCTATTTACTGCTCTATTATATACCTGGCACAATGCTTGGTATATAGTGGGTATTCAATAAATGTGGTGTGAAAACCACCGTAATACTCATTTCTTACCCTTGCAGATAGTTGTAAACCTATGTTCCCTCCTGAGGCCTCTCCTACACTTTTTTTTTTTTTAAGATTTTTATTTATTTATTTGACAGACAGAGATCACAAGTAGGCAGAGAGGCAGGCAGAGAGAGAGGAAGGGAAGCAGGCTTCCCGCTGAGCAGACAGCCCGATGCGGGGCTCTATCCCAGGACCCCAGGATCATGACCTGAGCTCAAGGCAGAGGATTTAACCCACTGAGCCACCCAGGTGCCCCAGGCCTCTCCTACGATCTTAAAAGCAGAAACCATTTCTATCATTTTGCATTCCTCCTATAAGGTAAGGGCCCATTATCTTGACATGGTCCTTTTCCAGCTAGTTAGTAGTAAATCCTTTAGATCTGGTGAACTGAAAAAGGAGATTTAAATGTGATTATTTATGCATAGGGAAACTGTCAAAAAAAAAAAAAAAAAAAAATCCCTCCTCCCCAACGGTGCAAAGGCCAAACATGTCATATAATAAATAAAATTACCTTTTAGATAAAGCTGTGAATAAACAAAGCACCTCCAATCCTTTAGGCTTCGACTTAAGATGTCATTTCCTCTCTCAGGACAGTACCCATATGTACCCATATGCATTATCAGAACAGTACCCATATGTATGTTCCCAGAAGTTTAAGGTAACCTCTGCCATGATGTCTTTATATAGGTGACTGTTCTGTTTACGACCCCTCTCTAGGATTTGGGAGGTAGACTTATGATGATGTCATCCCTAGTGGGAAGCAACCTGAAGAGAATCTGGAGGAAAAACCAAGCAGTGTGACTGGGACATTATACTACATGGAATGAGGAGGGGAAAGAGCTGCCTAAGGAGGGGTCAAACCTAAGAACCTTACCTACCAACTACACAATTAAATAAACATACGTGGGGATGCCTGGGTGGCTCAGGTCATGATCCCACAGTCCTGGGATCTAGCCCTGCATCCGGCTCCCTGCTCAGCAGTGGGAAGCCTGGTTCTCCCTTTCCCTCCGCCTCTGCTTGTGTTCCCTCTCTTGCTGTGTCCGTCAAATAAATAAATAAAATCTTAAAAAAAAAAAAAAAAAAAGAGAGAGAGAGAGAAAGAAAGACATCTAAACCTCAACGTAATATTAATCCTATTTCCCTGGCACTGCAGTCAGAATGGCTATACTAGAAGTCACTTAGATCTAAAATCTTTCTTCAAGAGCTAGTCTCCAATAACATGGGCCTTCTAAACTAAGACGGGATTTGTGTATTTTATTAATTCTCTCAAGAAGTAAACCCATTTATTTAGTTCTTAAAGAACTGAAAATCTACCACATAGCTTTTCACATATCAAATATATTAGTATTTCATGTCCAAGGCTAATACTCCACTGCCAAAGAAGAACAGGTAGGGAAGGAAAAGGCCACTGAGAGAGAAGCTGGCTACTACACAGCATATTCTCAAGACTATCTCAATAACCAGTTTTAAATTTATTTCAAGTCAGATGGTTTCCAGAGAATTAAGGCAGTTCTCTCAGCACATAGTGGCAACAAAACCATGAAATCAATGGCTCTATGATGGCTCATTTTCTGCTTTTCAAAGCAAACACATGGAACGATACCTAATTTCAGTTCAAACTCATTTCCCTTTTATTAAAGTCCAAGTTACCATTACATGGTTTGGTACTCAATAAAGGAAAACTTGTTCAAATAAGGTAATATGTTATCATCAGTATTTCCAGGTGATTGTTTACAATCAAGTAGCATTATGAATAAATCCTTGAGAAGCCCATCTGTAAGAGAAAACATGAAGAATTAGCCAAAAAATAAAGGAAAGGTAGAAATCTTACTAAAAATAACCTTCTTTAAAGCAACAGTCCAGGGAAATCACTGGCTCTGTGTAACCTTTTCTGTTCTCACTTAATTCTGCCTAGGGCTAACTCACAAGGGACTAGCTCTGTGGATTTTTTGTGTTTACACACCTAGTACTTACTGGGGTGGTCCTCTTTTCCAATCTAAAGTGTTGGGGAGTTGTCCTATAAATTTTTTTTTTTTTTTTAAGAAATATGTCATCGCAGCCAGAATAGATCCTATGTAACAAAGATCTTCTGGACTCCTGGGACGACTACTTGATAAAATAAAAATTAAGCTGAAATGTTTAAATATCCTTTTAAGAGTCCACTATGGAATAGGAACCACACACAAGAGCTTCAAAAATGTAAGGAGAAAATCTATTCTGAATGCCTAGTTTTCTCACAAAAATCATTATTAGTAGACACCTTTAAAAAATAAAGCCTTTCATGTATTACAAAGATGAGCTAAAGGACTTCAGGGAGGTGGTGGTGGTCTGGGGGTGGACAAGGATAAAATTAAGACTCCTGCTCCACAGCAATCTCTAACCAGGCTCACTGGACCTTTATCTTGTGAGGGAGCTGATTTAGCTCCTTCAGGAATTTTGAGTTCACTTTTATTGAAACTTTTATAAGGTAGTTTACTTCCACTATTTTAAAAATCAAGGTCCTTCTATTCTTGGGAAGCAAATCCTCTAAGCCCTACTGTTTACCACTGAGAAATGAATATAGCCTCAGTAAATGCCTACACAGGGTATGTGGCACAGTGAGAGCAATGGACTTGGGCTGGACTGGCTGGCTTTAAGTGTGGGTTCCAGTACTAGCTATATGACCTTGGACAAGGTGCCTCAGTTTCCTCATTAATAAAAGAGTAAAATGGGAATAATAATAATAATAATAGCAACTACCTCAAGGGATGGTTTATGAGGGTTAAATGAGTTAATATTTACAGAGCACTTAAAACAGTGCCTGACATAGAGTTATATACACTGTATGTGTTTAAATAAAATAAAAAACGAGTCACTGTTTATGTATTTTCTGCACACTCTCACTATCTAGAAAATCTTATGGCTGGTTCTATTACCTGCCTTCCCGAAGAGAACAAGGTATCAAGTAAGTTTTTATTAGCAGTGAATGTTTACTTGACTGTTAAAACTCTAATGTGGGCATACAAAAACGAATGTATCAAATTAATAAAACTCTGTTAAAAATAAACAGATGTATAAAAGCATGTGTGATGAACACCTTGTATGCAGTGGATTACCTTTAGTTTGGGGGAGGTAAAAGGAATGATTTTATGTTTTAAATATTTTATATAGATTTTTAATGGAGGCTTCCTCTTGCCTTTACACTAGTAAAAGAATGTAACAACTAAAAATGGCAATTCAGCTCCTTAAACTTACATCATTAGTACTCTCAATCTTTCTGTTCATGGCCTCTAAGGAGGCCAATAAAAGATCTTACGCTGAGAAATTGAAATGTCACCCACTCCCCACTCCTTGGATTAATTTCTTGCCTTATTCAATGGTGTGTTGCTTACCCATGGGGTTTACACTTTGTCAAGGCCCAGTTCCTCTGGAGTGGAGATTCCCAGTTCATTTAAAGTTGGTCTAAGTTCTTGGATGACATAGGGGTAGATTTCCTTATGAGGTCCTGCTTTGTCCTGATGGCAAAGAAAATACTTACATTTAGCTCTCTGAAAAGCTGTCTCTATTAAAAAAATGAACGTGAGAATGCTTTTAATCACATATGCAGAGGCTAGTAGCAGAGAATACATGTCACCTACTTTTAACATGTTAGTTCAACAAACAGAACAACTAATGCAGGCACTATTCAAAGTAGGTTTATAAGCACCTCAAGAATAACTAAGACCATTAGATTAAATCCAGAAAAAACAAACAAAATTAAACAGTTTTTAAAAAAGATTTGACAGAGAGTGGCACAGCAAGAGAGGGAACACAAGCAAGGGGAGTAGGGAGGGAGAAAGAGCCGCTGAGCAGGGAGCCCAAAATGGGGCTCAATCCCAGTACCCTGGGATCACCACCCGAGCCAAAGGCAGATGCCTACCAACTGAGTCACCCAGGTGCCCCGAAACAAAACATTTTAAAGCCTCAAGTTACTAGAAAAGGTGGCGATGACAGAATTTTGTGAAGATAATTAAACATGCCCAGCAGGCAATAGGAATAATTAAGTTAACACAAGAAAAGTTTGTGAATTTGCTTCCAATCTGAGATCTTAATTAAGTACTGGTGCTGAATGGACTGATAGCCTACAGAACCCTTAATTATCCACTCACTGTAGATAAAGTAATGTCAAACCTTCCCTCTGACAGACTTGAATTTCCTTCTTGTGGACCATGTCCCTTCATGGAGAGCTATACTTATTGCCAGGGCAAGAGAGTTCTGACAAACACTCACCATAAAAATGTAATTATACCTATATTTTCACAAGCTTCCTCGGGGACAAATATTAAAAAGTCAACTGGGGGCCCCCTGGAAAGTTCACCCCCTGGATGGCTCAGCCACCTACCTTTGGCTCAGGTCACAAACCCAGAGTTCTGGGTCAGGCTCCCCGCTCAGCAGAAAGTCTGCTTCTTCCTTTCCCTCTGCTCCTCCCACCCCCACTTGTGTTCTCTCAATCTCTCTCAAATAAATAAGTAAAATCTTAAAAAAAAAAAAAAAAAAAAGTCAAATGGACTAAAAAGAGTGCCAAGCTGCTATTCATTTGCCTTTAACAAATTCTAGGTCTCCAAAATTCTATTTTTTAAAAAAGATTTATTCTGGGGTGCCTGGGTTGGAGCCATTAAGCATTAAGCATCTGCCTTCAGCTCAGGTCATGACCCCAGAGTCCTGGGATCAAGCCCCATATTGGTCTCCCTGCTCAGCAGGAAGTCTGCTTCTCCCTCTCCCACTACCCCAGCTTGAGTTCCCTCTCTCGCTGTGTCTCTGTAAAATAAATAAACAAAATCTTTAGAAAGAAAGATTGATTAATTTCTGGCATGCCTGGGTGGCTCAGTCAGTTGGGCATATGCCTTCGGCTCAGGTCCTGGGATCAAGTCCTGCATCAGTCTCCTTGCTCAGCAGGTAGCCTGGTTCTCCCTCTGCCTGCTGCTCCCCCTGCTTGTGCTCCTTCTCTCTCTCTGACATATAAATAATAGTCTTAAAAAAAAAAAGATGTATTTCTTTATTTCAGAGAGAGTGCAGTGCACAAGCAGGGGAAAGGGGGGAGAGAGAGAACCTCAAAGCAGGCTCCCCATCGTGCAAGAAGCCTAAGGCAGAGCTCGGTCCCATGACCCTGAGATTATGACCTAAGCAGAAATCAAGAGTTAGAAGCTCAACCAACTGAGCCACCAGGCATCCCTTAATCGTTTTAAATTATAAAATTCTTGTTTAAAATGCAATGCATTCATTTTTTTAAAAAAGATTTTATTTATTTATTTGACAGACAGAGATCACAAGTAGGCAGAGAGGCAGGCAGAGAAAGAGGAGGAAGCAGGCTCCTGCCGAGCAGAGAGCCCGATGTGGGGCTGGATCCCAGGACCCTGGGATCATGACCCAAGCCGAAGGCAGAGGCTTTAACCCACTGAGCCACCCAGGCACCCCGCAATGTATTCATTTTTCATTACAGAAAAATCAGGAGCTATAATCAAAAGAGAGAGGAGGGCAAGTATATATCCTCTTACCTTTTTTTTTTTTTTTTTAAAGATTTTATTTATTTATTTGACAGACAGAGATCACAAGTAGAGAGAGAGGCAGGCAGAGAGAGAGAGAGAGAGAGATAGAGAGAGGAGGAAGCAGGCTCCCTGCCAAGCAGAGAGCCCGATGCGGGACTCGATCCCAGGACCCTGAGATCATGACCTGAGCTGAAGGCAGCAGCTTAAACCACTGAGCCACCCAGGCACCCTTTTTTTTTTTTTTTTTAAAGTTTTATTTATTTATTTGACAGACAGAAATCACAAGCAGGCAGACAGGCAGGCAGAGAGAGAGGAAGGGAAGAGAGAAGGCAGAGGCTTTAACCCACTGAGCCACTCAGGTGCCCCTATCCTCCTACATTTTCATCTATGTATTTTTTTTTTTTTTAAATAAAATGGGGTCACACCATAAAAATTGTTTCATAATTTTCTTCAGTTAATATACTATAAATTGTTAGGGTGCCTGAGTGGCTCAGTTGGTTAAGCGACTGCCTTCTCCGGTCATGATCCTGGAGGCCCGGGATCAAATCCCACATTGGGCTCCCTGCTGAGCAGGGAGTCTGCTTCTCCTGCTGACCTCTCTTCTCTCATGCTCTCTCTCCCTCTCAAATAAATAAAATCTTAAAAAAAATTATATATATATATACATATATATATAAAATAAATTGTTGGGGCACCTGCCAGTTCAGTTGGTAGAGTGTGTGATTCTTGATCACAGGGTTCTGAATTCAAGCTCCACATTGGGTATGGAGCCTAATTAAAATTAAAATAAATAAATAAATAAATAATAGTAAGAAGGAGAATACACTATTGTTGAACACATTTCCACAACTTTAATAGATAATCTTTTCTGGGAAGTCCCATCTTAAGAAACAACTAACAACATTTAACTTCATACCACAAATAGCACAAATAACCTTTGTACATCCTTAATTATTTCCTTAAGATAAATTCTCAAATAGAATTGCTGAACAAAAGGGTTATCAAGCAGAAATTTTTTTTAAGATTTATTTATTTGACACAGAAAGGGAGAGAGCAAGCATAAGCAAGGGGAGGGGCAGAGGGAGAGGGAGAAGCAGACTCCTCACTGAGCAGGGGGTTCAATCCCAGGACCCTGAGGTCATGACCCAAGCCAAAGGCAGATGCTTAACCCGCTGAGCTACTGGTTGATGGGCTTGAGGCACCCCTCAAGCACGATTTTTTAAACCTTGCATAAATTCTACCAAACTGCCCTCCAGAAAGACTGCAACTGCAGTGCACATTTCCTATAGGTATAAGAATTAATTTTAGGGATTTTAACAAGTTCAAAAACAGAGGATACACTGATACCTAACAACAGCCCACCCATATCCAGGAACAACTTTAGCATTGTTATTTCACTGACCTTAACAACCTCTAGGATGCGAACTGCACTAGCAAAATCATTTAACCGTCTGCATGCCCGTAGAGCAGCATCAATGATTTTGGGTTCAGGAACCAGATCATAGCCAACAAGTGTGTTCATCCCTGTCAAATAAAAAAAAGGATCCATATCAACCTGGAATATCCTCATATAAACTACAATTTAATTATCTACATTTTTACTGAATCATAGACATATAATCTTGTCTGTTTGGACCTCTAGTCTCTTGTCTATAAAGTATGAGACTCTACTTTTAACAAATTCTAGATAGTAAGATCTTAATGGATCTTCCACAGTGAAGTAGTGGAAGGAACGAACTGTGCAGCAGCATGCAGGCTGAAGATTAAAAAAAGAAAAAGAAAAAAGAAAACCAGAGTTTTCTTAAATGCTAATACTGTTTTTATAATAATTAGCTGGCTCTCTTTCAAACAAGAGGGTCATTTTCAATCATAGCCTTAACTCTTAGCACAATGTATATACTTTGGTTGCTTTAAAATAGATTTGATTGGAAAATAACCTAAAAACCACCCGAGAAATGCTTAAGGAGAGTTAATGAAGCCGAAATGAGGACATTATGGAGATCTAGAGAAGCATTAGAGCACATTCAACCAGAAAATTACTGGGCATGATTACTTTCAGCTCTGCACAAAATGACATATCATAAAATTTAAGATTCTCTTAATGGGAATGCAGAATTACTGTTCTTTTCATTACTGCTACTCAAGATTACTCAGTAAGAATTTTCCTGGTTGCAGCAAAGTTAAGAGTCATTATTACATTACTGCAGATAAGTCTGAAGCACTTAGGTGTCCTGCTTTTAGTTATTTTTATATGTGTAAACAAAAGACACATATAAATGTGTCTACACATTTGTGACTACAATGCTAGAATATAGTCACAGAGACTGAACTCTTTATACGAGATAAATTATGTACACTTGAAATTAGTTTTCTACTTGACTCTCAGACTAGTCATCATTAATGTTACCTACTCATGTTCAATGCACATCTGCAAATTAGGAAAAACAACTTCTAGGTTACTTAAACTGAACAGTAATTCAGGGCAAGATAAATCACAAGTTAGAATAAAAGTAATAAAAAACCCAAACCATTACCAAGAGTGGGGGTGGGGAGAACCAAATGCCTACTTGCTTAACTTATCTAAAAGGTACAAAATTGTTAATTCTTGCTCATCCTGATCTATCATCATAGTGGTGGTTTTCAATCAGGGGTGATTTTGTCCCCCAGCAAACATTTTTGGTTGTCACACTGCAGGGTGTGGGGGGGGCTGAGATGGTGGTTGGCACCTAGTACGCTGAAGCCAAGGATGCAGTCAAACATCCTACAATGCAAAGGACAGCCCCACAACAAAGAATTAACTGGCCCAAAAAGTCAACTGTGCCTGCTTTACAAGAAATACTACAAAGGCTATGAACTTTCCCAACTGCAAGTTGCATGACAATACCTAGTTTACATGAGGCATATTTTCAAAATAGTGGCTTTCAACAGAGTAGTGAGAGACTATAAAGAACTTGCAATTCTATGCCAAAGTAGACAAATATGCCTATGTTCCACTTACCTTTACGCAATTCCCAGGCATCAATATCTGGCTTGTTGAAGTATGTCACCCAGCGAGCATCAAACTCCTCATCTGTCTCATGTGACCCATGGGAGTAGCAGCGAAGAGACTGGACAGCTACAATGAAGAAAGAACAATGGCTTCAATGTACAGAAAGAAATAATACTTGACATACCCTGTCAATACATTAAGGTTATTTGTTTTCTTTTTTAAAATTGTGTTAAAAGAGGTGCCTGGGTGGCTCAATGGGTTAAACCTCTGCCTTCCGCCTGGGTCATGATCTCAGCAGCAGGGAGAGCCTGCTTCCCCCCGTCTCTCCGCCTGCCTCTCTGCCTACTTGTGATTTCTCTGTCAAATAAATAAATAAATATAAAAAATCTTTTAAAAATATTAAAAAATAATAGTAAAACTGTGTTAAAATCTATACATAAAGTTTACCATCTTTTTTTTTTTTAAACGCTTTTATTTATTTATTTGACAGAGAGAGAGATCACAAGTAGGCAGAGAGAGAGGAGGAAGCAGGCTCCCCGTTGGGCTCTCCGATGCAGGGCTTGATCCCACGACCCTGAGATCATGACCTGAGCCTAAGGCAGAGGCCCCAACCCACTGAGCCACCCAGGCACTCCCATCAGGCTTACCATCTTAACCACTTTTAATTGTACAGCCCAAAGACATAAAATATATCCAATGCATTAAATTCTGAATCAACTATATATATCATGGTAGGAAGATTATTCAGCAGGTTGAATAAAACAAATCTTATGTATTGATTAAAAAAAAACCTTAAAAACTAAGCAAAGAAAAGTAGAACAAAAAGTACTATGTATGTACATTTATACTTTTCCCCCCTAGTGTGTAATATAGCTTCAAATTGTTAAAAGTGGTCATTTTTGGAAGGAAAAAGTATTTCTTTATACACTTCCGAAATATCTGAATTTTTATGATAAGCACAGTATCAATATGCCCATTCTAGTTTTATTTTTTCAAAATTTTTATTTATTTGACAGACAGAGATCACAAGTAGGCAGAGAGGCAGGCAGAAGGGCGGGGGGCGGGGGGAGCAGGTTCCCCACTGAGCAGAGAGGCCCCCATGCAGGGCTCCATCCCAGGACCCTGAGACCATGACCTAAACCGAAGGCAAAGACCCAGTCCACTGAGCCACCCAGGTGCCCCCCCATTCTAGTTCTTAAGCAAATTTATAATTTGTGTTTTTTTTTTTTTTTTTAAGATTTTATTTATTTGACAGAGATCACAAGTAGGCAGAGATGCAGGCAGAGAGAGAGAAGGGGAAGCAGGTTCCCCACCAAGCAGAGAGCCTGATGCGGGGCTTGATTTCAGGACTCTGGGATCATGACCTGAGCTGAAGGCAGACGCTTAACCACTGAGCCACCCAGGCCTCCCTATAATTTGTATTTTTAATACATTAAAAAGAAATATACTCTCCATTAAATTATATTTCAAAATAAATTACACAACCTGACAAAATAATAGTAATTAAAAAAATTATTTTATCAAACTACAGTCCCCTCCTGGCAAATTCTGATAAACCCCTAAGAGGGAAAATACTCCTCACTCACACCCCATGAAAAAAATTGCTCTATAAGATATCTAAGAAGTGAGGGGCACCTGGGTGGCTCAGTGGCTTAAGCCTCTGCTTTCAGCTCAGGTCATGATCTCAGGGTCCTGGGATCCAGCCCCCTCAGGCTCTCCGCTCTGCAGGAGGCCTGCTTCCCACCCCCCACCCCCCCCACCCCCGCTTTCCTCTCTGTCTACTTGTGATCTCTGTCAAATAAATAAAATCTTTAAAAATATATATATATAACATGTAAAAAACAACAACAAAAACAATAATACAGGGGCGCCTGGGTGGCTCAGTGGATTAAGCCGCTGCCTTCAGCTCAGGTCATGATCTCAGGGTCCTGGGATCCAGCCCCCTCAGGCTCTCCGCTCTGCAGGAGGCCTGCTTCCCACCCCCCACCCCCCCACCCCCGCTTTCCTCTCTGTCTACTTGTGATCTCTGTCAAATAAATAAAATCTTTAAAAATATATATATATAACATGTAAAAAACAACAACAAAAACAATAATACAGGGGCGCCTGGGTGGCTCAGTGGATTAAGCCGCTGCCTTCAGCTCAGGTCATGATCTCAGGGTCCTGGGATCCAGCCCCCTCAGGCTCTCCGCTCTGCAGGAGGCCTGCTTCCCACCCCCCACCCCCCCCCACCCCCGCTTTCCTCTCTGTCTACTTGTGATCTCTGTCAAATAAATAAAATCTTTAAAAAAATATATATATAACATGTAAAAAACAACAACAAAAACAATAATACAGGGGCGCCTGGGTGGCTCAGTGGATTAAGCCGCTGCCTTCAGCTCAGGTCATCTCAGGGTCCTGGGATCGAGCCCCGCATCGGGCTCTCTGCTCTGCAGGGAACCTGCTTCCTCCTCTCTCTCTGCCTGCCTCTCTGCCTACTTGTGACCTCTCTCTCTGTCAAATAAATAAATAAAATCTTTAAAAAAAAAAACAAAAACCAATAGTACAGGACACACTAGGGAAAAGATAGTCTCTTTAATAAATGGTGTTGGGAGAACTGGACAATTACATACAGAAGAATGAAATGGTACCACTTTCTTACATCACACATAAAAATAAACTCAAATAGATTAAAGACGTGAATTTAAGACTGAAAACCATAAAATTCCTAAGAAAACATAGGCAGTAACTAAGTTCTTGGACATCAATCTGAACAGTATTTTTTTGATCTGTCTCCTAAGGAAAGGCAACAAAAGCAAAAATAAACAAATGGGACTATATAAAACTAAAAAGCTTTTGCAGAGTGAAGGAAACCATCACAAAAGGAAAAGGCAACGTACTGAATGGGGGAAAATATTTGCAAGTGATAAAACTGATAAGGGTTTAATATCCAGAATATATAAAATCACACAACTCAATATCAAAAGAGCAATCCAATTAAAAATGGGCTGAGGACCTGAATAGACATTTCTCTGAAGAAGAGAGACAAATGGCCAACAGACACATGAAAAGATGCTCAACATCAGTAAACATCAAGGAAATGCAAACTGAAATCACTATGAGATATTACATTATACCTGCCAGAATGGCCATTACCAAAAGGCAAGAAATAACAAGGGTTGGTGAGGTTATGGAGAAAAGGGAACGCTTGTGCACTGTTGGAGGGTATGCAAACTGGTGCACCTACTATGCAAAACAGTATGGAGGTTCCTCAAAATATTATAAACAGAATTCCATATGATCCAACAATTTCACTTCTGGGTATTTCTCTGAAGAAAACAAAAATACTAATTCAGAAAGATACATACATGCACCTCTATGCTCACTGCAGCACTATCTACAGTAGCCAAAACATGGATGGAACCAACCTAAGTGCCCATAAATAGATAAATGGATAAAGAAGATGTAGTATTTATATTTACATGGAATACTACTTAGACATAAAAAGAATGAAATCTTGCCATTTATGACAACATGGATGGACCCAGAGTATTATGGAAAGGGAAATGAGCCAGGGAATGACAAATACCATATGGATTTCACTTGCATATGGATCTAAAAGATAAACAAAACAAAGAGACTCAGATACAGAGAACAATCTGGTGATTGCCAGAGGGAAAGGAGCATGGGGGTGCTCGGCACAAAAACAGGGATTAAAAAAAATAGAAAAACTGTAGAACAAACATTTAGAATTCTCCTCCCTATATGAGGCATCGGGTCCGCTCAGTTGGTTGAACATCTGACAGGATTTCAGCTCATGGTCCTGGGATCAAGCCCCAAGCCCCATCACCCATGTCAGGCTCCACACTCAGCAGGAGTCTGCTTGAGATTCTCTCCCTCTGTCCCTTCCCCACTCATGCTCTCTCTCAAATAAAGAAAACTTTTTTTTTTTTGAAAAAATTTTTTTAAAGATTTTATTTGTTTGTCAGAGAGAGAAAGCACAAGCAGGAGAAGAGGCAGGCAGAGGGAGAGGGAGAACCAGACTCCCTGCTGAGCAAGGAGCCCTGACTCAGGACTTGATCCCAGGACCCTGGGAAGGAAAAGGGGGGGAGGTGGGGGGAGGAGTAGGAGTCACATGCTCTATGGATTGTGTCAGCCAGGGGCCCCTATCCTATACATCCTTAATGTAATATCTGACAGGAGAAAGAGCAGAGAAAAAAGCAAACAGAGAAACATGAATAGGTGGAAGGACTAGCCAGTTCTGGAAATGGACTGTTAACTGCTACATCAAGTGAAGATTCTCATTTAAATTACCATTTGAGCCCAGAGCCAAATTCCTGCCTAATGGCACAGAGGACCACAACACAAGTTCCCATCTTCCCACAGACATAAGTTACCTCCTTATCCAAGCCCAGAATGAAGAAAAACATGCCTATGAAGGGACTGAAAATGCCCATGCTTTAATTTCTTTTACAAGAAAAAATAATGTATCTCTAGACTTAAATGTATCTGGTACATACGTTCCAGAGTAGGAAAAGAGAAGTGCCTGAAAATGAACATTTCTACAAACTCAATCTGAAAACCTAGTTCTAACACTACTTTTTGGCATTCAGTTAAACGCTCTGCCTGCCTCTCTGCCTACTTGTAATCTCTGTCAAATAAATAAAATCTTAAAAAAAAAAAAATCCTTAGTTGAATACTTAAAGCACAGTATAAAATGTTATAATCACACTGGAAGACTGTTTAGTGCTTTTTCTTTTTTTCCCCAAAGACTTTTAATTTATTTATTTGTGTGTGTGTGTGAGAGAGAGCGAGCACGCGCCCGCGCATAAAAGCAGGGGGAGCAACAGGCAGAGGGAGAGCAAGCTCCTACGGGGCTCCATTCCAGGACCCTGGGATCATGACCTGAGTGGAAGGCAGATGCTTAATCCACTGAGCCACCCAGGTCATCCTTTACTGCTTTCTTTTCTTTTTCTTTTTTTATTTTTTAAGATTTTTTTTTAATGTATGTATGTATGTATGTATGTATGTATGTATGTTTGACAGAGACCACAAGTAGCAGAGAGGACTGCAGAGAGAGAGGGGGAAGCAGGCTCCTCACTGAGTAGAGAGCCCGGATGTGGGGCTCGATCCCAGCACCCTGAGATTATGACCCAAGCCAAAGGCAGAGGCTTAACCCACCAAGCCACCCAGGCGCCCCAAGTTAAACACACACTTAGATACTGCTCAATAAATCCACTTCTAATTGTTTTCCCAAGAAAAATGAAATAATATGTATTCTTTCCCCAGAGGTATTTACATGTACCTTTCCTACCAATCAGAAGTGTTTAATACCCATTTCCTTTAGCTTACTGCTGGGTATGATTTCACTAGATGGCTAACAGCTTTGTATTGTTTCTAACCAAAGATAAAGATAACCAGCAACTACAAATCTTAAAGAAGGAGAATGATGGATAACCTTTAATAATTTGTGCACTTTCCTTCTGGAAATCCCAAGTTACAAACTAATTGTATTAGCAAAAAACCTTTTATGAAACAACTATTTATAATACCAAGCATGCTCTGGGAACATACATCCCCCTCCAGCACGGCAAAATCAGACTCTCCCACATGGTTCAAATCGCATTACTAACTTCAGTACTTCAGTAAGGGTAGGAGTAGGATCTACTCTCCTAGATGTGCACATGCCCATCATATATTTAACATTTTGATTTTTAGGTGAACTACACACGCATTCTCTTCCCCGCAACCAATCCAATTTACGTACAGCATTTTCACTTAGGTTTGAGGTTTGCAAGACAAAGTCCTTTGAAAACAACTGCTCAGTGCTTTTATACAACCTGAAGAGTCCAGAGTAGGAAAAGAGAAGTGTCTGAAAATGAACATTTCTACAAACTCAATCTAAAAAGCTATTTCTAACACTACTTTTTGGCATTCAGTTAAGCACTCTGTTAAACAAAACAAAACAAAACAAAGGGGTGCCTGGCTTGCTCAGTTGGTTAAGTGTCTGGCTTGGGCTAAAGTCATGACCCCAGGGTCCTCGAGATTGAGACCCTCATCCTCCCTCTCACTCTCAAATACATAAAATGTTTAAAATCAACAACAACAACAAACAACCAAAAACCTAACATTCTTAGAAGAATTAATCCCTTTAGTTTAAATTTAATTAAATCAGAGAACTTTCCACTTAATAACTAATCAGCTCAGATAAACTCTCCCCAAATGGTCATTTTGGTGTTGGTAATTCTAGGAGAAAGGGAAAGAAATGAATAATGCAGAGGGCACACAAACAACCTCAAAGGCAGAATTGCTGAGGTGCAAGCCTGAAGAGCCCATGGACTTTGGAGCCTAAAGGCTGGAAATCCAGAAGTGTAGGAGTAGTGCAGAAAACAAGGTTGGAAGGTTATTAGAAAGTGCTACCTAAATCCAGACCTTGGCAAGAAAAGGAAGAGAAAACTCTCACTCTTCTGAGTTATCAGGGTCAGGATGTAGTAGCCAGGACCGTTAAAGTCTTAAGGGTTGACTAAAGAACCTAACCACTATTTTAAAATATTTTGATTTTTCGGTTATGGGAAAACAATGTTTCAAGTTGGAGGCTTCTGGAATTTGGGTTGCCACTTAACTAGAGCAAACTTGAGGTCCCTCGGGTTAAACCCTCCAGAGCTCTCTCTTTTTAAAGATTTTATTTATTTGAGAGAGAGAGAGCAGGGGGAGCAGCAGGGTGCCCACTGAGCAGGGAGCCCCGCAGATGCCAGACTCAATCACAGGACCCTGAGCTGAAGGCAGATGCTTAACTGACTAAACCACCTAGGCACCCCTCAGAGCTCTCTTTCAAGTATACCCTGATTTGGTCTTAACAGCCTCATCCAAAAAAATTTATTCTCTTTGACTTTCAAATTATAAAACCTGTTCAGTTTTATATGGGTAACAAACCCTAACATATAATTTGCAAAAATGGAATCTCCTATAATAAAGCAAACACATATTTAAGCATTTGTGTCAGGCAAGATGCTACCAGTTACATTCTTTCATTTAAGCCTCACAACTACCAAAGATCCTGATTTTAGAGATGAGGTAACTGAGCTTTAATGTTAACTAACATGCCCAAGGTCACACAATTAGAAAGTAGCTGATGTAAATGTAACCAACACAAATGCCTAAAATAAAGATTTTTGTTTATAAATTATACCAAGAATGGGAATAGAACTCCTAGAAGATAAACAAATGTTCAAACTTTTTAAGAAGAGAAGAATCCCCTTACTCTACAGTCTGCCAAAAATCTCTACCTTTTCCCCAGCCTGCCACAAAATGGAGCAATTTTTTTTGAAGAGGTCACAAGAAAACTCCCCAAAAGGTATCTATATGAAAATATTGTAGTACTTTAGCATTTAGATAAGGAAAATGCAAAATAAAACAAAAATCATAAAATTTGACAAACATCAGGATGGGCCAAAAATAACTACAGCTAAGAAACTGAAAATAGTTCCACCGCTAGTAAAGGAAATCAGTTTCCCAAGATGCGCCTCAATTTCCTCCTTTTTATAAGATAAGACAGTCTTTGTGAAGTGCATGCCAGTTTTACTGTTCAATGATAAGCGAAAACACATTTCTTAGGTTCTGAAGGATCTAGTTATTAACAATCAAGAGTCAAGAGAACAACCTTATTTGTTTTGAGTTCATACGTGTAAATTTGCATGCTTAGGGCCTAATTTTCACACCCCAGCATATACTACCATCATGGACCAAGACCAAGTGGAGTTACACTAACTTAAACGTACAGTGCTGGAAACAAAATCTCCGCAAACACATAGGGGGAAGACACAGTTAATAGAGAGGAATCAGCAGCACAATACATATCCCAGCAGTCAGATTTTCGACTGGAAGCAAAAAAAGAAAGGGGGAAAAAAAAAGCTTCCCTTCTGTCTGTAGAACTCAGTATTTCTGAGTGTGTCGGGCCCAATTTTCGAAAGATGTATGTATATACTTTGCCTAAGACCTATCAATATTAAGGCTCTCTTCCAGATCTCAGGAAACCACCATACATGGTTGTTTCTTAAGATAGATCTTAAGAATGGAAGGGTTGGAACGTGGCACAACAGTCTCTAAAACGACAGAACGGTCTGCGAAGGTGACACAGAAAACGCTAATCGAGAAAGGCCTGATTTTAAAAAAGTCTACTGTGTCCCACAAGGAAGCATTTGGTGTCCCCAGGAGAAGCTATGGGTGTCCATGCCCGCGTCTCCGGAAGGACCACCTCTGCCCCTACACTGATCGCGACGCGCCGGGCGGCTCAATGTCACCTTCGCGGACGCGCTGTAGGCCGGCGGCGGACACTCCCAGTCAGGTGGCTGCAGGGGTCAGCGCCGGGGCACGGTCACGGCCCGGGGGCCGAAGGAGTTCCGTGGGCGCGGGAGGCGCGCTTGCGCCCCTTCCCTGGAGCCCACAGCAGGTCCACACCTGATCGGTCCGCGGTGCCCGCACCAGGAAGTCGCGCTGGGGGAGGCCCCGGGTGCCGCGTCTTCGAGTCCCCAATTTAAGTGGAGGCGGTGGAGAGAGAGGCCAGCGGTCACCAGGTTCGTCCGCCCGCCCGCAGGGCAGGGGCTAGGCCGCGGGGCAGGCCTGCCCTCGAGTGGCGGCGGGGGACCAGGTCACCGCAAGGACACGCGGGCGCTAGCAGTGGCGGCGGGGGCCTTACCGGCGGCGGGGCCGGGGACCGGGCTTGAGTACTGGAGGCCTCGAGGGCTGGCACGGGCGGCTGCGGCTACAGCGCAACGGCGGAGAGCGGCGCCGAGCATGACGGCGATGGCGGCGCGCAGTCCAAGGCTGAAGAGAAGCCGGGTGTGAACTCACGGGCCGCTTCGGAGCTCGCGGGGGCCGGACTCACGCACCGACGTACGGGTGGGTGGAGCGTGAGGCCCCGCCCACTGCGGCGCTCGCGCCTTGGCGGGCGGACGGCGGACGCCGGCGGGCTACGGCGGCGCGCTAAGGACAAAACATTTTCACGCTGTGCAGGCCCAGCCCGACCCTACCCAGTCTCAGTCTCGCCCTTGATGGAGCCGGGATGTGAGGTTGGTGAACCGCCGGGATGGGGACGGTACCGTAGTTCACGTCCGGAAGCGATTCCATCAACCCCAAATGGGAGCAACAAGGGCTCAGTCGGTAAAGCATGCGACTGTTGATCTCAGGGTCGTGAGGTGGAGCCCCACGTTGGTCTTAGAGATTATTTAAGGAAATAAAGAGATTTAAACGGGAGTGTTAACAAGGATAACAAAGACAAGTTATAATGAAAATACCCTTTGTTTAACCTCTTCCCTTCCCTTTTGGAGCCTAAAATAAGAAAATGGGGAAAACCACAACTGCGTACATGTAAGGGATTTTATTAGTAACCCTTCTTAGATCACAAACCCGTAGGCTTTAAAAAATGAGCTCAGCCACTTCATTCTACAGGTAACAAACTCAGAAAGCAGGTTGCTTGTTGGCAATCAAGGCTCTCAAATCCCCAGTTTTCAGGACTTACCTGGATATTTGTTGTATACCGACTTATGATTTCAAACCCATGTTTTGAAATCTTGTTTTGGACAAAGTTGTTCGTGGATTGAATTTGTTTAGAATGACTTACTTTAATGAAATTGCTTTGAAGTTGGATATTAAGACTTTCTTTTTTTTTTTTTTTTTAAAGATTTTATTTATTTATTTGACAGAGAGAGAGGTCACAAGTAGGCAGAGAGGCAGGCAGAGAGAGAGGAGGAAGCAGGCTCCCTGCAGAGCAGAGAGCCCTATGCGGGGCTCGATCCCAAGACCCTGAGATCATGACCTGAGCCAAAGGCAGCGGCTTAATCCACTGAGCCACCGAGGCGCCCCGGATATTAAGACTTTCTAATGGAACAGTTGCACCTGAAGCACAAAAGACCTCTAGGTCGTTCGCAGCATAGTAAGGGCAGTGGTGTCAATCGCCTGATGGACTTTCAAACTTTATAAAGAATTTGTGAGGACTTACCGTCTGGACAAGACTGCACTTTGCTGAGTACTTGAGACACTTTCTCCTGCCATGGCCAGGCTGGCTGCATTTGGTGGCAGTGGTAATAAACCACACAGCAGTCCCATTAAATAAGGGACATCTGTTACCGCTTGGCAAGGCTACTCCTTGTAAGTTTGTGATGGTTCCTGGAGTAACCTTTAAAGCAGCCTACCTTGCTTACCAACACCAGTGCCTTGGCCTGTTTGCTATGTGCCCCAATCGTGAGGGGTCTAGGCAGGCAGCTGATATCCAGCTTTTAGTTGAAGGACTGACTCTACCAAGAACCAGCTCACAGAAAGATGCACCTCAACTAAATTTGGAATTTTTTCTTTTCTAAATTTGGACTTGATTTCTTTAATCTCCACTTTGTCTGGAACAGTAGTGTACTTAATTGGTCATTGGTTTGGAATATGTTATTTTTAAATTTCTCCATAAGAGACATTATCCTCTATGCTATTGGCTTGTGAAATGCTGTTATAAGTTATAATTAACCCAGTGAACCTGTGTTAAGCAAATTATTGGCAAAGACAATTTTAGTCTCTGAGCATAATTTGCCTCAAATAAAACAGTATTTCTGGCCAGAGGCCTGCCCACAATATCTACAGGAGGGCTCCTATAGCAGGCTGCCGTGACATGGGGTTGATCACATTCCAAGGTCCTTAACATCTAGTCTGGCCTTATTAACTACATCCTGACTTTGAGCTCCTGGGCAGTGGGGCCGCTTTCCCAGGCCTGAATTACCACGCTGCCACAGGAGTTAATGAGACAGTCTCTTGTCTTGGTGTCCTTCATTCTCTATCCCTGAACTCACTGAGGAAAGAAAAAATGGACATTCAGCTTCCTTTTCCTCACTCCAGGCCCTTTCTCCTGGGTGTGGGCATCTGCCTTTCTCTTTTCCCTCCCTAGTAGTGTGGCTCTAGGGGATATGATCCTGGCTGGCAAAAGGATAAAAACGCTTTTCTTTTCAAAGCACCTGCCCTCACCTTCACCCACCAGCCAAACCACAGGACACTTGGAGAAGATTTAACCTCATTGCATTTCAATTAATATTCATCAAAAAAAGAGCTGGAAGCTCAGGATGAGGTCAGGACTCCCATAATTAAGAAAGTACTAAATGGGGTATATTGCACCTGAATCCCAACTGGTCTCTGTTTTACCTACAGTACCTTAGATTGGCTACTAGAGTGTTATTTAATACAATTATGGCTATAATTTATTATGTGTCACTGCATGCTGCAAACTATTTTTTTAAATAATTTCTACCCCCAACGTGGGGCTTGAACTCACAACTCCAAGATCAAGAGTCACATGCTCTACCAACTGAGCCAGCCAGGCACCCCTGCAAACTATTATCCCATCTAATACTCGTAACGGACTTGTGAGTAAGAATTTATCTGTTTTATGGTTAAAGGAATAACTCAAAGGGCACTTGTCCAAGAATCACACAGCTAATAAACAGTAGTTTTTGGATTTGAGACCAGGTTTGTCTGATTCCAGAAATTGTGGGGTTTTGCCCCACCACCCCCAAAGGTAGGCTTTGATAGCTTCTCAGTGAATTCCAAAGCCCCTGCTATTTTGGGGGGGAGGCAGTTCTCAGCCCTCATCACTAGTATTCATTTTCTATTGCTGCATAACAAGTTACCACAAACTAAGCAGTTTAAAACAATTCCCATTTATTATCTCCCAGTTTCTGTAGGTCAGACGTCTAGGCATGGCATGATTGGTTCTCTGTTCAGAGTCTCACAAGACTGAAATCAAGACGTTAGTCAGGTCTGAGATCTCATCTGGAAATCAGAGTCCTCTCTCCTGCTTGTTCAAGTGGTTGGCAGAATTTGGTTCCTCACAGTTGTAGGACTGAGTGCCCATTTTTTCTTGCTTTAGCAGAGAGCCCTTCTCAGCTCTTACCACATGGGCCCTCCCTAGGTCCTCTCACAGTACTGCAGCTTACCTCTTTTAAAGGGTTTTGTTTTTGCTTTTGTTGTTTTTTTTTAAGATTTTATTTTTATTTGACAGAGATCACATAGTAGGCAGAGAGGCAGGCAGAGAGAGAGGGGAAAGCAGGCTCCCTGCTGAGCCGAGAGCCCAATGTGGGCTTGATCCCAGGATCCCAAGATCATGACCTGAGCCAAAGGCAGAAGCCCAACCCACTGAGCCACCCAGGCACCCCAGCTTACCTCTTTTAAAGACCTCATCTAATTAGGTCAGGCACATCCAGGAAGACCTTTCTTTTTTTTCTTTTTTAAAAGATTTTATTTATTTGACAGAGAGACTCAGGAAGAGAGGGAACAGAAGCAGGAGGAGTGGGAGAAGGAGAAGCAGGCTCCCTACTGAGCAGCGAGCCCAGTGTGGGGCTCCATTCCAGGACCCTGGGATCATGACCTGAGCTGAAGGCAGACGCTTAACAACTGAGCCAGGCAGGTGCCCCACGAGACCTTTCTTTTGATTTCACTTCAAGTAGCCTAATCTTGGAAATGATAGCCCATCAAATTCACAGATTCTGCCCCAATTATGCAAGGTCTGTATACCAGCAGGGACAAATCTTTGGGGCCGTCTTTGAATTCAGCTGATCACACCACTTAGGTGTGTGTGGGGGGGGGTGCTCCTTCCCAAGTTTGCCCCCAGCTGGGCCCCCAGACCCCAGTCCATTCTGTTGCTTCTGGTGGGTGCTCCTTCCCAGAAGGGTTGAGGCCAGACATCCTGGCTCTTGCCCAAGGCTGTCAGGGTCTTTGGTCTCTTCCTGACAGAAATTTCCTTCCAGAAATCATTTTCTGTCCCTCTGGAAGAGCAGCAGCTGGGCTTCCGATGCCTGATGGATGTCTTGACCGTCAGTTGATGACCACATCAGCTTCAGCCTTCCTCCTGGAGGGGTTGTAACGAGGCCTTTCTGATGTGTGCAGAGGAGAAAGATGATGGCATTGGAGAACTTGTGAGGATAAAGGCACTGTTCCACCCTGGGAATTTCTTTTTTTTTCTTTTTAAAGATTTTATTTATTTATTTGACAGATCACAAGTAGGCAGAGAGGCAGGCAGAGAGAGAAGAAGGGAAGCAGGCTCCCTGCTGAGCAGAGAGCCCGATGCGGGGCTCGATCCCAGGACCCTGGGATCATGACCTGAGCCGAAGGCAGAGGTTTTAACCCACTGAGCCACCCAGGCGCCCCTCACCCTGGGAATTTCTGGTAAAAGGAAAATCACCGTTCAGAAAAGCTCTTATGTTTCCCTGGTGGGCATGAAGTGTACTGGGAAAAAGTGAATGCTGCCTGTCAAGACTGGAACTCACCCTTGAGGCCAATAGTCTGACTGATCCTACATTGCTTCCCCTTCCTCAGGCTCTCCTGGAGCACCTCCAATGATGAGGATCCCACTGCTAGGGGGGTGGGGATGAATGAGAGAAGGCACCTGGGAGAATGACATGCTTGTTGCTACTGTATTATTGCTCTGCCACATGCCCTTAGACGTGTTACTTCACTTTCTTGAGCCACTTCCCTCCGTTGTAAAATGGGAATAATAATGGAACCTACCCAATAAGTTATTGGGCAGATTTCATAAGATGTAGTGTATGTTGTGCATGGAAACCATGGTCCTGGCAGGCACATGGTCATGTCTCAATAAATGGTGACGAGAAAAAGCATTTTCCTTGGCTGCCTGGGTGGCTCAGACAGTTAAGCATCTGCCTTAGGCTCAGGTCATGATCCCAAGGTCCTGGGATCCAGCCCCACATTCAGCTGCCTGCTCAGTGGGGAGCCTGCTTCTCCCTTTCCCTCTGCTGCTCCCCCAGCTTGTGCTCTCTTTCTCTCAAATAAATAAAATCTTTAATTTGGAAGGGGAGGCGAACCATAAGAGACTATGGACTCTGAAAAACAACCTGAGGGTTTTGAAGGGTCAGGGGTGGGGGGTTGGGGGAACAGGTGGTGGGTAATGGGGAGGGCACGTTTTGCATGGAGCACTGGGTGTTGTGCAAAAACAATGAATACTGTTACGCTGAAAAAATAAATAAAATGGAAAAAAAAAAGTTGGCAAAAAAAAAAGTATTTTGCTGTTGTAAAATTATAGTTCTTTTCCCAGGGCAGGGCAGCTTGGATATGGGCACAAGGTATGGAGATAATGTGGATAAACATACCGACTTGGATGCCTGAGTATCAGGGAGAAGGGGTGGTAAAAGGAAGCAGCCTTCAAAAGAAGTCTTGTGGGGCTACCGTTTGGAGGCTGGCTTGCTTTATTTAGATTTTATTTATTTGTCAGGGAGAGAGAGAGAGAGACAGAGCACAAGCAGGGGGAGCGGCAGGCAGAGGGCGAAGCAGACTCCCTGATGAGGAATGCAGGAACCCAGTGCAGGACTGGATCTCAGGACCCTGGGATTGTGACTTGAACTGAAGGCAGACACTTAACTAACTGAACCATCCAGGCACCCCCAGTAGGAGGCTTTAATGGTCCTTTTTCACACTGTACTTACTTATTTCTAGTATGTAATTTCCCAAAATATTACTTTTTAATTAGAAAATCATTAAAGGAGGGGTGCCTGTGTGGCTCAGTCATTAAGCGTCTGCCTTCAGCTCAGGTCATGATCCCAGGGTCCTGGGATCAAGCCCCAAATCGGGCTCCCTGCTCAGCGGGATGCCTGCTTCTCCCTCTCTCACTCCCCCTGCTTGAGTTTCCTCTCTCGCTGTGTCTCTCCCTGTCAAATAAATCAATAAAATCTTTTAAAAAATCATTAAAGGATATAATTTTTGAGATACGACTTACATACTATAAGGTACACCCTTTTGAAGTGCACAGTTCAGTTGCAATATACGCACTCTGACGTGTAATCACGATCACTAATTCCAGAACGTTTTCATTGCCCCCAAAGATTCTCTCTACCTAATGACACCCACCAACCCTATTTTAAGCAACTACTAATTTATTTTCTGTCTCTGTGGATTTGCTTATTCTGGACATGTCATATGAATAGAATCATACAATATGTGGTTTTTGTGTGTGTCTGTTATCTTCCACTTAGCATAATGTTTTCGGGGTCCATCCATGAATCAGTACCTCATTCTTTCTTGGGGCAGAATTATACTCTGTTATGTGGATAGACCACATTTTGGGTACCCACTCACACTCATCAGTTAATGGACATTGGAGTTGTTTCCATGTTTTGGCTATTAGGGATAAGGCGGCTATGAACATTGCGTCCATGTTTTCCTATGGATGTATATTTTCAGGGTGGGTTTTTTGGGTATATTTTCAGTTCTTTTGGGTGTGCCTATAGGAGTATCATATGGGCCAAATGGAAACTCGGTGTTTTAACTCTTTTAAAGACTTGCCTTATTCCAGAGCAGCCTCTACTATTTCACATTCAGTTTTTCCACACCCTTACACTTCTTTTTTTTTGTTTTTTAAGATTATTTATTTATTTATTTGACAGACAGAGATCACAGGCAGGCATAGAGGCAGGCAGAGAGAGAGGAAGGGAGGCAGGCTCCCTGCTGAGCAGAGAGCCCGATGCGGGGCTCGATCCCAGGACCTTGAGATCGTGACCTGAGAGGAAGGCAGAGGCTTTAACCCACTGAGCCACCCAGGTGCCCCACCCTTACACTTCTTTTTTTTTTAAACAAAGAAAGTGAAGTCTTTGTAGCTGATTGATCTGGACCCCACATCCTCGGTTTCCTTTCTCGAAACAGGACCCAGGGCAGGTACACTGTGGGCTCTGAGTCTATCAGCTGCCCATTTCCTTCCGCCTCCCAGGTCCTGGAGCCCAGTTTCTCTTTCCCAGAATCACCTCTAGGGGGCAGCTCACAACAGTTCTTTAACAGGTTTTCTCCAGAAAAGGGTTCAAACTGGCTGAACGCAAAGGGAAAGAGAAGGGGATTTAATTTCATGTCTCTCCTACCAGTGTGAGTGCTGTTCTTATATTTTAGTTCAGGGAATAGTCAACCCTGATTAACTATCAAAAATCATATGATGATCTAGGGGTGCTTGGATGGCTCAGTCAGTTAAAGCATCTGCCTTTGGCTCAGGTCATGATCCTGGGGTCATGGAATCCAGCTCGGTGTTGGGCTCCCTGCTCAGCAGGGAGTCTGCTTCTCCCTCTGTCCTTCCCTCAGCTCGTCCCCTCCTTCTCTCTCTCAAACAAATAAATAAAATCTTTAAACAAAAGAATCATGAGGATCTTATTTTTGAAAATTTTTAAATAATTAGAGATAGTCTGTTTTTAAATATTGTATTTATTTATCTTACAGAGAGAGCACACAAGCAGGGGGAGCACAGGCAGAGGGAGAGGGAGAAGCAGGCTCCCTGCTGAGCAAGGAGCCCCACATGGGCCTCTATCCCAGCCCCTGGGATCATGACCTGAGTCAAGGCAGACACTTATCCCCCATATGAGGGTCTTATTAAAATACCTATTTTCAGGTCCTTCTTAGGTGATTCTGATCCTGTTGGTTTTGGAGTTCAGTCCAGGCAATCTGTAGTTTTAACAAGTGCCCTAGGCTGATTCTGCTGATGAACCATGGTTGGGAAGCAAGGTATTATATCCCTTATCCCACAGTAATCTAGGCCATTCTGCAGATGAGAAAGCTGAGGCTCAGAGAATTAACTTGCCCCAAATCACAGCCTGACTTTCTCCAAAGCCTATAGGTTCAATATGACGCCAGGCATTATATTTGGTAGCACAGACCTGCAGAGTAGAGAGCCTGTCTCTCTACTGGGGGACTGGAAATTCTGGCAGGACTGGAAACTGGCAGGACTGAAATTCTGATAACAAGGACCTTGGCAAATGCCCTACAGTCCTCTTCCCTATTTCCACTGAATGTGGTGAGAATACGTATTGTATTTGATTCCTAAGGCTGTTTAAACAAAATACCACAGGCTGGGTGACTTAAAGCAACAGAAATTTATTTTTTCACAGGTGTGGAAGTTCAAAATCCAAAAGCAAGATATCACAGGACCATGCATTTTTCCTAGCTTTTGTTGTTTGTTGGCAATCCTTGGCATTCCTTGGTTTGCAGCTGTTTAAGTCCAATCTGTCTCCATCCTCTCGTGTTGTTCATCTCTCTGCGTGTCTGCCTCTTCTCCTCTTTTTATAAGGACACAGTCATTCTAGGTTAAGGACCCACCCTACTTCAGTATGATCTCTTCTTACATATTAATTACATCTGCAAAGACCCTGTTTCAAAATAAGGTCACATTCACAGGTACACACTTCAACCCACCATATCTATGATAATATCTATGATAATCAGCAGGTGTCACACAAAACCAGAATCCTCATGCCAGGCATACAAATCCAATCACTATGGTGATGATTCATTTCTAAAAGCAGGTAGAACCTAAGGGTCCAGATGGGAAGAGAAGCTTGGTGGGCACAGGGGAAGATCTGGCCACTGTCCTTGGCTGGTAAGGACTTTGATGTGGCATTAGAATAGTTCATAAATCTGGCTCAACCAGGGGCACCTGCGTGGCTCAGTGTGTTGGGCCTCTGTCTTCAGCTCGGGTCATGATCTCAGGGTCCTGGGATCGAGCCCCGCATCGGGCTCTCTGCTCAGCAGGGAGCCTGCTTCCCCCTCTCTCTGCCTACTTGTGATTTCTCTCTCTCTGTCAAATGAATAAAATCTTAAAAAAAAAAAAATCTGGCTCAACCAGACTTGATTCATTCAGTCAGTAGCTCTGTGGGCTTCCTATGTGCCAAGAACTGGGTGGGGAAGTAAGGCAGGCAGGATCCATTCAATCATGGCTTCTGGTTTTTGGGGTAACTGATAACCAGAGGAACACACTAATGAGGGCACAATTACAAACTAAGATTTGTGCTCTAAGAAAAACCTGATGTCACCAAGGAGACCCTCCAATGGCTGTATTTTCTCCTTTCTTTCCTTCCTTCTTCACTTCTCCTCCCTCTATCCCTTCTTTCCTCCCTCCCTTGCTTTTATCAATTATCCTTCTCTTGCTAGACCTGTAGGTGTTGCAACATCTTAGTGGAATAGAGGGGACTAGAGCATCCCTAGCAGTGTGGGCACAGTAACAGCCCCAAAGTACAGGATTAATGGGGTAGAGGCTGGGAGATGGAGGGATGGGGAGGTTCCTATTGAGGGATAAGGGTGGGAGAGGGTTTTACCCAGGGTTTTCCCTTACTGTGCAGTGAACATGCCCTGGCAGACTCATGGCCAATGGACAACAGCTCCTAAAGCTTCTACCAATTTGAAACTGTGGATCTCCTCCCCTCCAAAGGCTTTATTGTTTCAACCTTACATAGCGTGTCCCCTGGGATGCCAAGAAAGCAGGCCAGGCCCTGGTCAGGGAAGGGTTAATGCCACAAGAAGCCCCACTCCGATCTGGCAATAATGGCTGTGAAATCCTACCTAGCCTGGGTAGCTCTCAAATCTGTCTCCATCTCCTTCCCTAGTACCACGGTCCCACGGTCCCATGGTCCTATGGATGAAGGATAGTTGGAAGGCAGGCAGGCACAAGGGCCCCCTGCCCTAAGAGGGAACTCCTTGAAAGGATTACACCACCCTGGAAGGAGCCCTCCACCCTTTCCCCTGTTTGGAATGACAGGCGCAGGGAGGGTTAATCAGATGAAAACAGCCCGCTAACAAGCCCATAAAAACCCCTATACTTAGAAACCCCGGTGGCAACCCTCTTGGGTCCCCTTCCTCCTTGGGAGCTTTGTGCTGTCTTTCTTTTTATTTTATATTCATCTTTTTTTTTTTAAAGATTTTATTTATTTATTTGACAGACAAAGATCACAAGTAGGCAGAGAGGCAGGCAGAGAGAGAGGCAGGGAAGCAGGCTCCCCGCTGAGCAGAGAGCCCAACTGCTCCATCCAAGGACCCTGGGATCATGACCTGAACCAAAGACAGAGGCCCAACCCATTGAGCCACCCAGGCACCCCAATGTGCTGTCTTTCAATAAACCTGCTCTGCTGCCCACTACTCTGCCTGATCTACCTCTTCATTCTTGGAAGTGGCATGGCCAAGAACCACAGGCCCCAAAGGAGAAGAAATCCTGTAACACCATCTCTTACCTCCTTGTGTCCTTGGGGATCCAGTCAGGCTCCTTCCAATCCACCACCCACCTACACAAGTGTCAGAGGGATACTTCTCAAATGCCAGTCAAACTGGGGCACTCCATGGCTCCCACTGGCCTCCAACCCCACCTGCCACCTTACTTCAGGAGGCTCTCAGTGACCTGGCTCCGACTTGGTACTCCAACCCCACCTGCCTCTGCTGGGTATCCTTCAGACACTGTGGCTGCCACAACATCAGACACTGTATCCCCTCTCTATGCTCTGCTTGGGACTGCCTGTCCAGTCCTGTTCTGCTGGCTACCTCCTTCTGATACTCGGGGAACCACCTCCATCAGCATCCCTGCCTCCCAGCCCCACCGTGTGCCTAGACTAGGATCTGGCACAACAACAATGAAGTCCCTTAAGGACCTGCTGAAGATCCACTGCCCATCTAACCCATGCTCCAGCCTTGGATTATATATACACGTATATGCTCCCAAATTGATGGCGTGACCTGACGATTTCATGGGTGTGTGAGCCTTCACTGCCACCCCTAACCTGCAAGTGCCCCCAGGCAGGGCCCAGAAAGCTCCTGGATAGAGGTCACTATTGGAAAGATGGAGTCCCACAGAGCAGCTTCCCCTCTCTCCTGCTCTGCCCTGCAGTCAGGTAGCCATCCCTGAGGTGCTTCTGCGGCCAACTACCCCACCCCCCACCCCCCACCGCCACATTCCAGCACTTCTCAGGTTCCCACCTCAGTCCTGGGGATGGGGGTGTATAGGGATATGGGTCTTTCCCTTGGAGCCTGCTCCTGGATCAGCAGGGCCGGAGGATCTGTAAGGCAGGGATAGGGTGCCCATGGGTGCTGGCACCATGAGCACCTAACAAAAGCCTGGGAATGGAACCCGCCAGGGTGGAGTGGGGGGTGCAGAAAGGAAAGTGTTTCATAACCTGCCTTCTGGCATGGGAGATAGGAACTCAGCCCATCATCAGAGCAGGTTAATGCTCTGAAGGTAAGGAAGCAAGGCCCTCTCCTCCCCATACTGCAGGGTAAATTTCTAGGCAGGAAAGGGACTTAATCTGATCCCCACGTCAAGAAAAGAAAGCCTCTGCAGCTTTCCCTCCCTGACAAGCCTCTGCTTGCATGGTCCTGGTGACTGGGCACTCAGGATTTCAGATCCTGGTTTTGGAAAGGTGGCCCTTTTCTAGAACCAAGACCAGTCTTCTAAAAGCATCTATCATGCAGGACCTCTTCCAGGAGTTTTATCATTTTCTTCAGATGCATATGCCCAGGACCAGCCCAGGGCACCTTAGCTGTCAGGATAGTGCATTTTTTCCAACCTTCTTGGACCACCCGTGAGAGTCGAACAAGCGCTCATAAACCCCCTGGCCCTTGGCAGGGATTCAAGAACAAGAAATTAGGGAAAACAAACTGTGCTGGAGTCTGGATGACAGGGCTCACTGATCCAAAGCTCGAGGGGAGAACTCCCAAAAGAGCCCCTCCTGTCAGCGGCCAAAACTCACCTCTTGTCGCCGGAAGGATTTATTTCAGAGTTCTGCCAGCAAAGTGACTTACATCCTCCCCCATCTCCTTTCCAGAGGTGCCGCTGAGTTGCATGTGGTAGGGTGTGTTTCTGACACCCTGGGGTTAGGTGCCACCCCCCATCCTTACCAGCTGAGTCCTTCCAGCACACAACACTCCTCCCCCACCCCCAGCCCCAGCTGACTTGGACTTGGATGGAGAGGCTTTTGAGGCTAGGCTGTTATCTCTTAACAGACAGCTGTGCAGGGCTGGAGGCAGCAGCTTATCAGGGAGCCTGCAGTGATTCACAGCCCAAGTTCCAGCTTCTCTGCTGAATAGTAATTTCCAGCAGTGGATTTGTGCTTGGTCTCTCTCCTCCCCCTCTCCCAAGGGTGTCTTGTCCTTTCTGAGAGAGAGAGCAGTGAAGGGGAGATCCTACAGATGGTGATGAGGGGTTTTGTGCCAGCTTTCTGGATACGGCGGTCAATTGGTAGGAGGCTGCAGGTTTAGGGAGCCCAGTGCGGTGTGCCTCCCTTGGCAGTGACGCCCCCCCACCCCAGGAGAGTTCATTGGTGCTTGCCTTCCTTTCTTCCTTCCCAGAAAAGCAATGTACTCCTCCCTTTCCCTCAGTGGTAATGCACCAGGGGACAAAGGCCCCCCTTCTGGCCCGGAGCCCCTGACAGTAGCGCCAGACAGGGAAGGCTGGGAGAGGGAGAAGCCAGGGAGCAGGCAATGTGCCTCTCTCCAGTCTGAAGCTGTCCAGTCTCTGTGTCTGACTGTGAAGACTCCAAAAGCCAGTCTGCAGGCTGGAGGGGACTGACATAGCAGGGCAGGCCAAAGCAGTTTTCATATAGATTAAGTGCTAAAGAAGAAACCTAGGGCCAGAGCCATTTTTGTGTTTGTTTTATTAGAAGCACGACTCCAGCTCTGAGACTCAGGGGAGAAGGCAAAGAGTTTTGTCCTGGGTCTCTCCTTCTGGGCCAGTGGGAAAGGGGATTGTTAAAAGAGCTAGAGCCCATAGAGGTGGCCCTGCACCTCCTCTCAGGATGCTCCTTAATAGCAGGGTAAGGAAAACTAGGAAGGTAGCAGTCTCCCCAGGTGAGGGGCAGAACAGACCCCCATTAACTCAGACTCCCTTGCCTTCAAGCAGTCTTTCTCGCCCCTTGCCCTCAGCCAGTCAATGGTGGAGGTGATTCCAAGAGCTCTCCTTAGGTTACACCAGGGGAGGAGGGGGGGACGACTCATGACTACTGCATGCCTTTAACCCTTGGGGGTCCTGAGCAAGGCTCAGGAGTCCAATGGTCCACCACTCCCTCCTTGAAGAAGGTTCCAGCATGTCTCAGAAAAGCTGAAGGTGGAGTTCTGCGTCTTCAGACAACACAAGTGGTGAAACGAAGCTTCCCTGGGGTCCCTCTCGTTGCCTTGGGGCCATGCTGACCATCTGAAGAGCTATGTCCAGAGCACCGAGGCGTGAAAGGCTGGAGATACGTCTCAAGGTCGAGGCCCTGGGGGTGAGATCCAGAGCGTCTATGTGGGCCAGACCCAGAGCTCTCAGGCCGTCTGGTCCTCTTCCTCAGCGCTTGGCTCAGGCTGTAACCGCTTCGAAGAGCCTTCTCCAGCCGCAGGTTCCCCCAGGCTCCTCTTGGACGTTGGTGTAGCTGGCTGGGACGAGGGTCCAGGATGGGAGCTTGGGGGCTGGTAGCCGGGTTGGCACGGATCCAGTGCATCCTTGGAAAGTAGGATGGCGAGGCTGGGCACATTCTTAAGTACACTGAGACTGGCAGCCGGCTCGCCAGGCTTCTGACCGGGTGTGGGCCCTGGCGGGAGGCTCTGCCACACCTCGCGCACGCTCCGGTAGCGCAGCCGCGTGACCTGATGCAAGCCCGCCAGGCGGCGCTTGAGGATCTCAGCGCACGTGACGGTCTTGGTGGTGGCCCGACCGCAGCCGCTGAAGACGATGGCGCGCGTGGCTGGCTGCGCCATGCTGGCAGTGGCGAAAGCCAGCAGGTTCCGGATCTTGCTGCCCTCTTTGACCCGCATGTGCACAGCACCAGGCGCCAGGTCCGCGAAGGGGCTGGAGCCCGGGCCGCCCCCCTCGGCCCCACCCCCCACCAGCGCCTCCTCCGAGCGCACCTTACGGAAGTTCTCCATGCGCCGTCGTTGCCCGGACCGCGGGGACGCTGGCTTCGCCATGGGGCCGCCTCAGCCCTTGGGATGCATGGCTGCCGGTCGCGCCGGCAAGAGCCGGCAGGGGTAAGGGTGCGGGAGCGGCGTGGACACTGGCGGGCGGGCTGGGACGGCGTGATCTTCGTCTCCGACTTCACTCCAGCCGGCGCTGCTCTACGCCCCGCTCTCGGCGGCGCCGGGTGCTCCCCGCCTTTAGCAGAGGCCCCGCCTGGGAGCCTGGGAGCCCCCGCCCCTACCGTCAGGCTCCGCCCCTAACTCGGCTTGGCCCGCCCCCGTCCTAGCCTCTGCAGGCTCCAAGATCCAGTCCCGCCCGAGTCTAGCTACCCGGGCCAGGGAGCCTTGCGCGCCGAGAGGTGTAATGGCAACCAGAGGGTGACCTGCCGGGCGAAGTTCCCCTATAATCGCCGTCTGTCCTCCCTGAACCAACCATCATAAACGGGCGACCTAAATAAAAACTCTGTTTACGATGCAAAAGCTGCTTCAAGCTGGGTCCCCGAGCCCTTGCGCGTTGGCCGCCTCTGTCGCCTCTCAAGGAGGGATTTCCGAGAGGCCTGCTGGCGCCTCTTTCCCTCACTCCTCAGGGAACACTCCCACTCCGTCCCTCCCGCGCCCGAGCCGCTCTTGTCGCCTCAAGGACAGCCTGTGCACGGTCAGCAGAGTGCGGAGGCGCTGGCTGCCGCTGCGTCCGGCGCTGCCCTCGGACGAATACTTTGCGGCGTGGTCTTCGGAGGGCGGCGGGAGACTGAGGTCTCAGCTCGCGGCGCCTGACCGGAGCTGGAGGCTCCGGGACCCCCGTACGCTCCTGGGCTGAGGGGCGAGGCGCTGGGCCAAGCTGTCCCTGAGGCGAAAGGGAAGAGAACAAGGAGAGCCCTTCTCAAGGGGAGTTAAGCTCCCCGCACCCATGGAGCGTCCGCTGTGAGAGCTGCATGCTTTAGGGTAAGCCAGGCACAGTTCCCTGGGAACGTGGATCCCCTTCTTCCTAGGTGGAACTCGTCAGCCAGCCTTGGCCCCTGAGACTCAGTGGGGTCCTTTTTCAAAAAGGAGGCTGGATGAAGGCAGGTGTTGGGGGGAGAAGGGAGGAAAGTGGATAAGTTGAAGCCTCGGGGGCATTAGGAAGCTACCGGGAACACCACAGGGCTGGGAGAGTAACCCCGACATCCTGCCAGGAGAGGTGGACGGTGAGGGTGAGGCTGGGGGCTGAAGGGATGATGATGGGAGGGAAGTTAGAAGGAGCTGGACCCCCGCCCCGGGAATTGCCCTAGGACTTCGACCCTCACCCTTCCACGCCCCTGGCACAAGCGAGGGAGTGGTGCAGACCTGAACCAGGTGGGGTAGCCTAGCACCGCGGTGGCGGGGAGGCGCAGGGAGAGCTGCAGCGGGCGGGAAACCTCAAAAGTGCGAGCGACCTGACAGTGCCTGGGGGGAGCTGAGTCCCAGCCCCGTGACGGGGCTGCCGGGTGGCCTCTGCCTTCTCACAGCTGTTGTCGCCTCCTCGGCCTCTTGTTTGTTCTAGCTCTCGGCCTCTGCTGTTCAGAACCCAGGCTGACCCCATTACTGCCCTTTGGGGGAACGGCTGGAGCCGGTGGACTTTGCGCCCCAACGTCCGAGTGACCGACTCCGTCCAGGATCTCCTGGTCGCACGCTAGGCTCAGGGGCCCTCGGGGTCGTGTTCCGCTTGGAGCCTAGACTTCGGCTCAGCCCAGCTCCTGCGGGCTCCACTAGGATCCGCCACAGTAGCAGAGGCACAGCAGTCTTGAGAACACAAAGACTGGCTGCAGCGCTTGGCGGGCGCAGGGAACCTCACATTCCGTAAGACCGAGGTAGCTGTGGGACTTAAAGAGCAGCAGTTTCTGCTAGGCCTGGGGAAAAGTCCTGGAACCGGTGGGATCTACGGTAGAAGGGGTTGGTTAGGGAAGAAGCGAGCTCTCCATCCGCAGGAGTATGCAAGCCCAGGCCGAACCTTACTTGGAGAGGATATAGGCCGGGTCTGCAGTTTGGTGGACGGGGCCTGGGAGCTCCGGGTTTGCGTGGGATTAGCATGCGGCTGTTCTGCTGCTGCCGCCCGGGTTGGCCCTCGAAAGCTCCCCCTCCCCCTTCTCCCACCTCCAGCTGTAGAACACACGGATTCACTTCGCTCCCCCGGGAAGCGAGAGCGCGGAAAAGGCCCGCATTCCCTCCGGGTCCCTTCCGCGTCCCCGTTCCCTCTGCAGCACTTAAAATGTAAATGTACATCGTGATTAGCCGCCGGGTCGCTAATTACCGCTGAAGCCATTCATTACCCTGTCAGCGCGCGTCCTAGCCTGCCGGCTGTGCGCTCCAGCTGGGCAGTGGAGGGGGGCGGTTGGGAAGGTTCAAGGAGTGGGGGAACTGTGAGTAAGGGTGAGGAGATTGGCGGGGAGGAAGTGGGGGCGGAAGAGGGGCCAGTGGGGGTGAAAAAACGGGTGGGCGGTGATGTACCGGAGCGAGGCAGGAAGAGGGGAGAAATGCGCAGGCGGCTAGGATTGGGGACAGAGAAGTGGCGAGGATAAGCGCGGGGGAGGGCTGGGGAGGGGAGGGGCGAGGTTAGAGAGCAAACAGGGACTGGGAGCGGGACGAAGGGAGAATACGCGGGGAGGCGGCCAGGAGCCCCGGAGAAGGGACAAACACGGTTGGGAGGGGAGTAGAGGGCTCAACTCGGAAGGTGGGCAAGTAAATTTGCGTGTGGGTGGTGCAGACCCCGCGACGGTTAGAAACGTGGAAAGACAGTCAAGGCTGTTAAAGAGCTGGGTAGGGCCTCGAGTCTTTTTTTTTTCTTTTTTTTTTAAGGCGCGCGATTTGGGGGGGGGGGGGGTGGGATCCATTTCCATATGTGTGCGTTTGTAGATGTAAATGTATTTTTTAAAATATCTTTAAGAAAAGAGCATACTGCATCTGTTACCTCGGAGGCAGCATTCAGTTTTTGTGAGCCTCTTGAAGAAAAGAGCTACTGAATACAGAATTTAGCACAGAGCCCTGGAACAGCCTGTGTACAGGAGGTACTGACCTTGGAGCCCGAGCTTCATTACCTCCTTTTTACCTCTCTGTGACCTTGGGCAATTTACTTAATTCCTGTGCCTTGCTTTTCTCAGCTGTGAAACGGGGCTGACATAGGAACCGGTCTCCTAAACGGGTTGTGAGACACATCGCAGTCTTAGAAACTTGGCTGGTAGATTCTCGGGAAATGTTGGCTAGTGTTTTTCACATATGATTGGAGATTTAAATAAATTTAAAAAAAATTTAAAGGGAGGTGAGGGGGAAAGAAAGCTGGTGAAAGGAAAGGAAAATGGGCAAAACCTTGGCAAGAGCAGTTTTCCTGATATGTTAGGGACTACTTAGTGGCAGCTTGAACTCCTTTCACCCTCAGAAGAGGTGGTGGGGTGGCTAGACTGGAGCCCCGGCTTAGCCGCTGCAGCTACAGCTCCCTGCTCTGCAAGAGGACTTTTCTGGCAGCAGTGCACCCTGCCTCTATGGACAAGTCTCTTCTCACCCCAAAACTGGGAGAAATCCCCAAGCACAGAGCAGGTCTCCTCCTCCTCTGTCTCCAATGGCAGGAAGAGCAAGCATGAGGACATGATCCTGAAGAAGCTGCTCTTAGTCCTAGCCCCTCTGGGCAAGGACTTGGGAGCATGCAAAGGAGTCAGGAATTAGAAATTTAAGGGGGCTGGAGGGAGCTCACTACAAAGTGCCCAGCATTGGGTCAGGTACTTTTTTTTTAAGTCTTTTTTTTTATTTTTAAAAATTTAATTTTAAAGATTTATTTATTATTATTATTTGACAGATAGATCACAAGTAGGCAGAGAGGCAGGCAGAGAGAGAGGGGGAAGCAGGCTCCCCACTGAGCAGAGAGCCTGATGTGGGGCTTGATCCCAGGATCCTGGGATCATGACCTGAGCTGAAAGGCAGAGGCTTTAATCCACTGAGCCACCCAGGCGGCCCTGGGTCAGGTACTCTTAACAGATATATTCCCCAATTCAATTTTCATAATCTTCCTTTTCATCATGGGGAAACTGAGGCACAGAGAGGTTAAGTAACTTGCCCAGTCATCACAGCTAGAAAGCAGCGACCACACGTGTTTGAATGCAGGTGCTCTGACTCACTTTACTACCTCACTTGAGTGAGTATAAAGGAAAAGGAAACTCAAATGATCTGAGCTGCCTATTAAAAGGTATGAGCTGGGGCGCTTGGGAGGCTCACTGGGTTAAGCCTCTGCCTTCGGCTCAGGTCATGATCTCAGAGTCCTGGGATTGAGCCCCACATCAAGCTCTTTGTTCAGCGGGGGGCCTGTTTCCCCCCTACCCCCCGCCTGCCTCTCTGCCTACTTGTGAGCTCTGTCTCTCAAATAAATAAATAAAATCGTAAAAAAAAAAAAACACCTCTGAGTTGACTTTGGGGAGAGTGGATGTTTCTACAATGGGGAAGATATATTGCTTATCTATTGCTGCATAAAAAATTATCCCCAAGGGCGCCTGGGTGGCTTAGTTGGTTAAGCAACTGCCTTCGGCTCGGGTCATGGTCCCAGAGTCCTGGGATGGAGTCCCACATCGGGCTCCCAGCTCTGTGGGGAGTCTGCTTCTCCCTCTGACCTCCCCTCTCATGTTCTCTCTCACTCTGTCTCTCTCTCTCTCAAAATAAATAAATAAAAATCTTTAAAAAAAAAATTATCCCTGGGGCGCCTGGGTGGCTCAGTGGGTTAAGCCGCTGCCTTCGGCTCAGGTCATGATCTCAGGGTCCTGGGATCGAGTCCCGCATTGGGCTCTCTGCTCAGCAGGGAGTCTGCTTCCCTCTCGCTCTCTGCCTGCCTCTCTGTCTACTTGTGATCTCTGTCTGTCAAATAAATAAATAAAATCTTTAAAAAAAATATTATCCCCAAAACTCAGCAGATTGAAGCAAAAACAAAACTCAGCACGTTGGAACAAAAAACAAAAACAAAAACTCAACAAGTTTCTGAGGGCTACAGACCCAAGAGCAGCTTCGAAGGGTGGTTCTAGGTCAGGGTCTTTCCTGAGGGTGCAGGCAAGATGTTGGCTGGGTCTGGCAGATCTGCTCCCCTGCTTACTCACATGTTGGTCTCACATGTTGGTTTGAGGTCTCAGTTCCTTATCACACTGGGTATTTCCATAGATGTGATCCTAACAGTGGACTTCCCCAGAGCAAGTGATGAGAAAGAGACCAAAAAAACAAAAACAAAAACAAAAAAAACAAGAAGGAAGCCACAGTACATTTTGTAGCCCAGGTTCTTCTGAAGAGGAGTTAGGCTCTACTTCTTGAAGGGAGCAGTGTCAAAAAATCTATAGATATTTCAAAGCCACAGCAGAAGGGGAGTATTTGGGAGGCAAACTTAGGAGGAGAGACAATCGGGAATCAACATATTGAAGCAAATATGTGGAAAGACTTTGAATCAGGAAAGCCAAATGTATTTCCTGGTTATGGAAATCTCTTAATAATTTTTTTAAGATTATTTATTTATTTGAGAGAGAGTACATGCTAGGGTGTGAGGTTGGGGGAGAGGGGAGGGGCAGAGAGGGAGAATCCCAAGGCAACTCTGCTCTGAGCACAGGGCCCAAAGCAGGGCTCTATTTCAAGACCCTGAGATCATGACCTGAGCTGAAACCCGGAGTCAGACGCTTAACCCACTGAGCTACCCAGGAGCACCAATAAATGTTTGCTAAACAGTTGCATGAATGACAACTTTTCTTTTTTAAAGCATTGGTGTTTACTGTTTTTCTTTTTAAAAAAATTTTATTTATTTATATGACAGAGAGAGACACAGCGAGAGAGGGAACACAAGAATCAGAAGGAGAGGGAGAAACTCCCGCTGAGCAGGGAGCCTGATGCAGGGCTCTATCCCAGGACCCCAGGATCATGACCTGAGCCAAAGGCAGACGCTTAACCATCTGAGCCACCCAGGCGCCTCAAGTGTGACAACTTTTCTAAGATTGTTTTCAAGTCCTTGGTCATTGGGCATAAGCTCACTCACCATAAGCTCACTCACCACTTTACAGGGCTCTCTTTATTTATTTATTTGTTTGTTTGTTTGACACAGAGAGAGAGAGAGAGATCACAAGTAGGCAGAGAGGCAGGCAGAGAGAGAGGGGGAAGGCTCCCCGCTGAGGTTCGATCCCAGGACCCTGAGCTCACGACCTGAGCCGAAGGCAGAGGCTTAACTCTTGGAGCCACCCAGATGCCCCTACAGGGCTTTCTTGAAGGCTGAGTGGGACTATAGCTATCAGAGCTCCTTGTAAATTTAACACTGCTAGGCAATGAAGCCTGGAGGGGGAACTTGGCCTGGGAGAGAGCAAGAGCTCAGCCATGGAGAAGCCCCGGCCCAGGCCTGATACCTCTTCTCACAGACTCAGTCCCAGACCCTAGGGAAATGCTCTGATTCTAGCTCCTCAGCTCTGTCCCCACCCCAACCCAGTCTCCTCACCATGTCTCACCTCCAGTTATTGCTTTTGCCCATGGGCCAGCCAGGACAGGACCCAGGAGTCCTAACACCCGCCAAGCCTCTGCCTTCAGCCTGCTTCGTTCTCCTTTGCTGGCTCTGGCCTCAGAGATGGAAAAATAGGAGTTTGTGGTATAGACCTAGTGAGCCCAGCAACCTTGCCTGAGATTCTATTGCTTTCCTAGCATCAGGCCAAGACACCTGAGTCCCAAGAGGAAGTAAAGGAAAGACAAGTGTAGTAAAAAGCTACTCACCTGGGCACAGTTAGAGTTCCCAGGAGGGTGCTGGGCCCCAAAACCCTTCCCAAGAGCCTGTTGTGATGCCTGAAATTCCCCATGATTGCTTCCACCTTTGAATCAGCTTTTCCCTGAGAAGATAAGGTTATACTTCTAAATCTAATGGTGGAGATTGACCTAAAACCAAAGATACAGGATGTTTAAGAAGCTTGGTCAGGGGGGGTGTGTGTGAGGAAAATATAGAGCTGATAAGGTGAGGGAATATTTACCAATTACAGTTGAGATTTACTGAGCATTTACTGTGTGCCAGGCATTACACTCATCACGTACTAGCTCATCTCATACAAGCACTATTTAGGAGCTGCTACCCATTTTGTAAGTAAGGTAGAGCCAGATCCAAAGTCAGATAGCCTGGCTCCAGCATCTATTCATTTTTTTTTTTTTTTCTTTAAGAGAGAGAGTGTGGAAGCATAGAAGATGCAAAGGGAGAGAAAGAGAATCTTAAGCAGGTTCCATGCTCAGCACGAGCCCGATGTAGGGCTCCATCTCACAACCCTGAGATCATGACCTGAGCTGAGTCAAAAGTTGGATGCTCAACCAAATGAGCCACCCAGGTGCCCCCCAAATGTGTTCTTAATCCTGGAACTAGACCCCCTAGGGGAGGGAGAGGCAGCAGGTTGAAAGCCATCAGTTATGGGTCTCTGTAGTCATCCGGAACAAAGGTCCTGGGACTCCAGGGTAGACGTCTGCTCTGCCAGGGCTTGCCTGGGATGAAGGGCACCAGGGCTGCTCTTCCTTCTCCAGCTCTGACTTGGGGCAGAGCTAGGGTGCTTAGTTTTTGCCTTCCCAGAATTAAAACTATCCTTTAGGGGTACACTGAGTTTTTTGACAAGTTAGAAAACGCTTGTCCATCCAACACCCAGAAGCAGCTAGTGGGGCGATTAAGAATATGGACTCTGGGGGTGCCTGGGTGGCTCAGTCGTTAAGCATCAGCCTTCGGCTCAGGGCATGATCCCGGGGTCCTGGGTTCGAGCCCCGCATTGGGCTTCCTGCTCAGCGGGAAGCCTTCTTCTCCCTCTCTCACTCTCCCTGCTTGTGTTCCCTCTCTTGCTGTGTCTCTCTGTCAAATAAATAAATAAAATCTTAAAAAAAAAAAAAAGAATATGGACTCTGGAGCCCATGGCCTGAGTTTGCATCCTAGCTCTGCCCCTTGCTAACTGTGCCCTTGGTCAAGCCTTGGAACTTCTCTGTGCCTCAGTTTCCTCTCCTGTTAAATGGAAATGACGATGTAAGTACTTACCTCCTCCTGGAACTGTCTCAGGTTATCCCCCCAGTACCTCCATGGGATCACCACTCCCACATTTCAGAGACAAGCTTGTCCTTGCCCACTTAGCTACTGAACAGTCAAGCTTGTGGGCAAACAGAGGGTGAGGAGGAAAAAAAAAAAGGCGGAACAGAGTATTAACCTCCACGAGGCAGCCAGAGCTGTTGGGCCCCAGCTGTTTGTGGACAGGCAGGAATGCAGGCCCAGTGGTTTTATTTTGCTTGTGTGTGATTTAACACTTTTGGCTTCATTTCAGTGGGGAATGGCCGTATCAGCTTTCCCGAATGCCGCGGATATAGAGAGCCCTTCTCCCGTCGCATCCTGTCAGAGTCAGGCTTATGGGGAAGTGTGTCATTTTGTTGCTGTAGAGGCACGTAGGGTCTGGAGCACTGGGAAGAAGCCAGGAAACAGTTCTGTGTTCCCTGGGTCACCTCTCTTCCTGGCAGTTGCCCCTTCCATGCCTCTCTATGGCGGTGAGAATAGAAACATGACTTTTCACATGACACCCCTGCCACCCTATCCCTCTTCCTGCCAGTCCAGAGCAGAGCCCCCAAATCAAGCTGGATGAATTGGGGCTCCTTCCAGTTCAAGGTTGTTACTTGGTCAAATCCTCTTTAAGGCCGTGAGGATTCCCTGTTCCTACCAGCTAATTAATTATGTCCTTCCTTCTCTCCAGCAAAAGATGAAGTTAATCCAGTCTGCCTGCCATCTATTGTTCCAAAATAAGTCACAAGGTGCCCTATACGTACTGTCCCGGAAGATAAATTGTATATATTTCAACAAGGGAAAGAACGTATGTTGTTTGCAGAATTTCTGGGAGAACTCTCTCTGCCTAGAAATTATGTGTGTTTGCTGATTAATGATCTTCCTGGGGAACCTGCCTTGGAAGAGATAATAGAGTTAAGAGTGGATGTCACCAAGCCTCATCATTCCTGCCTCCAGGAGACAGGCAGATCTCTGATGTTGTTGTCTTTTCTTCTTCTTCTTCTTCTTCTTTTTTTTAATTTTTTAGATTTTATTTATTTGACAGAGCGAAAGAGAGAGAGAGAGCGAGCACAAGCAGGGGAAGCAGAGGGCAGAGGGAGAAGGCGACTCTCCGCTGAGCAAGGAGCCAGATGGGGGCCAAGATCCCAGAATTCTGGGATCATGATCTCAGCCGGAGGCAGACACCCAACCAACCGAGCCACCGAGGTGCCCCAGTAGTTGTCTTTTGTGTCCATATATCTTCCCTGTGGGTTGAGGGTGCACCTTCCAGAATCTGCCCTGAAGTCCAAGTGTTTTCAAGAAAGCAAGCTAAAACACTTCATGGTTATGCTTGACAGTTTCATGTTTTAAAATGTTGTCAACCTGTTTCACGTCCCTACTGCTGGGTAATAAATCACCTAAAATGTCATGGCTGGGCATCTGGGTAGCTCAGTTGGTTAAGGATCTGCCTTCAGCTCAGATCATGATCCTAGGGTCCTGGGATGAGCCCCACATCAGGCTTCTGCTTGGTAGGGAGCCTGGTTCTCCCTCTCCTGCTCCCTCTGTGTGTGTTCTCTCCCTGTCTCTCTCTCTGTCAAATAAATAGAATCTTAAAAAAAAAAAAAAAAAAAAAAAGGATGGAGGCTAAACGAACCTTCCTGCTACGGAACTGGGGGTTTTGGAGCTGATCATCAGCAGTTCCAGAGAGAGATGAGGGTTGGGAAAAGGCGAGGACCCAGGGAAGAGTTGAAGTATGCAGAGGAGCCCAGAATCACAGTGGCCCGTGTGCTGCTGGAAGACAAGGCCAGGGCGGTAAGTCTCTGAGTTTGGTGATAACCAAAAATGTTCTAGAGACAGTCATGTATGATATTTTTTATTTTATTATTATTATTTTTAAAGATTTTATTTATTTATTTGACAGAGAGAAATCACAAGTAGGCAAAGCAGCAGGCAGAGAGAGAGGGAGAGAGAGAAAGGGAAGCAGGCTCCCTGCTGAGCAGAGAGCCTGATGCAGGGCTCAATCCCAGACCCTGAGATCATGACCTGAGCCAAAGGCAGAGGCTTAACCCACTGAGCCACCCAGGCACCATGTATGATATTTTTTATTGTTGTTAAAGATTTTATTTATGTATTGAGAGGGAGAGAGAGTACAAATGGGGGGAGAGGCAGAGGGCGAAGGAGAGAGAGGATCTCAAAGACTCTACATTGAGCACGGAGCCCAGCGCAACGCTGGATCTCACAGCCTTGAGATCATGACCTGAGCCAAAATCAAGAGTGGACGCTTAACCAACAGAGCCATCCAGGTGCCCTGGGACAGTCATGTGTGATATTAACTACTTACTGTTTTAATTGGTCCAGAAATTTATTTTTTTTATGGTTACGCATAACCATGTTTTTATTTTCACAGTAAGTTGTATATAAAAACAAAAGAATAGGGCACCTGGGTGGCTCAGTCGTTAAGCGTCTGCCTTTGGCTCAGGTCATGATCCCAGTGTCCTGGGATCAAGGGAGCCCACATCCAGCTCCCTGCTCAGCAGGAAGCCTGCTTCTCCCCCTCCCACTCCCCCTGCTTGTCTTCCCTCTCTCGCTGAGTCTCTCTCTGTCAAATAAATAAATAAAATCTTTAAAAAAAAAAAAAACTTAAAAAAAAAAAAAGAAAAAGAATAAAGCAGCTAGATCCTTGAAATCAAAAGTGAAAGGCATAATACTAATGCTAGAAGCAGCTCATATTAGCCCATGAGAGCCAAATGTTAAGTTTTTCATTTTGTAGTCTGTTGTTAAACTACAACCACTATTAAAAGTTGAATTATACCTTTTACGAAGATGGCGCCGAAAGCTAAGAAGGAAGCCCCTGCCCCTCCCAAAGCCGAAGCCAAAGCAAAGGCTTTGAAGGCCAAGAAAGCGGTGCTGAAAGGCGTCCACAGTCACAAAAAAAAGAAGATCCGCACATCACCTACGTTCCGACGACCCAAGACTCTGCGTCTCCGAAGGCAGCCCAAATACCCTCGAAAGAGCGCCCCCAGAAGAAACAAGCTTGATCACTATGCCATAATCAAGTTCCCCCTGACTACTGAGTCAGCCATGAAGAAAATAGAAGACAACAACACACTTGTGTTCATTGTGGATGTCAAGGCCAACAAGCACCAGATCAAACAGGCTGTGAAGAAGCTCTATGACATTGATGTAGCCAAGGTCAACACCTTAATCAGGCCTGATGGAGAGAAGAAGGCATACGTTCGACTGGCCCCTGACTATGATGCTTTGGATGTTGCCAACAAAATTGGGATCATCTAAACTGAGTCCAGCTGGCTAAATCTAAATACAGTTTTTTCATGATAAAAAAAAAAAAAAAAAAAAAAAAAGTTGAATTATATCATGGGCGCCTGGGTGGCTCACTGATGCCTTCAGCTCAGGTCATGATCCGGGAATCCTGGGATTGAGTCCTGCATCCGGCTCCCTGCTCCAAGGGGGGTCTGCTTCTCCCTCTGACCTTCTCTCCTCTCATGCTCTCTCTCACTGTCTCTCAAATAAATAAATAAAATCTTAAAAAAAATAGTTTAATTAGGGGTGCCTGGGTGACTCAGTGGGTTAAGCCTCTGCCTTCAGCTCAGGTCATGATCTCAGGGTCCTGGGATGGAGCCCTGCATCAGGCTCTCTGCTCAGCGGGGAGCCTGCTTCCGCCTCTCTCTGCCTGCTGCTCTGCCTACTTGTGATCTCTCTCTGTCAAATAAATAAATAAAATCTTTTTAAAAAAAAGTTTAATTATATCAGCTTATAATTAAATAGCTGCATTAAAAGAAAAGAAAAGTAATAAATATTCAACTCTTCATTCAAAAGTTACCACATTCTAGTAACTTTAGGACATTTTACTATTCATGCTCTTGAATTAATTTAGGCTTCTTGTGTGTGTGAGGTGGTAATACTGTGTAAATATGTGCTGTGGGACATCTTTGCCTGACACAGCATTCAGGAACATTGTATTGGTAGCTTGAAAACAGCCACAGTGGAAGTACTTTCATCACAGAAATTAGCAAACACTACAGATACGGAACTTGATTTATTGTTATTTATTTTTCAATTATCTATGCTCATTCATCAGTTGTAACTATGTTGCTATGGAGGCAAGCGTAAAGGAAAAACTGATGAAAGTATTCTTTGAGAATCAGTTGGCTATAAGGGATTGATAATAAACTGTATTGTGTATTTTATTATGTATACATTGTGTGTTATACATCCTTTCTATCAGTAACTCTTGCAATAAGTGTGTGTGTATATGTGTGTGTGTGTATATATATATATATATTTTTTTTTTTTTTTTCTGTGCAGAGCTGGTTGTTTAACATTCACTAAACACACTATTCAACTGAGGTTCCTTGTCCCTGTGACTGGCAGTGGGGTGATGGTGTGCAACACAGATGTGGGCCTGCTCCATCACCCTTGGCCCCAAACTCAGTCTGATGGGGAGTCCAATACCTAGTTAATAACACAGCACAGGGTGGCAGGAAAAGAAGGGGCTGAGGCAACTGGTCCATGGACCTGTCCAGAGGATCTGAGACTCATGTGGGCACTTGAAGTATGAGTGGGAACCAGCTAGCCAAAGGAATACCATGAGCAATATCCAGCTGCTGATAGGAACAATGGAACAGAGGATGGGAAGTTGAGGGGCCCAGGGCGTACTGTGCCTGCAGTTAGTGGGAGCAGGTTTTGATGGACACGTCTGTTCTTTTTTTTTTTTTTTTAAAGATTTTATTTATTTATTTGACAGAGAGAGATCACAAGTAGACAGAGAGGCAGACAGAGAGAGTGAGAGGGAAGCAGGCTCCCCGCCAAGCAGAGAGCCCGATGTGGGACTCGATCCCAGGACCCTGAGATCATGACCTGAGCCGAAGGCAGCAGCTTAAACCACTGAGCCACCCAGGCGCCCCGACACGTCTGTTCTAACTCGACAAGTAAGCGGTGGGTGTTGCATGTTTGGAGCTGCTGTCTAGGCTATAAGGGGTGGTAGTGATGAGGACTTGAGCTGCATAGGCCAATAGGCTACAGGGCAGCGCTCAGCTCTTCCAGCAGCTGGCGGAACAACCGAGCTGGTGGAATACTAGCACTTGCTGGTATTAGTCACTGCAGGCGTGGCTGCCCCCAAGTGGTTTATTGGAGGCACTGCTGATAGAAAGGAAGCAATGTGGAGTGACCATGGACTAGGGCTTGTTACGCAAGCAAGAGGTGGGGGTTGGGAATCATATTTGTTTCCCAGACTCAGGCTGTTCCAGTGATCCCCATCTTTTTAAACTAATAATACTGAGTTATAACTTATAAAAAATAGAGGACACAGATCTGAAGTTTTCAGTTTAATACGTTTTGATAATTTTATATAACTTGTAACTACCACCCAAAACAGGATCTAGAATATTTCTATCACCCCAGAAATGTTTTATTCTGTCTGTTTGAACTGAGTCTACCCACCCTTCCACCCCCCCACCCCAGTCAGCAACCCCTATCCTCGTTTGTATCACGTTAATTTTCCTGTTGTTAAACTTCATATAAGTGAAATCATATAGTATGGAGTGTTTTTTGTTTTTGTTTGGTCTGGCCTATTTTGCTTAATATATTTTAGATTCACCCATATTGTTGGATGTAGTCATTGCTCATTCATTTTACTCCTTGAGTCATATTACATTGTATGAATATATAATAATGTGTTTATCCTCTCTATTATTGATGGCTATTTCCAGTTTTTATCTACTACAAATAAAGTGGGAATAAATTTGCTCTTTGGTGAACCTATGTTTTTATTTCTCCTGGGTTTAAACCTTGCTAGGTCAAAGAGTAACTCTATGTTTAACTTTTTGAAGAACTGCCAGGCTGTTTTCCAAAGTGGCTACACTATTTTGCAATCCTATCAGCAGAGTGTGAGGGTTCCAGTTTCTCCTGTCAATACTTAGTATCTGTCTTCTTGACTATAATCATTCTCGTGCTTGTGTAATGGTGTTTAATTGTGGATTTGATTTGCATTTCTCTGATGACTAATGATGGTGAGCATGTTTTCATGTGCTTATCAGCCATCTGTATATCTTTTTAGGAGAAATTTTCCTTCCTTCCTTCCTTCTTTCCAGGTAAACTCTATGCCCAATGTGGGGCTTTAACTCACCATCCCAAGATCAAGAGTCGTATGCTCTACTGACTGAGCCAACCAGGCACCCCTTCTTTGGAGAAATTTCTATTCAGATCCTTTGCCCATTTTCATTAATTAATTAATTTTTAAAAAAGATTTTATTTATTTATTTGTCAGAGAGAGAGAGAGAGCAGAAGCAGGGAGAGCTGCAGGCAGAGCAGGCAGAGGGAGAAGCAGGTTCCCTGCTGAGCAGGGAGCCTGATGCGGACTGGATCCCAGGACCTCAGGATCATGACCAGAGCTGGAGGTAGATGCTTAACCAACTGAGCCACCCAGGTGTTCCTCCTTTGCCCATTTAAAAAGTGAGTTATTTTTCATTGTATTATTGAGTTTTGTGAGTTCTTCATATATTCTACCTGCAAGTCTTCTGTTTGTCAATACTTTCTCCCATTCTGTGGGTTTCCTTGGTGGAGTTTCCAGTCTGGTTGGGGAGAGAAGACATACACAGGGACTGGGTGGTAGGGAGAAGGTATGGAGGGGAGAGGCACTGTATGGGGAGGCCTAGGATGAACTGTCTGAGTTGCAGGGTCGACCACCTGACTAGTTAGTGGACTGAATGAGCTGCTCTGACATTGCCGTGGTTCTGCAGGTAAGAAGGTGGGTCATTGTATACACAGTGCCATGGGATTAGACATTTATGCTAAGTGTAGGGACCTGACATCTCACAAGACCAGGAGCATGGAGTGGGATGGGAGGGTGGGGCAGGAGGGTCTTTCTTAAGAAAGGAGATTCCATATTGCAATCTTCTACAGGACCACTGGTTTATCTTGGAGGCACCATGATGTGACTTGAGAGCCTGATGGACTTGGGTTTGGATCTTGGTTATAGTAGATGCTACTACATTGTGCTCTCTCCCTTCTTCCTTAACCATTTCTGCTGACTTCTTACTGCAAGCCCCTGGGATTTTCTGCCCAAGGGCTTTCTGCTCAGAAGGCACACTGGAAAGTCTGAAAATGCCAGGAGCAGCTCTCAACCGTTAGTTTCCTCACTTCTTTGGTGGGACAGCTGGGTTGCACTCTGCACTGTGTCCCAGAGGTCCCCCATAAAGATACCCACCACCCACCCGAACATTGCCCATGGTGGTAACCTGCTCATTATTGCACCCTGAATTGGTTTCCATTCATTTCTTTGTTTCTGCTTCCTCCACAACTCTACCAGTGCTTCCTGGGGATCATCTCTCAAAAAGGTTATTTGTACTCACATCCTTATCCCACTGTCTGTTTCTGGGTGAAAACCAACCTAAAAAATACTAGTTCTTCCATTTCTTAGAAATCCGTTTTATTTCCTTGGGCAGATCACTTCACCTCTTTAAGCCTCACTTTCTTCATACACAAATTGGGGATAATAGCACAACTTCACGGAATAGTCATGAGGCTTAGCATCTCACTCAGAGATATTAAGGGTTTAGCAAATGCTAGACAAATCCTCTTTTATTTTCAGTTGCTTACTGGCCTATAACATAGATACTATCCCAGACACCCTTTGGTGGACATGCCTCATTCAACCATAGTGAGGCAAGACAAGACAAGTCGCCTGGAGCTGGCCCTATGAGTGATTGGATTCTTGCTCCCATTACTTACTCCCTTCCTGCAATTGACATCCCCACTGTTTGTTATGCCTTGCATCCTCTAGAGAGAGCATGTCTTCTGTCTCTCATGCATTAGCCATATGACATGCTTTGGTGAGTGGCATGTGACATTTGCCACATGTGAGAAGAAGCTTTAAATGATTTGCATGATTTGGCTCAGACTTTTTCATTCCTGCCCTCAACCACGAGAAAGACATGTTCCCCACATGTTCCCAGCACACAGTATAAACAAACAGTTATTAACTGTGTAATAGTCCTTGTGTTACATGTGTCTACATGTGTTAATGCATTTTATTGTCACAGAACACCTAGATACAGGTCCTGTTCTCAGCACCCTTGTTTTATATATGTGGAAAACTAAGGTTCAGTAAGAACGAGTACCTTGATCAAACCACCAAGCTGGGGAAAGGCAGGCAGTCTGCTTTCTAGGTCCATATTCTTAACCACTGCATTGTGCTCTTTCTCATTGTAGGTGATCTGCATGTTTGTTGACTAAAAGTTTGTTTAAATGATTGTCATCACTGACAACATTGTTCCTTTGCATTTACCCACACTCTGAAGATGTAATCCATTGGGACAAAGATGGGCTTATGACTTTGGACCTGGATATTTTCCTGTCTTATTTGTTGGACAACTAAGAGGTCCTTCTGATTCTCCTGACTGGGAGAAGGCAGAGGCTTAACCCACTGAGCCACCCATGCACCCCAGGAGTCATGTTTGACAACGTCCTCAGGTTCCCATTCCTCATCTTATTGAATCCTCCCCATAGCTCTGTAAATCAGCTAAAGCTTGCATTACAGCAGGGACAGAGAACAGTGACTATGTGAATGAACCAGGGACAGGCCTAACAGCAGAATCCAGTGTCCTGCCCTGAAGCACATGATTCTCCCTTCCTGATTGGCCTGGTAGCCAGACTGTACTTCCTGCTCATACCTCCATAGCCCCTTAAACTTCCTCCCTTCTCTTCCCTCTCCCTCGTTATTTCTTGTCCGCCTTTCTTCCCTCCCACTTCCCTCTTTCCATCCCAGCTGTGGGAGTGTGGTCCCACTCCCAGCAGGCTAGAGCCAGACAATGGGCCCTTATTCTGGGCAAAGAATCCCCTCAGTGTCTCCCACCCACGGAGGCCCCCTTCCAGGCGCAGGATGGTGTGAGTGGAGGGCACTGTGAAGGGCAGGAGCCATTGGCTGGGAGGACAGAGGGTGGCCTTGGCTGTTGAGATCCCATAGGATGTTTGCAATGTAAACACTGTTCACAATAAAAGCTTGTCTTTCACTCCCAGCCCTATCTCTCCAAGTGGGTCTCTTAACTGTCATTAGTTCTGGGTTTTTAAATATTTACCCTGGTCTCTACTCTCTTTACATGTTCATCTCTGCCAATCACAGTCTCTTTCATTCTTTTTTCTGTGTCTCTCTAAAATTCTGTCTTTCTATTCCTTTGTGTAGCTTGCCTGTCTCTATTTCTGGTCTCTTTCTCACTTCATCATGTTTTCTCTGTCTCTCCAATCTTCCCATGTCTTTTTTTTTTTCTTCCCCAAATCGTGATCTCTCCACGTCTCTCCATGTTTCTATGTCTCTGTTTTCGTGGCTTTCCTCTCATCTTTCTATGTCCATCTTTCCATGGATCTATGTGTCCATTCTCCTACATCCCATCTCTGTTTCATCTATGATTTTCCATCCTGCATCCTCTATCTGTCACTTCGGGCCTGTGGGTCTTTTTTTTTTTTTTTTTAAAGATTATTTATTTGTCAGAGAGAGAGAGAGAGAAAGAGCGAGCACAGGCAGACAGAGTGGCAGAGGGAGAAGCAGGCTCCCCGCGGAGCAAGGAGCCCGATGTGGGACTCGATCCCAGGACGCTGGGATCATGACCTGAGCCGAAGGCAGCTGCTTAACCAATTGAGCCACCCAGGCGCCCCGGGCCTGTGGGTCTTAAGGACCTTTTATCATGTTCCCGACTCACAAAGCTCTTTCTCTCCTCCTTTCTGGTATGGTCCCAGCAGCCCCTAGGATCGGCATGGAAGTTATTCTCCCCAGTTTACAGATTTGGAAGCTGAGGCTCTGGCTACTGGTACCTGGCTTCCATCTCTGGGTCTCTTTCTCCACGTTCCACTTCTCTGTGTACTCTTGTCCTGTCCGTGCCCACCAACCACCTGATCCGGGCGTGCCCGGGAACTTAGCACCTCGGACAGTTCCTGCAAGGTGAGGGGGGTGGCCAGGCCTTGCTTCTCGCGAGAGTAGGAGGAGCGGCCCTAGAGGTGGCGCGGGAGTCTCGCGAGAGCGGCTGCTGCGGCGGGCGCGGGTGGCGCGGGCGCGTGAGGAGCCGGCCCGAGGAGCGCGCGCGCGCTCCCCGCCCCCAGCCCCGGAGCGGCTCGCGGCAGGCTCCGCGCCGCATCGCTGGGTGAAGCGCAGCGCAGCGCAGCGCGGCGGCCTCTCCGCAACCGGGCGGCAGCGGCGGGTGAGTTCCCGGCCTGAAGGCCGGGAGAGGGGCTTTCCAGGGAAGCTGGGCACAGGGCGAGATGTGGTCACCTACTCTCCAGCTTTATGCCCCCTACGCTTCACCTTTGCATGCAGGGGCAGGCCAAGCTGCTAGAGAGGTGGGGAGTCGAGGTGACCTTCCCTGTTTGGGGCAGGAGAAGATCGTCGCAGGTGCCCCCAGGCCCCCAACCCCCACCGTCCCCATTCCCGGCTCCTGCAGAGGGAACCCGGGTCTCGGGTGACGTCAGACCCCTGGATTCTGGAGCCTGGGCCTTGGGCCCTCCTTCGCCCCAGCCCCACCTGGTGTTCCCTGGAAACCAGCCTCCTCCTCTTCCTGGGGATGGCGCACGCGACTGGTGGCGGGGTGACAGTGGCCTCCTTTGGGTCCTTCCTCACAAGAGGTGACTGCAGGTGGACCCAGGCTGTGTCCCCTGTCGCTTCCTTTGGTTTGCCGACCTTTAGCCGGCGGGGGATGGGCGCAGTGGCTTGACGGAGCCTAGGCTCCACTAGGGTTTTGGGGTGGTTAGTTGGGAGTGCCGGATGTAGCTCATTCCAATATTGGCAGGAGTTGGCTATGAGGATGGGGGTGAGGTGTTTGGGAATCCATTCCTGTCCCCGCCTCGGGTAGCTCCTGGCCTGGGGGTTGGGGAAATCAAGTAGAGACTCCTACTGAGAATTCACTATCTTTGGCGGTTCAGACCGGTAATGCCCCAGCTGCGGGATGGGAGATCAGCAGCTAGGGCCTGGCAGGCTTTCCTACAGAGACAAGGAGAAACCGAGACAAGAGCCAGTGAATAGACTTGCTGCGGGAGGGGAGATTTGGAGGGGGTAGAGTCAAGAGAGGGCATTTCCTATGAGTGGTATGGGTAAAGAGGAGGGAATTAAACACAGCTGTTGGGGATGACCGCCTGTGACCCCAGCCATGTGACTGTGCCCATGGGGTAGGGGAAATCTGGAGAATTTTGCAGCCCGTGCTTTTCCTGTTCTACTTGTACAGGCGCAGGGACTGATGGGAGATTTTGCTTGGGGCTACACAAATCTTGATAGCTTAGATCTGATCTGGACTTACTTGGTGAGCCTGAAGGCAAAGTCCCTAGAGCTGAGAGAGGATGTCTCTGGTGAATAGGTCACAGAAAGAGTGTCTTAGGTGTAGCAAACCCTGTGGAGAGTTAGTGGGGTCCTGGGAGGAAAGCTCTGGATAGGGGCCTTGGGGTCTGGGGCTGTTTCTTTAACTCTTTCCCTGGCTGGCTAGCTGCCTCTGAACAAGTTGATTCCCCCTCTTGGGCCGCTCTTTGCCAGCACCTTTCTCTGGGGACGAAATAATAGGACTAAGTACTGTCTTCCCTTGAGGAAGCTGCTTGATCTAGTTTATAGAGTGTCCCTCCCAGTTCTCCATTTTCCTTTTCTCTCTCCTTCCTCTGCCTCCCTCCCAGCCCCTGCCCCCTCCCCACAGCATTTCCTCTACAGGCTGCCCTTCCTTCCCTGCTGATAGCCCGGAATCTCTGAAGGCTGCCCTTCCTTCGCTGTGGATAGCCTGGAATCTCTGAAGGCTGCCCGGAGGAAGTAGCATACACACAGGGTTGACAGAAGTTGTGGGTTTAGCCTGACTGGAAAGGGCAGTAGGTGTTCCACTCCCACCGCTTTGGGAGGGTTTTCAAGTCTAAGGAAGAACAGGGGTTGACTGTGCTCTGTCCCCTGCCCTGTGCTGGGTCCCTCCTGGAAGTCTCATCCATCAGGGAGTGAGGAGAAGATTGGATGAGAATGAGTGCGCACTTGCTGCCCAACAACTGGTTCAGAATTTAAGCAATGGGATGTGTGGTAGGGTTATCTGGAAAGGCTTCCCAGAAGAGGTGGGATGTGAGAAAATAGTCGGACTTCGAGTTAACAGGGTCTAGAGGCACTGGAAATCGAGGGGGTGGCTAGACATGATCTCCTGCATGAAACTGGGTTGTGGGGGAAGCAGATCAGCCTGTGGTAGAGAAGCAAAGGTAGTGGTTTGGGATTTAGCTGATTGACACAAGGCCTTGAATGCCAGGCTCAGGATCAGCAGTGGTCATGAAGAGTCATCATAGGACAGTGATAGCAATGCCAGGAGAGTGCTGTTTTCTGAGGATGATTCATAGTTCTGGGACTTAAGGACTGGGGATGTGCAGCTTGGGTTGGGATAAGGGGACCAGAGGTAGAGCAAGAGTGGGGAACTTCCCTCTTAGCAGCCTTGCTCTGTGCTCTGGCTTCTGCACTGAGTCATCCAGACTTTGCTACACTGAATTTAGAGCCATGGGCACATGGAGACAGCATGGGAGCATGGGGTTAGAGTCTCCTCCTTTGAGTCTTACACAATCTAAGTTATTATCTGCACCCCCTCCTTATTTTCATGGAGGATTTTAGTGCTGGACCAGTCTTTGACTCCATTTCCTCCCTCTACCACCCTTTCTCCCAGCCACTTGGCATGTTATTACCTCTGAACTCTTAAACTCCAGTATCCTCTGAGCACAGTCCAGCTTCTGTTTTATATGCTTTGTGACCTCAGGGAGACCTCTGGTTCTCTGGTACCTCCATTTCCTCTGTCCCATGAGCGTGACACTTTCCATATCCTTCCTGGACCCCATGGTCCAGGACTTTAACCATTCTCTGGCTCGTGCCCTCAACAACCACATCATTTTGCCTATGTGTCCCACTCCAGCAATAGACTCCTCCTCATTTTTGGATTCTATACTCAGAATGCAGAAGTTTCTTGGGGCTATCACATACTAGGGCAGTCTGGTTCTATGCCCAGTCTCCAGCCCCAGCTATTTCTCTATCACTTGTAGAAACTCTTCCCCTCTTCCCATCAGCTCCCCATTCCATTTTGTGGGAGATGTATCCCAAGCTGGCCTACTCTCCCAAAGTCCCCAGGGAAAGGGGCTGGATGGGTGTATGGGAGGTGGAATTGCACCCACGTTTCCCCATTTCTTGAATTTGATTTCTCGAATCCCAGTGGAAGGAGGGCTATAGTCTAATGTGCCTGCTCTGTGGTATGGATGCTAGCTCTTCCTATCTCCTGGGGTCTCAGTGTCCATCAGCTGTTTTTCCCCCTATTGTATCTTCATTCTCCACATTTTCTGTAACGCCTTCCTCCTGTTTCTAAATATATGTATTCACATATTCTATCTCGATAAACTTTTCTAACTGTATGTCCTCCTCTGGCTGCTGGTGTTTTAAACCTGTTGCTTTGTCTTAATGCAAAAGTGGTATGAGACCATTGTAGAAATTTTAGAAAATAAAGATAAAAGGGAAGGAAACAAATAACTTATAATCTCATTACCCAGAGATGACTACTATTCATCCTTCGGTACAAGGTCTCTCAGTGTTGTCATTGATACTCTTGTGTGTGTGTGTGGATTAAAATTTAAGCCAATTTTTTCGAAAGATGAGTCTGCTAGACTGGTCCCTTCTTCCTCTTCCTCCTGTTTTCATTTCTTGGCAGCTGGCCTTTACCCCACCACTTCCTGAAGCTGTGACCTTCGAATTGCCCGATCAGCCCTTGACACACCTGACTGCTTCATGGCCACGATGGTGTTGATCCAGTTAATCAGTCATTAAAAATATTGAGATAATCTGAATCAGTGACATGAAAAATTTTTGAGAGATAGTGTTGAGTGGAAAAAAACAGGTTATAAAAGAGCATGTATAAAATGATCTTGTTTTGGGGGCATCTGGGTGGCTCAGTCAGTTTTAAGCATCTGCCTTCAGCTCAGGTCCCGGGGTTGTGGGATTGAGCGCCACATCAGGCTCCCTGCTTGGTGAGGAGTCTGCTTCTCCCTCTCCTGCTGCTGCTCCCCGTGCTTATGCTCTCTCTGTCTTTCTCAAATAAATAAATAAAATCTTTTAAAAAAATGATCTCGTTTTTGTCATGTATGCTAGAATATACATTAAAAACAAACACCTAGAGTTCAATCTGTTAAAGAGGTGGCCTCTGAGAAGGTCATTTAGAAGAACTTTTATTTTCAACTTTATGTACTTTTTTAAAAAACTTGTAAATATTTTTATACAAAGCTAAAAAGCAACACATTTTTATTTTATGAAAAACTAAAAACTGTATATGAGGATATATATATATATTTAGTTTTTACTTAAATTACAGTTAACATACAAGGCGCTCTTTTTCTTTTTTTGTTTGTTTTTATTGTTTTAGAAGGGGGAGAGGCAGAGGGGGAGAATCTTTTTTTTTTTTTTTCTAAGATTTTATTTATTTATTTGACAGACAGATCACAAGTAGGCAGAGAGGCAGGCACGGGGGGGGGGGGGGGGGGGGGGGGGGAAGCAGGCTCCCTGCTGAGCAGAGAAACTGACAAGGGACAAGGACGCAGGGCTCCATCCCAGGACTCTGGGTTCATGACCTGAAGTCAAAGGCTTAACCCACTGAGCCACCCAGGCGGCCCGGGGAGAGAGAGAATCTTAAGCAGGCTCCACACCCAGCTCAGAGCCCAACTCGGGGCTTGAGCTCACACAACCCTGAGATCATGACCTGAGCCAAAATCAAGAATTGGATGCTTAGGGCGCCTGGGTGGCTCAGTGGGTTAAGCCACTGCCTTCGGCTCAGGTCATGATCTCAGGGTCCTGAGATCGAGTCCCACGTCGGGCTCTTTGCTCAGCGGGAGCCTGCTTCCTTCTCTCTCTCTCTGCCTGCCTCTCTGTCTATTTGTGATCTCGCTCTGTCAAATAAATAAATAAAAAAATCTTTAAAAAAAAAAAAAAAAGAATTGGATGCTTAATCCACTGAAGCACCCAAGTGCCCCATGAGGCTATATATTTAAAAAAAAAAAAAAAAAAAAAAAAGAAGAGGAATGGAATATCTCAGTGGCTTGTAAGACTCTTGAGGATAAAGCCCAAATTCTGCCAGGGCCTTCAAGACTAAGATGACCCAGCTCCTTCTACTCAACACTATTTTTGACTTCGCTTTCCTCCCTTCACGGTGAGCTTCATTTGTCCTCTGTCCGCTCCTGGCTTTGAAGACTTCACGCTCTCCCGGTTTTCCTCCTGCCTCATTGGCTGCTCCTTCTCATCCTTTGCCAGCTCATCCTCTTCTGCCTGTGTTTTTGTTTTTGTTTGTTTGTTTTTGTTTCTGTTTTTGCATTTTTGAACAGGTAATACATTTACATGATTTTTAATTTACAAGATTTTTAATTCAGAAAGATGCTCCAAGTTTCATGAGTTCTAAGATCACCATTTTGATATTTCTGAAAACATTTTAATATCTGTATCTTAAAAAATTTTTGGCATCTGAACAATTACAAGTTGGCAGTGTATTTTCTTTCTTTTTGTAAATAAAATAATGATTTATCTTAAAATTGATGATGTCTTGGATTAGCTGGTACAAAGATACAAAGTAAAAATTATTCCTCCCTCCTACTCCATATCCCTTGGGGAGCCACAGTTACTGTTTAAGTATCCTATTAGACAATCTTCGAATATCTATTATCAAATAAAAATATATTTCCCCCCCGACTTTTTATTTTGGAAAATTTCAAAGCTACAGCAAAATTTAAAGAACAGTGCAAAGGAGTGCCTGGGTGGCTCAGTTGGTTAAGCATCTGCCTTCGGCTCAGGTCATGATCCCAGGGCCCCGGGTTTGAGCCCCACATTGGACCCCCTTCTCGGTGGGGAGCCTGCTTCTCCCTCTCCCTCTGCTGCTCCCTCTTGCTTGTGCTTGCTCTCTGTCTGTCAAATAAATAAATAAAATCTTAAAAAAAGAACAATGCAAAGAATATCCGTACTAGGATATTTCACCTAGATTCACTAATTGCTAATATATTTTTTTAAGATTTTATTTATTTATTTGTCAGAGAGATAGCACAAGCAGGGGGAGCATCAGGCAGAGGGAGAAGCAGGCTCCCCACCAAAAAGGGGGTCCAATGTGGGGCTCAAACCCGGGGCCCCGGGACCATGACCTTAGCCGAAGGCAGATGCCCAACCAACTGAGCCGCCCAGGCATCTCGCCAATTGCTAATATTTTGCAACATTTGCTTTATCTGTCATCTATTGAACTAATTTTTTTGCAGGGCCCTTTGAAAGTAAGTTGCAGACAAGACGCTGACCTTTAAATACTTTAGCACGTATCTCCTAAAAATGTTCTTGAGAGCTGTGATTTAAAAACCTAGGATCCACTGTGGGAGCTCTCATGTATCTTTAGTCTCCTTTAATTTATATGCTCCCCTTCCAATTTTTGTCCTTTCTGACATTAATATTTGTCTTAAAGAATTTCCTACAGTCTGGTTTTGTCAGATTGTTTTTTTCCTAATTTCACATTAAACATTTGGGCAACAATACTGTATGGATGATCTTGTGTACTCAGTGTGGTGTATCACATCAAGAGGCAACATGTCCTTTTGTCCCAGTGTCAGAAATGCTAAGTTGGCTCACTTGTTCTGCCAGTTGCTCTCTTTGTAGAAGTACCTTTCCTCTATTGTGATTGATAAGTAATGGGAGGGGCGACAAACGGAGAGATGCTTCTCCTGACCAGCCCCCAGCCCCCGTGTTTTTAGCACAGCCATTGATGACCCCAGCCTATATCAGATAGTGACTTTTAAAAATTGTCATTTTGTTTATATTTATTAGAAGAACATTCCCTCTCCTTCCTGTTCTGTTGTGTGTCTCCATGCACTGCGTTCTTTTCATTTATTGTGTTGTAATCCTTTACTGACATCATTCGTATTCTGCTCCAGCTTTGTATTTGGAAAACTTTTACCCCAAACTAAAGTTGAAGGGATATTTATATTGCTTTGCCCGGATTCATACCTTGTTCACATATGCCACATTTGCTTTGATTCTGTATCTATCCATCCATCATTTTTAATTTTCTGAGCTATTTGAAGCAAGTTGTAGACATAAGACACATTACTCCTAGGCCCTTGAACACATTTTCTAAGAACAAGGGCATTCTCCTATGAAACCTCAATTCCATTATCACACCCAAGAAATGTAACATCTGCACAATCACATTATCTAGTTTCCTTTGTTATCCCAGTGATGACCCTTGTGGTGTTTTCCCCATGAATAATCCAGTCAAGGCTTACACATTGGCTCTGGTTGCCATACATCTTTAGCCTCATTGGTTTAGATAATCCCTTTTTAATTTTGTACTTTTAAAAATAGTTTAGGATGTTGGCATTTTAAAAAAGATTTTATTTATTTGCTTATTTATTTATATATATATATATTTTAAAGATATTATTTATTTATTTGACAGAGAGATCACAAGTAGGCAGAGAGGCAGGCAGAGAGAGAGGGGGAAGCAGGCTCCCTCCTTAGCAGAGAGCCTGATGCGGGCCTCGATCCCAGGACCCTCCGATCATGACCTGAGCTGAAGGCAGAGGCTTTAACCCACTGAGCCACCCAGGCACCCCTACTTATTTACATTTTAAGGTTTATTTTTAAGTCATCTCTACCCCCAGTGTGGGGCTCGAACTCACGATCCCAAAATCAAGAGTTGCTCTACCAGCTGAGCCAGGTGCCTCTAGATGATGGCATTTTTTAACAGTCCAGGCCAGTTTAGTTTTTATTTATTTTTATTAGTTTTTATTATTATATTTTAATAGGCACTCATTTTATTTATTTATAGATTATTTATTTTAGAGCGAGTACACACATGAGCATGAGGAGGGGCAGAGGGAGAGGAAGACAGGCAGACTCCCTGCTGAGTGGGGAGCCTGTCACAGGGCTTGATCCCAGGACCCTGAGAGCATGACTCGAGCTAAAATCAAGAGTTGGAGGCTTAACTGACTGAGCCCCAAGCACTCCCAGGCCAGTTTAGTTTTTAGAATGCTCCACAATTTGCATTTGTCTGCTTATTTCTCATGATTGGATTCAAGTTAAACATTTTGGGGCAGGAATACTAGGTAGGCAATGTTGTGTCCTTATTGGTGCATTGTACTGGAAGGCCGTAATGTCTGTCTGTCCTGTTATTGGTGACATTAGGTTTGATCACTCCGTTAAGGTTGTATCTGCCAGCTTTCTTCACGCTAAAAGTGCCAATTCCCCCTTGTAAGTAGCACGTCATCTTTGGGCTGGTACTTGGAGACTGTGACTGTCCTCTCCATAGTCTCTGGCCCGGTGGTTTTGGCAGCCATCGTTCAAATCAGCAATTATAGTGATTATGGCACTGGGAGTAATTCTGCCACTCCTATGTTTATGGTTAGCTTCTACGAAGAAGAGCTCTTCCCTCTCTTTTTTAAAATAAGAGTGTCCCTTTGGACTCATGGATTTTTTTTTTTTTTCACAAAGTGGTGGTACTTATCTTCGACTTTTATATATTTTTTAAAGATTTTTATTTATTTATTTGACAGAGAGAGCCTCAGCGAGAGAAGGAACACAAGCAGGGGAGTGACAGAGGGAGAAGCAGGTCTCCCGCCGAGCAGAGAGCCCGATGTGGGGCTCGATCCCGGACCCTGGGATCATGACCTGAGGCGAAGGCAGAGGCTTAATGACTGAGCCACCCAGGGGTCCGTGGCCTTTACATCTAAAATAGCACTTATTATTCATCCTGTTAAGAAAGTTGTGTATAGGGGCACCTGGGTGGCTCAGTGGGTTAAGCCGCCGCCTTCGGCTCAGGTTATGAACCCCGGGGTCCTGGGATCGAGTCCTGCATGGGGCTCTCTGCTCGGCAGGGAGCCTGCTTCCTCCTCTCTCTCTGCCTGCCTCTCTGCCTACTTGTGATCTCTCTCTCTCTCTGTCAAATAAATAAATAAAACCTTAAAAAAAGAAAGAAAGAAAGTTGTGTATAGGGGTACCTGGGTGGCTCAGTGGGTTAAGGCCTCTGCCTTTGGCTCGGGTTGTGGTCCCAGGGTCCTGGGATAGAGCCCCACATTGGGCTCTCTGCTCAGGGAGCCTGCTTCCCCCTCTCTCTCTGCCTGCCTCTCTGCCTACTTGTGAGCTCTCTCTGTCAAATAAATAAATAAAATCTTAAAAAAAAAAAAGAAAAAGTTGTGTATATTCGTTGTAGAGAATTTGGAAAATACATAGGGGAATAAAGGAAAAAATTAAAATCACCTGTGATCCCCACCATCAGATGAAAATTCCTGAGAGCATTTTGGTGTATCATGGATTATTGTTTAACATTCAGGATGTTATATGTCACTGTCATTCTTATTTTTGAGACTCTTAATTGTCTCAGATTTGGGTGGTGGTAGCTCTTTTAAACTTGTGTCCTTTTTTTTAAAAAAATCTTTTTATTTATTTATTTTTTTGACAGAGATCACAAGTAGACAGAGCAGCAGGCAGGCGGGGTGTGGGGGGCGAGCAGGCTCCCCACTGAGCAGAGAGCCCGATACGGGTCTCAATCCCAGGACCCTGAGATCATGACCTAAGCCAAAGGCAGAGGCTTTAACCCACTGAGCCACCCAGGTGCTCCTAAACTTGTGTTCTTTTGACCTGCATCCATTTGTTGAATACCTGCTTGTCTCTGGTACCTCATGATATTCTAGGCTATTGTGGTATTTCCTTGTCCTGGCTTGAGACCAGCCATATGTTTTTTAAGCCGTGAGTTCATACTGATTCCTCATTTCAAATCCAACAGCACAGGCCTCTTACTGTCCCACATTGCATATTCTCTCTCCGTATTTTATTTTATTTTTTTTAAATTTTATTTATTTATTTGTTTGAAAGACGGAGATCACAAGTAGGCAGAGAGGCAGGCAGAGAGAGAGGGGGAAGTAGGCTCCCCGCTGAGCAGAGAGCCCGATGTGGGGCTAGATCCCAGAATTCTGGGATCGTGACCTGAGCCGAAGGCAGAGGCTTAACCCACTGAGCCACCCAGGCGCCCCTCTCTCTCCGTATTTTAACAGTGAGAACCCAGGTCCTACGACAACCCCTACACTCGTATGTCCTTTCCTATGAGACACATGACAGAGTTTCAGCATCACCACACTATATAAACCTGCTTACACTGAAGCTTTCTTTCCAGTTATTTTTATCCTGGAGATATATCCTTTTAAGAGAACACAGAGTGCTCTGACCGAGTTACTTGGCCAGTTCTTTTTTCTATGTGATCGTGTTATCAGTTTCCTGTACAGTTAGCGTCATTTGCTTTTGTTTATTTCAATTTTAGGGTTTGCTTTTCTTTTCTGGTGTAAGTTCTTGAGTATGTAAGAGATTATATATACAAAAAGTATGTGTAAATCTTTCCCCGGGGAAATCTCACTCGTCATCCTAGCCCTTCCATCCTGTAGGCGACCATTTTTATAGTGCGTGGTTTACTTGTCCTGTGTTTCTTTTGCAAAAATAAGCAAATTTGTATGTATGTTCTTATCCCCCCCTTTTACGTAAAAAGTAGCATACTATATATACTTGTCTGTGCTTTGCTTTTTTTTCATTTAATCATTCCACAACAATTAATAGAGATCCTTTTCATTCTTTTTTTAAATTAAATTAAATTAAATTTTTTTCAGTGTTCCAAAATTCATTTTTTTAAAGATTTTATTTATTTATTTGACAGACAGAGATCACAAGTAGGTAGCGAGGCATGTAGAGAGATGGGGAGGCAGGCCCCCTGCTGAGCAGAGAGCTGGATGTGGGGCTCGATCCCAGGACCCTGGGACCATGACCTGAGCTGAAGGCAGAGGCTTTAACCCACTGAGCCACCCAGGCGCCCCCAAACTTCTTTTTTTATGCACCACACCCAGTGCTCCATGCAATACATGCCCTCCATAATATAGTACTCCATTGAATGATACACCATCGTTTATTCAAACAATTGCATTTAGGTCACTTCCAACATTTTCGTATTGCAAAATAGTGTCATGTTGAATGACATGTATTTATTGTTTCTTATTTGTGGGTAAAAAAGCAGAAATAGGATTGTTGGGTCAAAAGGAAAAAATTTTTATTCTCCTCTCCCCTCCTTTTTTTTTTTATTATGAAAGTCAGCGTATTGTTTTGACTGTTCTGTGTCTTTTGTTTCCCATTGTCTAGATTATTCTATATCTATGTCATTTTTTTCAATGACTAGTAATTGTGGAGATCTTTTCATAGCAGTATTTTCTTTTAAAGAGCTGCAGAGCGTTTAAAAAAATGGCAGAAGAGCCCATTGTATGAGTGTACTGTTTATTTCCTTATCCCCTATTGCTGTGTAGATTCTTTCCAGTCTTTTGGTGTTACAAACAATGCTACAATTAATGCAGCTGTGCGAGGGGATCATTTCATGCAGGTTTCTACCCTGCCTGTCTTTTTCCCTTTTGTGGTCGATATTGTTGGTTTTTTCTTTTTTTTTTTTAAGATTTTATTTAGAGAGCTAGCATGAGAGGGGGAAGGTCAGAGGGAGATGCAGGACCCCCCCCCCCCCCCCCCCCCCCCCCCCGCCAGCCCCGCTGAGAAGGGAGCCTGATGCGGAACTCATCCCCGGACTCCAGAATCATGACCTGAGCAGAAGGCAGTTGTTCAACCGACTGAGCCATCCAGGTGCCCCAGTGTTGTTGGTTGTTTTTTTAATCTGTATTTGATTTCATATTATAAAGGGGCCATAAAAGATTACAACTGCCCGATTCTTTAGTTGGATCTAGGGAAATTTGACTGGAGCTCTAGGAGGTGGGTTTTTTTTTTAATGCAAACGTTAAAAAAACAAAGATTTTATTTATTTATTTTGTGGTGTAAGGGAGAGAAAGAGAGAGCACAGTAGCTAGCCAGGTGCCCTTAAAGCAAACTTTTAATTGAAGTATAACACACAAGAAAGTGCACAAATTGTATCCCATGCTGGATGAATTTGCACCAAATTGACACTGTGTAACCTTCTCCCAGACCCAGGAACAGACCAGTCCCAGTACCTCAGTTTATGCTCCCTTCCTCAAGGTTAACACTATCTTGACTTCAATTTTTTTTTTTTTTGCCCCCCCCCCCCTTGACTTTTAATGCCTTGCTCTATGTTATGCATATTTTCTTGGTAGCCACCCTTCCCTTTTAGAGGCTGCATCACACAGGTTATTGACTATCTCCTGCAGAGGGCAGAAACCCCATCAGTCTTACTCTCGCTGCCTCCCCCGTGCCAGCCCGGCCACATTACCCATCCCCAACAAACGGCTGAAGGCAAAGGCTGGAGAGAGGGGAGGTCAACCTGTGACTCTTGCCAGGTGTGTCATGTTCAGGGTCAAGGAGTAGAATTCTCTCAGAGGTCTCTAGTCTCCTCAGGCCTTCTCTGTCACTTGCCTTTGCCTCATGGGGTCCCTTCCCAGGTTCCTTTCCCACCCTTGGATGGGGTTTTCTGAAGATAAACCCAATGCCTTGAGGCAAAGGGCAGGAGTGCCTGGAAGGAGATAGCTGGGTGGAGCTGCCCCTGCTGGGCTCCTGTGGGACATGAGAGCCGGTTCTGCCCCAGGGAGCTTCCAGCCCTGCAGTCTGGGTGATGTAGGGCCTCATCCTGCTCTGGTTTTTCTTTCCTTCCAGGTCAAGACAAAGAGGCGTGGGCAGGCCGCTGGGCCGGCTGGTGCCATCCTTGCCATCATGGCAGGTAAGGACAGGGTCATGTAGACAGGACATGCAAGTGAGCAGAGGGTGGTGGCCCCCTTCCTAGTCTCCTTATCCCCTTTAGTTTTTGGAGGTCACGTTCTTTCTGTCCTCCCATCCCTGGGCTCTCCCTGGTTGGCCTCTGAGGCGTGTCTGTCCGACACCATCAGCCTGACACTGTCTAGCTCTCTAACGGTGGGAACCCAAGACTGAGAACCCTGAGGCCCTGGTCCTGCCGGCCATCTGACTGATAAGCAGCAGAGGTGGCTCAGTTCTTGTCCCCTCTGTCATCACTGCTCTTTAATACTCTGAGACCCTTTCCTTCAGATTTCTGAATTGTTGGCTTCCAAAGGCTCAGGTACAGAATGTGGGAGCTGGAGGGACCTTTAGAGACGATCTGGCTCAAGCCCGCCCACCCCCTGGATAAAACGAGAACATGGATATTGGAATGGACACGGCAACCCCTTCTCCAGGCTCACCCGTCCTGCTTCATCTGCCTGGATCTGGATAGTGTTTATTGTTTTCCTTCTGAGAGACAGCAACACTGGCTCAGGGCCTTTGGTTACTTTGGGAACCTCCTAGCAGAGGAAGCAGGGATAGCCTGGGAGCTCAGGGGCCAGGGGTGGGGGACCGCTGAAACTAGGGCAGGAGGCTCATATTGGGTCATCGGGAAGGGGACCATTCAAGGCGATGCTGTGCCATATGCTTCACCCACAGAAAAAGTGAACAACTTCCCACCGTTGCCCAAATTCATCCCCCTGAAGCCATGTTTCTACCAAGACTTTGAGGCAGACATTCCTCCCCAGCATCTCAGCATGACCAAGCGCCTTTACTACCTCTGGATGTGTGAGTGCTGTGGGATGGGGGTGGGCTGTGGAGGGCGGGGGGAGGAGGGAGGGAGGCTGGTGGGTGCTGGGCACCAGGTGGGGTGGGGTGCTGCAGGCCTGGCTGTCCGTCAGCCCCACTTGCAGTATCTGCATGGGCCATCTCCCAGCAGCCTCCTTGTGTGGGCCAACCCCCATATGGACCCCAGTTTCCCTCATCCCCCCGCCCTCCACTACCCATTCACAGAGCATCTGGATGAGGGTCTCTGTCCACAGGATCATTTCTCTTTTCTTTTTCGCCCTTCCCTTTCCCACTGGGGTGGTTTTCCAGGGAGCCAGTGGTGGCTGCCAGGACCTCGGGTTCTGGATGCTGAGAGGAATCCTTGTCTTTTTTTTTTTTTTTTTTTTTTCAGTATTAAAGTTTATTTTTTATTTTTTAGCAACTGTATTTTATTTTATTTTTTTAATTAATTATTATTATTTTTTATAAACATATAATGTATTTTTATCCCCAGGGGTACAGGTCTATGAATCGCCAGGTTTACACACTTCACAGCACTCACTGTAGCATATACCTTCCCCAATGTCCATAACCCCACCCCCCTCTCTCAACCTCCCTCCCCCCAGGAATCCTTGTCTTGAAGCCACATTTGTCTTGCTTTCTTTAGAAAACTGCTCAGAGAAAATAGCATTAACTGGGAGTCGGGAGATACGGGATTCAACTGGGCTGGTTGTCCTACTCCCCAAGCAGCAGGTTCCTCACTTATAGAAAGAGGGTGTTGGCTCGGTGATCACTATGGTTCCAAGGAGTTCTGCGTTGTGTGGTCTGTACCTTTCTAAGAATGTAGAGTTCTAATGTTCTACAGTGTTGAGGTCCAAAGTGTCAAAGACCTCATTGCTTTTGGTTGGTGGCAGGTTGAAGTGTCATCTTAGAGGGATGGCACTTGGCTGTGCCCAGGCTAGTCAAAGGTACCTCTTAGGCGTGTACAGGGAAGGCAGGCTGACTTTCCCATGCTGGGTACTGTCCTCAGGGAAGCTTAGACCTGCAGTGTGACCACAGTCAAGGTCTGTCACATGTGATGTTGCCTTGAGTCAGCCCACACTTAGCTGCCAACCTGAGGAAGTGATTGCTTGTGCCCAGAAGAGGTAAAGAATGCTATCTTTGCAGGTTCTTCATGGGGTGGTAGAAGGAGTGCGGAGATAGACAGACTCTGTTTCAAGTCTTGGCTTGGCCTTTAGTGGAGAAGGCATCTTTATCTGTGTAACATGAGGGAAAGAAGAGGTGGGGGCAGGTGGAAGTAGGTCTGCAGATGTTGGAAAGAGAATGAAGAGGTCGCCTCTGATGGCTTCTCTTTTTTCCCATCAAATGTGATGTAGAAGTGGGGATGGGAACTTTGAGGAAAGTGGGATTAGAATGAGAGCACCTTTGTGGACAGAAGGTGAGGACGCTATCTAAAGACACATGACCCCTAAGATTTCTGGGCCATGCAGGGTTCATTTGAGGTTGGCTGACATGAATTTATAGTCCCACCAGGCTTCTCTGTAGGCCCCTTTCCTAGCACCGTTCAGCTCTGGTACAGATGGGAGTTGTGTTCATCTGGGGGGAGGGTGACCAAAAGACAAGGCAGGGGAGAGCATTAGGAAACATGTAATGAACTATGGAATCTAGGTGGGACAGGGAGAGAAGTAGAGATGGAAAAAGCTGAGTGGCCACGTTAATGGATGTCTGTTCCAGACGGGGTACAATAATTACAACAGAGGAACTAGAACTAGTGAGCTCGAGAGAGAGGGGTGGGACTGGGAAGAGAGGTGTTAACCAATATAGAAACAGGTTAATGTCTGTTCTATGTAAAGAGCAAATAAAATCAGTTCCGGAGTTCTGGGAAATTGGGGTGCAATGAACAGAGATGGAAGAAATGCAGCTGAAGTGCAGAAGAAGAAATGCTCACCCTTGTTGTGAGGGACCCTGAGGTGGGTGTACCTACACAGGACAGCATTGTCCCACCAGACTTGGGGAGCACCCCACTTGGCCCTGGAATCTGGAAACTCTGCTCCTGAGAAGATCTCATCCAGGAGCTGGATTTAAGGGCTATAAATATCTTCCTAAGTCCTCACTAGGCACCTGCCGGATGCTTTGCTCCCAGGGAAATGCAAATGACTCTTGAGATGCTTAAGGGCTCTGTTCAGAAGCCACTACCAGATGCCTGGTTGTTGGAGGCCAAGATGGAGCCCCCCCCCCCATCCTTTGTTTATTCAGCAGGTCTTTGTGGAGCCTTAAAGGGACTCAACCTAATGTTTGAGGAAGGGAGCATCCTGATGTCAGAAGCCCTGGGTGTGTGGTAGTGCCACAAGTCTTTGAGGTTTCTGCTGACTGTGACTTGGTGATCCTATGATTCTGAGTTCAACTAGAGTATGTGGGCACAGAGGGGTGGGAGCCTGGGTTCTGCCCCTGGGGAGCCTCTGGTGTGGTTGATGGGCTGGAATTTGTATTTGGGGAACTGTGCATGAGAGCAGCCCAGGTCTGCAAGAGGTCAGAGGGATGGGACATGAATAAGGCTGCAGTAATGAAGGAAGGCTCTGTGGAGGAGGTGGCATGGTCTGAGAGATGAATTAGATAAAGACTAAGATTCCAGCCATTGATGCCTGCCCCGTTTAAGAGCAGGGTAAATGGTACACGGCTTGAAGAGATGTTTCTACAAGGCCTTTTACTTTCCACTTTTTTGTGCCCCTTGCAAGAAGAGATGTCAAGGTTTCCTGTGCCTTGGGCTTGGTGATTGCTGTGAGTCTGGGAGGGCCAGAGGCTGAGGCCATTCTTATAAGGAGAAGAACATTTCTACCACCTGGAGTCTTTGGGGCCCTTCAGTGGGGCTTGTTGGACTGAGGTTCTGGGTTCCTGCTCTGGAGACTCTGTTCTTTAGATTTCTCAGGTCCCTAGGAATGGGTTTGGGGAGGGGAATTGGTCTAAGCTCCCAGCTTTCTTTCTTACAGTCTGTACTCTTTCTGTGTGTGTATGTATGTGTGTCTCGTGTATCTTTGTGTGTGTGTGTGTGTGTGTGTATTCACTGATGTGGGTTGTGGGTACGAATCTCTGTAAATGTGGTTTTCATGTATGTTTGTGTGTATCTCCCTCTCTGTGCATTATGCTGTTTCCATGTATTTGATTGTGGGTCTGTTGAATTATGGGTGTGTGTGTGTGTGTCCATGTCTGGGTGCTCACGTGTCTCTGCATGTGTCGGGGTGTTTGTGTGCATGTCTGGTGTTTGTCTGTATGCATGCATGTGCTCCTGGGTCTGCAGTGAACAGCGTCACGCTGGCCGTGAACCTGGTGGGCTGTCTCGCGTGGCTGATCGGAGGCGGGGGAGCCACCAACTTTGGCCTCGCCTTTCTCTGGCTCATCCTCTTCACACCCTGCTCCTACGTCTGCTGGTTTCGGCCCATTTACAAGGCCTTCAAGTAAGTGGTTGGTACTGACCCCAGCTCCTAACCTTGTCTCTTTGCCCGTCTCCCCTGTTTCTTCTTCTCTGTATATTTTCTCAGTTTTTGTTTGACAGCCCCCCCCAAACTCACTTTCACTTGTTCATTCTCAGCTCAGACTGCCCAGTAGGGTGTGGGCTTCCTGAGAATTCAGTGCGGGGGATGAGGGAGCTGGGAGTCAGAGCCCTGGTTCCCTCTTTCCTCATTCCTCACTTCCTTGGATGGGCATCATGTAGAAGTTAGGCCTCTCTTAGCTCTGCCTTCCCCAGGCAGCTGTATGTCAGATTTGCCAATGGGGCCACTTGTGTCGGTGGAGCTGCCCATCTTGGCATCTGTTGGGCTAGCTGATTTGGTACCAAGTGGACATCTATCCATGTGCTAACGGAACCAGTCATCCATGTACTACGGACACTATGTGCTAATGATGTCATCCAACTCTGTGCTAAAGGGACCATTCATCCATGTACAAGTGGGGCTAACTGTCTTGGTGCCAATGGGTGTCTACCTTGTATAAAAGGGATTTTCAATATTGGTGCCAATGGGATTGTTCATCCAGGTACCAACAAGGCTATCTGTCTTGGTGCCAATGGAGAATCCATCTCAGTGCTAATGGGGCCTCAGATATCTTTGCCAATCCACCTGTATGCCAATTAGGCTACTGTTTGGAGCTGGTTGGGTTCCATTCTTATACCAATGGGGCTTTCTGTCTCTGAGCTTATCCATCCATGTACCGGTGGATCTAGATATATTGGTGCCAGTAAGGCCGTCTATCACCTTGACAATGGGGTCATTTATTCTTGCCCTAATTGACTCATCTACTTCTATGCCAGTGGGGCCAACTATCCATGTACCGTCCATATGAGTGGTCCATTTATAAGGAGATCTCTCCCTATGTAATGTTGCTCACACAAGACTAACACATGGAAACTCGCAAAGATTCATATAAACACTGTTCCATTTTTGCCTCTCAAGGCCTTTAAGTGTCTTCTGTCCATTGCGTACTCATTTAAACTTGGAAGTTCTGGGGGCTCTTGAAGACAGGGGAAGGCTTCACCCTCTGCCCAGGTGATGAGAGTCCTCTTCTCTGCTGCAGGACTGACAGCTCCTTCAGCTTCATGGCGTTCTTCTTCACCTTCATGGCCCAGCTGGTCATCAGCATCATCCAAGCCGTGGGCATCCCAGGCTGGGGCGTCTGGTAAGAGATTGGGATGGCTGGAATGGCCCCAGGGCTGGCATGGGTGGCACCTTGCATGTGTCCTTCGTTTATGCCTGTGTGTTAGCTGCTCGGCCTGTGAGAGGATTCAGTGTAGTGTAGTAGACACAGGCACAGCTGCAGAGGAGTGGTTTTTGGGAGTTCCCAGGGGTGTTAGGCATCATGGGAGAACCCAAGGGAAGGAAGCCTTATGTCTGAGGAGTTTGTCTCCTGAGCCATGAGAAAAGATTCTTTTGAAACACTGCCACAGGCCCTGTGGCTGGTCTCTTTGCATCTGATGATATGGCCCCTTCCCGTAACAACGAGAGGGCTCCTGGCGGTGGTGGTGGGGCTCCCGGTTACCCCTCAACATGCCGGCAGCCCCACAGCTGGCCTCTTCCTGCAGTGGCTGGATCGCTACCATCTCCTTCTTCGGAACAAATGTTGGCTCAGCAGTGGTGATGCTCATTCCCACCATCATGTTCACGGTTGTGGCTGTGTTTTCCTTCATTGCCCTCAGCATGGTACGTGGTCACCTCAAGGCTGAGAGGGTGGCTTCAGAAAGGGGCTGTGATCTGGGACAAACCCTCCTCCAAATTACAGGAGGACCTGGAGGTCTTCGAAGGGACTCACTCTAGAATGGCTTGGCGGACTTTGCTCCTAGTACCCAGGGCGGGTGTGGGAGGAAGGATTGACTCTTACAGGTACTTGTCTCTGGCTTCCAGGTTTTTCCTGGATGGGCTGCCCCTTCCCTTTGATTAATCCTTCCTTGTGCTCCTCCTCTTACAGGTTCATAAATTCTACCGGGGCAGTGGGGGTAGTTTCAGCAAAGCTCAGGAGGAGTGGACCACGGGGGCATGGAAGAACCCACACGTGCAGCAGGCGGCCCAGAATGCAGCCATGGGGGCGGCCCAGGGTGCCATGAATCAGCCGCAGACTCAGTATTCCGCCACCCCCAGCTACACGTACTCCAATGAGATGTGAGCCACCCGAGCCAACCAGGAGGGCAGGGCTGGGGGTCCGTGGGATGGGGACTCAAGCCACGTTGTTGGTTGTGGTGACCAAGCAGGGTTCCCCCCTCCCTTTTCTCCTCCCCAACTTTGTACAAAGAATCAGAGTTATATATATATATATATATATATGTATATGTCTCCCTCCTTTCCCTGCTCCTTTGGATTCTGTTCTCAGTATTCTGAGAGCTGTGGGCTGCACGTGGAGCTGTCCCGTGCAGTGGTAGCTATGTCCATGTCCCCTTGTGAAGTAGTATGCAGTGGAGGTTTCTGTTGTTGTGGTGCTAGATGTATGTTTAGAACTAAACCAGCCCCCACCCTCCACCAGGCTGCCCCCTCTGACCTTGCCCTGGGGACCCCTTATGGACCAGGGGGAGGCATAGCAGAAAGCCTGGCCCCTTCCCCAGGGTTATGAGCTAAAACTGTCTCCACTTTTGGTCTCACTGGGAAGCAACAGTATTTAGCACTTATGGGGGTGGGTAGGTAGTAGGGTGGGGACAGGCCAGGGATCTTCCTTTGCTCCTTCGGATCTGGCCTCCTCCCTCTCCCTTCCCTCCTCCTGGTGTCAGATTCCCTGTGGCTTCTTTTTCTTGCCCAGGGTCTCTCCCATCCCCATGTGGCTTTTCTTTGTCTTTCCCAAGGCTAGGTGTCCCAGTGGTATATGCTCCTGAGACTGAGCCCATTCCCAGATCAAAGAAGAAGACAGGAGTGAGCCTTAGGTGTGATGTGGGAGGGCACACAGCTGGAGATGCACAGCCCACCTGGGTACCTCACTCCCAGGGAGTGGAAATGCTGGGTCATCTTAGAGCTTGGCCTGCAAGTGGGGGGCTCCTCTCTTCTCTGCCCTGCTTCCCCTTCTCTTCCCAGAGCTCCCTTGAGCCCTTCTGCCTATGTCCCTCCCCATGCCCCCAGCTGCTAGCCTACCCCCATCCCGTGCTAGGTGGCATCTGTCATCTGTGAGGGCCAATTCCATTGCCTTCTCTGAAGAGCAGGGTTGTGTCCAAGTAATTTTCAGGTGTAAAGGTACAGCTGGAGCAGAGGGTATGTAAATAATTATTGGTCCCTGAGTGAGTTCTGACTGGCCCAAGCCCACTGGGCAGGTACGAGGTATCTCTGAATGACCATTGGATTCCTGGGAGCAGGTAGCTGTTCTGCTTGGGTGTGGTAGAGGGGTGGGCTCAGAGGGCTGGGCCTGGAGGGAAGATTGGAGGAGAAGGCAGGCAGGACCCAGGGAGAGGAGAGCCTGCCTCCTCCCACCCGAGCTTGCTTTTGGTCACACAGCAATTCTGGGCACTTGAACTCAGGACCCAGGAGGAAGCGCATGCTCAGTCCTATCCCTGAGTACAGTGGCTGGAATGGGGTTTCAGATCAGGTGGGGTGGGAGGGGATGCCCTCGGACTTTTTTTTTCCCCCCCCAAATCAAGATCACCTACCCCCTTCTGCCTATTAGACTTGGTCTTTGGACCTTTCTCACCCCGTCAGAACCCACTTTCCCTTGCAGGGTAGTGACTTAAGGTTACCTGGGGCTACTTGGGACCGTTCTGTTCCAAGCATTGTGAAAATGTTGCTGGTAGAGGTCCTAGCTCTTTCTGAGGCCTAGAGGGAGTGGACTTTTTTACTCAAAGAGCAGCTGCCTGTTTTCCATCCTCCCTTCTCCTGTCTGGGCTATTTGGCCTGAAAATTTTGGGATGGCTCCAGCTGGGAACCTAACACCTGTGCTTCCAGGTGCCATCCTGAGCTTTGAGCTCCAGGCACTTCATTTTTCCTATAAGGGGAGCCAAGTCTTCTGAAAAGTTCTCTTCCTAATGATCCCTGATGCTTGGGCCAGAGTATGATTGACTCTCTGCTCTACCATTTTCTCTGCAGAAAGTAGTTGTCCCAGCCTCTATACCTAAAAAGAGACTCTAGGTCTAGGTTTTCTTCCCTTTTCCTTTCCCCTCCCTAGACCTATGGCTCCCTTTCTCTTAGTGTCTCTGGTAGCTCCAGGAGGCCTGTGGTAGCGCTTATTCCTGTTGGATGCCACCTGCAGTCAATTTCCTGTCTTCCTTGCCTCTCTTCTTTCCTGGCCCAGACCTATATGGCCATGCCCTGGCTCTGCTCTTGGGAAGGCCTGCTACCTGTGTGTGACCCAGCTTGTCCAGGCCCTGGGATGCTGCATCTCTAGGCAACTATGCACTTTCCTAGGGAGGGAACCAGTATGAGAATTGGGGGCTGGGCATGAATTCATCTCCGCTGGATGGTCTGTCTTGGGGGTGTGATGGAGGAAGACACTTCTGGGAATCCTCAGGTCTGGCCAGCCAGTGACCTGCTTTTGCATTGTGCTGGTGCCTACTGCTCCTCCTCGTTTCTGGGAGACACAGACCATTGTCCACCTGGCAGTTGACCTGCCTGAACTGTCTGTCTATGGTAATTGAGTGAACCATAATAAAGGGGAACATTTGGCCCTTTGTGTCCTGCTGAGTCATGTGTCTTCATGTGGGCCTGTGTGACGCCTCACTGTGGGCTCGGGGGCATGGAGGTAGGGTGGGTCAAATGGGTCTGAGGCCTGTCGTTCCCGGGGGCCAAAAGTCACACACTTCTGTGTGATTCTTTCTGAGGCAGCCTTGAGTAGGCCTTGAAATTGCCACAAAGGCCTCATGCCTGTTGGAAGGAGTTCTGAGTTGCCGGAGGATGAAGTAAAAGGCTGGATTAACAGGGGAGAAGTGGTTTGGTCCAGATGCAGACAAGGGCAAGGGTAGAACACAGAGGGCCCCCTCCTCAGCTCTCACTGATGGAGAATGGCAGCGGATTGAGCAGCCTCAGCACACAGAGCTTGTGGGGGTCTTGAAGCTGGATAATGAAGAAGGTGGTGAGGTGCACGCAGTATGCTTTCTGCTGCTTTTCCTTTGCCAACGTTGTGCCCTCCATTTGGAGATACTTCAGCTAAGCTTATGGCCATACTTCAAGATTCACCTTGATTGCCTCCTCTGAGAGGGCTTCCCTGCCTCTAGTTATTTGGACCTTCTGATTGTTTCTGGAGGATCTTATTCTATAATTTCCTGTCCCCCTGCTTGTCTGAACAGCAGGGACATTGATTTAGCTCCATATTCTGTGCACTTAAAACAGGAGAGGTTCTGCAAATGTTCAGTATAAAGTGCCCCAATGATGAGCAGTGTGTCTGTGTGGGATGAGGGTGTGGGGTGAGGAGGTCAGGCAATTAGGCCAGACCCAGAAGAGGGCACCAGCACTGCTAAGAACAGCAACCGGATGTTCGCGGTAGTATTCTCTCCACTGGACTACAACGACCAGAGGCCGAGAAATAGACTACAGCTCCCAGAAGGCTGCGCGACACGTAGGCAGTCGGGCGCCCTCGCGAAACTACGTGGTAGGCGGAAACAGTGGGAAGGGCAGCGGAGGTATCGCGATGTTTGGGGCCGCCCTAGACGGGTCAGGCGTGGGTGAGGAATCTAAGGGTACTCGGAGGCTGTGTCCTTTCCGCCCGGCGGTAGGGAGACGCTGGGAACTTCGCTGACTGTCGGTCCGCGACTGTTTGTGCGTGACCTTCCTTTGGCCCGCGCGCGCGCATGTATGTGTGTGAAGGCTGTGGGTCCGCGGGAGTGTATGACCTCAGTTTCTATCTCTAACCATGAAGCTCAGCTCGCCACTGGGGTTGGCGGCTGTGTCTGTGTGGGGAGTATCGAGGCTTTGGGACTGTACTTACCTACTTGCCGGCACATTTGGGACCTCCTCCTGGCTCGAGTTTGGAGTAGGGGATTTGTACCTGTGTTCCCACCCCTGATTTGTGCTGCACTGCGACTGTTCAGTGCCGTTTAAACTAGTTTAAAAGGTGGCCCCATCAGTTTCCCTTATTTTTAAAATTGGTAAGATAGAAAAAGGAAAGCCTTGGTATGTTAGAATTATATCCCCTAGATCCGCCTAAAAGTGCTCATGGTTTTTAAAATTAGAATGAGGCTAAATTTTGCCAAAGAAAAACTTCCTACTGTCCTTTAAAGGCCTGTACCAGATGACAGGCAGGAGAGATTGCTATAGTTGGGGAACTGGTGAATGTCTTGGAAGCAGGGTTTTCCCCCCACATCTCTGGCAGTGGCTGTAACTAGCTTGCTAGTAGGCTGTGTGTGTGAGACTATAATACTTAGTTAATATATGATATATAGCAATATAACAATATATTACTATATAATATGTTATATACAACATATATTAATGTGATACAGAAATATACAATATATACTATATATAATAAAAATATATACCCTATAGTATATGTATATATCCTCAACATGTGGACTTGAGGAGTGCCTAAATGGGATTACAGAAGCTGCAGAGTCAAACATGCCTGCCTCTAGTGATAGAGAAGAGCGGTTTTAACAGAATTCCAAGGGCTTGAGCTCTCCTGAGTTCATTGCCTTACCTTGGGGACAGGGATTTAAAGTGCCCTATGGCCTTTTAATATCTTTGGATTGGGGAGCAGGGTGACATTTTGGGGAACTAGAAGTTGCTCATTATTAGGGGGGCAGAGTAGAGTGCGTGGACTGTTGGGAGATAGGGCCAGAACAAAAGCCAGGAGTGAGGGGTTTTGACATTAAGTTGAAGATTATAATCTCTTAATGGATCCTGGATCCCTGTTCCCCCAGCCTTCCATGTTTGGTTCTGCTTTGTTCTAGGCCTCAGACCCTCGCTGTTCCTGTGTTGGGCAGTGTTTGTACTGTCTGGCTGTTTTTTAGCTCTAGTTCTGTGAGGCTCCACATATTCCCCTATTGTGACTGGCAGGTATTCCTGAAACCTTTACTTAACTCTGCCTGCCCTAATTAAACTCAGCAGAGGAGACTTACACATCACAAGCTTGTCATAAGCAAGCTCTGGCTCTGCCTTTTTTTTTTTTTTTTTTTTGAGAAGGAGAGCAAGAGAGTGTGCATGAGCAGCAGGAGGAGGGGCAGAGAGAGAATCTTAAGGAGACTTCATGCTCTGCATGTAGCCTGATGCAGGGCTCGACGTGGCGCTCAATCTCATGACCCTGGGATCGTGACCTGAGCTGAAACCAAGAGTCCCACACTTAACCTTCTGAGCCACCTAGGTATCACTGTCTGGTCCTGTCTTTCTAAGGGATAGAGAACCTTCCATTTTTCTGGTTGTGGCTTACCAGCATGACCGATGTCCTGGGAGCTTGAGGCTCAGTAATCATAGCCTTCAGGCCTTATAACCTCTCTGTGATAACTCTTTGTACTCAGGAGTTCCTAGGAGTCTAGCAAAGCCCAGAAAAATCAGGCACTGTCTTTGGCTACCTTGGCTGTGCAAGTAGGTGGTTCTAACAGGAACTGGCTAGAGTAACAGACTTACTAGTTTGGGATTTGATCTTTTTTGAGAATGAACATAAAGACTGCTAGCTATCACACTTCACAAGACTGTTAGGTTGAACCAATTTGACCTTGCTTTCAAATGTTGGTTAAATTATCCACTTTCTGGTATTCAAATACTTCTTCCCCTACTCCCAACACTCAACCCACACACACTTTTCTCTGAAGGTAGGTAGGCTTTCTTCCTTATTGGTCCTTAGAAAGTACTCAGCAGGCTAAGTTGTAAATCTTGGGCTATACCACCCAGTGTGTGGGGTAGTAATTGAAACCTCCAACATGGCTTAATGCCATAATTTTTTTTTTAAGATTTATGTATTAGAGTATGAACAGGGAGGAGCAGAGGGAGAGGAAGAGAGAGAATCCTCAAGCAGACTCCCTGCTGAGTGTGGAGTCCCTACTCAGGGCTCAATCCCAGGACCCTGAAATCATGCCCTGAGCTGAAATCAAGAATTGGCTGCTGAATCAACTGAGCCACCTAGGCGCCCTGTTCCCTTGTTCCCTTGATTTAACTGATGGCTTTCAGTAACCTGTTTGTTAAGAATGATATCAGCTTGATGTAGAGGAGGTTTATGGGCTGCAGAGATGAAGTTCAGCCTCTGGTTTGGCAGAAGTCTCCCTGTCCTGGCACCAGTGAGCTGGGGTGGGACGGGTTCGGGGTTTGAGCTTTAGCAGGTAAGCTTCCCCAGAGAGTCAAGAATGCCTCCATCGCTTCCTGAGGGTGCTCATCAGCATGCTGATCTGGGAAGGGGCTGGCTGATAGGCCCTCTAGACCTTGCCATGTGCTGAAACAGGCTACCCAAGCCCTGGAGTAGACTTGTTTTTGGTTTGGGCAAGCAAGGCCCTGGCTGAGGCCCTGATTTAGAGCAGAGACTAAAACAGAGCTAGCAAATGGAACTTCGGGGGAGTCTTGCTCTAGGGAACTCGTCTGTGCTTAACTCCTGCTGATTAATCCCTGGGTCTGCGCCTCTGGGAGATCTTTGTGGGCAAGGGCTCATGTAGGTGTGTGCCTGAGGCTTGAGGGCAGATACTGGGCAAAGAGGCCCTCAGGAACCAAGGAGCCTCTGGTGTGAAGAGGAAGCCCCTGTGGGTGTGCAGCCTCGGAGGTAGTCACTGGGTGATTGAGATAACTTCCTCCTTGACGTTTGCCTTGGTTTCCCCTCCTACTGTTGATTCTGCCCATTTTGAGTCATTTCGCAGGACTCTTGTACAGAGAGCCCTTACCTCTGTCTTTCATACATTGACTTAGAAGTTTCTATTGGAAGGAGCTTCAGAGATCACCTGGTCTTACCTCTGTATTTTTCAGATGAAGAGACAGGTCCAGGGAGGGAAGTACCGTGGGCCAAGGTCACACACCAGCTCAGGAGCACAACGATGGACGGGGTCCAGGGCTCCTGATGTACCAGCTGGGCTTCTGTGCCAGTGTCCTGTGCCCCACGCCCACCCTGCTTCAGAAGGTACAGTTCATTATTCCTCCAGCAGTGGTTCGGGACCTACCAGGTGCCTGGCTGTTGGTGATTAGACCTGGTCACACATTCAGGGAGCTTGCTGGTGGCAGTGGTGGTGGTGGGGAAGTGGAGAGGGAGAGGCAAGGAAACATGGAAGAAATGGAATCACTAATTATTACCAGGCAGGTGCATCCCAGAGAAAAGCCTATCTCAAGTGATTTCGGGTGTGACTCCTGTCTTCTCAACTCATCTGCAGATTCCCCAAAGGCAGTGGTGTGTCTTGAACAATTCCTTTGCCCAGTGCTAGATGTAATTGGCCCTCAGTGATTGTTGCTGATGGAGTGGGCACGTTTTGCTGGCCCAGCTTGCAGAGTGTAGGTGTTGGTGTGTCCATCAGCTGTATTATCTGGGGCACTCACTCCTAGCAACATCTGAGGGCCAGAGGGAAAAAAACCAAGCAGCTGGTCTCACAGGAGTGGCCAACATCCCCTTTATGCTTGTTTCATCCTGGGCTTAGATTTGTAGAGTGGTGTCCAGTTTGATCTCCAGGGATGGGGACAAAGAGGCAAATGTCTCCACTCTCCGGATCATCCGAGTCTTCCTGTTGCTTTGGGTTTCCCACCTCTCAGGCGTCCCTGAACCCATGCCATTGTGCTACTCCCTTCAGTCAGTCCTGCGTCCTCCCATCTCCACCTTAGGGCCCCCTCCACACTTGGCACCAGCACTACCTTTCTAAAATGAAAACTTACCTTGGCCCTCACCACCCTTCACACTGCCCTTGACCTGATTGCAACCTTACCTTCTGCCACCCCCTACCTCCCATCAAACTTTAGCCTTACTCCTAAGCCTTGTTTTCCTTGTTCCCCAAACTTGCCACTCTCCTTAGGCCTCTTCACCTTTGTGAGATTTTTCCTTCTTGCATGGTTATTTCCTTCTTTCTCTGGGAAACGTACTGGTCCTTCAGGACCCAAGCTGTCCTTGTTCGGGTCTCTGACTTCCTCAGACGGTTAATCCTGGGCAGCCACAGCCCCCAGTAAAGACCTTCCTCACAGCACTGGGCCGAATTACACAGTACCTGACCTCATCAAATCATGTAATCCCAGCCACTGGGGCTGCTCACCCCTCAGTAACCCCAGCATCTGGCCCAGGGTCCTCAGGACAGTTTGGTTGAACATACGAGTGAAGTGGGTGCCCCTTACTCTGCTTTTAGATTTTAAGTCCTGACAGAGCCTTGTGGAGGCCCGTCCTGGCAGGCTCCTGGGATTTGAAGCCATTATATCCCACATGGAATCCAGTGCCTCGTGTCCAGCTGCTGCACCCTTGGTGAAGAAACAGTTCCATGTTCTCGTGGGTGTCACTGGGAGCGTTGCAGCCCTGAAATTGCCTCTTCTGGTGTCTAGGCTTTTGGACATTCCTGGCGTGAGTATGCTTATTAGCCAGTATGGCAGTCTGATGGTAGAGAGCTTCTGCTCCTGGGGCTGGCCATTTTTATGCAGTGCACGGGGTTTTTTTTTTGTTAATGATGGTGTTTTTGGAAGCCCTCCATGTGCATTAGTGTGTAGTAGGGGAGGCAGGAGACAGTCCAGTATAACTGGGAGCTAGATGAGAGGGTGTGGACAGTGTGAGGGGAGACTGGGAAAGGAACACTTTGCTGAATGGAGGGTTTGGGTTCCCATATGCTGACCCTGGTTCCCTGAGATACTGGTGTGGGAAAAGGCCGGCTGGAGACATGGAACACATTTGTAGTGTCCCCTTGCTGCCTTGGGTGCCCCACCCCCACTTCATCTTGAACACTGTGGCTCTGTTCTCCCTCCTTGTTAGATACGATGGCTGTCCTGTCTGCCTAGATGCACTGGAATGTCAGGGGTACCCTGTTGCCTGCAGCTCTGGTTTCAGATTGCTCCTTCAGGTGTTCAGAGATGCTAGGGGGCACCACAGTATATTGGGGGTGAGGGAAACCTCCATTTTGATCAGTTTTATATATTTATATATATATATGTGTGTGTATATATATATGTGTGTGTATATATATATTTATTTATTTATTTTAAAGATTTTATTTATTTATTTGACAGAGATCATGAGTAGGCAGAGAGGCAGACAGAGAGAGGGGGAAGCAGGCTCCCCGCCGAGCAGAGAGCCCGATTGGGGGTTTGATCCCAGGACACTGGGATCCTGACCTGAGCTGAAGGCAGAGGCCCAACCCACTGAGCCACCCAGGCGCCCCTATATATATTTTTATATATTGAGGTCCTGGGGCAGATTTTTCTTCGGGAAAAGTTCAAGGCTTTAAACAATGTGAAAGCCAGCAGGTACTGACCTCATTTCCTTGTCTGGTCTCCAAAGTCTGTTGAACTCCCACTGCCTACACTCCACTCTAATGGCCCTTGCTTTGGCCTGGCCCCTGCCAGGCTATGCTCTTGTCCTATTCCTCTGCCTCTCTAAATTCTGCACAAACACTTTACAGGAAAACCTTCCTGGCTTGCTTCAGCCCATGTGGCATTGTTCCCTTCCTTTTAAAACTCATTTGATGAGGGGCACCTGGCTGTCTCGGTAGAGCATGCGACTCTTGAGCTCCAGGTTGTGAGTTTGAGCCCCACACTGCACATAGAATTTACTTAAATAAATAAAATACTTTTAAAACACCCAACTCATTTGATTTTTTTTTTTTTTAAAGAATTTATGTGTTTGTGAGAGAGAGAGCTCAGAGGGAGAGTGAGAAGGAAAAGCAGATTCCCTGTTGAGCAGAGAGGTTGAATTAGGGCTCAATCCCAGGACTCCCAGGATGCTGAGATCATGACCTGAGTCAACGGCAGAGGCTTAACCCACCGAGCCACCCAGTCACCCTCATTTGGTGTATTAAAGAAAAACCTGAGATGGGCCGTAAGGTGGTAAAAACAGGGTTTATTCAGAAAAACTATCACAATAAGGGAAAGAGACCTCAGCAGAGAACTGGGCTTGATTCCAAATACAACAGGGAAAAGTCGGGGTTTATAGGCAAGGAGCAGGTTGAGGGCAGTGGATGGAAAGTTACTAAGAGGAAGTATCAGGAGTAAGGAGGGTTCTGGCTAACTGTCCTGACAGGATTCTTGGTGCAGGCAGGCCAAGGTGACCCATCATCACGTGGGGGTTGTTGAGGAGCCCCGTGAGATACCCAGGCTGATCAGATAGCGAGAGGGGGGGATTCTGTCCAAACCTGCTTAACAGGAATCTTGCTCTTAAGGATCAGGCCCCAGGATGAGCCTAGTCAAAAAAATGGTGCAGAGGAGCCTGAGCAGAGTTTGGTCTGGGAGAAAATCTTGAACAGGGTATGGGGAATCTTAGGTTGGCTTTGACATTGCTCGTGCTGTTGCACATTACTTTCATGGAGTGCATTGCTGGGGCCCAGGCTGCGCTTTTCCTTGTTATCTGTGCACCACCTTATGTGGTTGCACAGGTGCTTGTACCCAGTATGTCCAGCAGGGGGCAGTACTCCCTTGCAGATGACCAAGGCAGGGCTAAGGGCAGGAGGGAGCAATCTTTTTTCCCCCCCCTCTTACTTTCCCCAAACTTCTAGTGAGAAAGTCAGCCCTTCAGCCTACCCCTCATACTGCAACAAGCAATGAAGTAGGCAGCCAGGGATGCCACTAGGCCAGAAGGGGGGAAGGAGGTGAGTCTCGTGCTGCTGGGGTAGCCTGGTCCCTCTCCCCCGCAGGCCCAGAACTGTTGGTAGGAGCTGGCTCCCTAGACCCTTGAGAGCAGCGGGAGGCCCGGAGGCCTGGAAGGGCTTCTTGCAGCAGTGACAGCCTCTGCCCCCTTGGGAGGGAGGGAGCCATGCAGTTCCCTTTTCCCATAGCCCCAGAGCAAGTGAATTTCCGGACTGGGGGCGGGTGGGGGCAGGGTGTCCTATCCCAGGAAACAGATGGGCAGCCTCAGAGCTGGGGGAAATGGCAACTCCCCCATTTCCTGCCTCCTGTGCAGCCGCATTTACAGGGGTGTGAGGAGGCTCTCCAGCCCACCTCAGGCCCTGGCCTTCTGAGGGGGACAGGCCTTGTCTGGAACAGGAACTTGGCTCTCCCTCTCTGGCTGGAGTCAGTCTGAAAGTCAGGCAGCCAGAAGGGCACTGACCTAGGAGGGAGAACTTGGAGCCTGCTTTTCTAATTTAAAATAAAGGTGATTACTGCCACCCATCCCCTCAGGCTCTTGTCCGGGCTTGGGGAGGGGACACAAAGTTTGTCTTCCTGTGCCAGTAGCTAGGCACGGCTCCTGGCGCACAGAAACACTTGCCAGTGTTTGTTTCCTGTCCTTCACTCTCTCCTTTCCCCTTATCATGTCCTTTGGGCCAGCCACATGGGGAGGGGAAGGGGTTGTTGGGGTTGGCGAGACAGCCCATGTTGGGAGAGCTGTGGGAGCCACAGTCCATCTGCTCCTGTGGAGGGGCCCGCTGCCCTCTCACTTCTTGGCCGGCTCATCCTGCAGGTAGAATGATTCTCCAAGGAGCCTGGGTTTGCTTGGTAGAGTCCTTGTGAGGTGCTGGCAACCAGAGGGGGATCCTTGCTTGGCCCCATGCCGTGGCCTCCCCACACTCCTTGATGGTACTGATCTCCCCATTGCCCTCTTTTTCTGGGTCACCCGCAGGAGCAGTCTTTGTCCCTTGGAATGGTCCTTCTCAGCTGTTTGCCTCCATCATGGAATCACATGCTCAGGACTTTTTCTGAGCTCCTGAGGCATTTCTAGATTTGGACCCGCAGACGTGCAGCTGAAGGCTGGGCCCCGGGGAGCTGGGTGATGCCACAGATCTGGCCCATAACTGCAGGTGTACCTCATCTTACCGTGCTCTGCAGATACTGAGGTTTCTTACAGAGCGAAGATTTGTGCCAACCCCGTGTCAAGCAAGTCTCTTGGTGCCATTTTTCCAGTAGCATTTGCTCATTTGTGTCATTTTTTGGTCATTCTCCTAATATTTCAAATTATTTGGTGATTTGTTAATGGCCATCTGTGATCAGTGATTACGACTTGCTGAAGGTTCAGATGACGGTTATCCCTTTTTTAAATTTTAGCAATAAACTATTTTTATTTTTATTAATTTTTGTTTATTTTAGGGAGGTGGGGAGGGGCAGAGGGAGAGAGAATCTCAGGACCTGGGGAGCTGGATCTCACGACCCTGAGATCCAAGATCGCCACCCAGAGTGGGATGTTCAACCGACTGCACCACCGAGGTGCCCCACAATAAACCACTTTTAATTATTAAGATATGGTCAGAAGTGGGGGAGGGAGAGTGAAGAGTCCTCCAGCCTGAGAAGGCACTTTGAGACTGAAAAGTGAGCCGCTCCAGCTCCATACCGTTACAGGGATTTATTCAGGGGAGCTTGCTGAGGAGTGGGAGGGCAGGCAGGCTGGCTGGATGGCTGGTTGACGGTGCAGGTGCCGTGCGGCTCTTCTCTGCCAAATTGGGACCTCAGTCTATAGCCTTTATGGAGTGAAGGGCATGGGGAGGTCAACGAGTCCTTCTCTAGTGTGGTGCCGTCTGTGCACCCCTTCAGGGAAGGTCAGAAAAAACCTTCCTGCATTCTGGTGAGGCAGACGTTACCCACCACAGGGCCTGAAACATGCTGTCTGGAGGGAGGGCATTGCTCGGGCATGAACACGGTGGAGAGTCCGGTATGGGGTCTGTGTTGTCGGCACCCCTCCAGGTACGTGTGCTGCTTTCTTCAGACAGAATGCTCTTGCGCATGTGAGAGACTACAGTATGGTGCAGTATGGTACAGTATGACTTTTTTTTTTTTTTTTAAGATTTTATTTATTTATTTGACAGACAGAGATCACAAGTAGGCAGAGAGGCAGGCAGAGAGAGAGAGAAGAGGAAGCAGGCTGTCCGCAGAGCAGAGAGCCCGATGCGGGGCTCGATCCCAGAACCCTGGTATCATGACCTGAGCTAAAGGCAGAGGCCTTAACCCACTGAGCCACCCAGGTGCCCCTGGTACAGTATGACTTTTATACGTGCTGGGAAACCAAAGAACTTACTTGGCTGCTTTTATTGTGATATGTGTTTCATTGTAGTGGTCTGGAACCAGACTCGCAATGTCCCAAGGTAGGCCTCTATTCCTGACTCACTGGTGTGTCCAGGCATCCCAGGACAGCCGCTGGCTAGAGCCAGGCCAGGAAGACTGTGGAGGGCTGCAGGAGAGGGGTAGATGTGTCCTCGTGATTCACATGCCAGCAGGTGGGCAGAGTGGCCACAGCCAAGAATCCTGGGACGCTTTCTGTAGTGGGGGGAGTTTGCTATTGGGGACCCGCTGTACCTCAAGAGAGGCATCTGAGCATAGAGGATTTCTCATGCCGGGATTCTGGGCGACTCAGGTCGTCTTTATGGCCTTGGTCTTCTTTGCCCTGCAGGGAAGTGGGGGTGGAGGTGGGGAGGGTACTAAAATAACCCTTCTCCACGGCCTATTCTGGCACTAGTGGTCGAAGATTCTAGATGCGAGGCCAAAAGGAATAGGTCCTGAAGGCATCCTGAGAGAAGGTCCTGGGATGCAGGAGCATCAGGGCGTTTGCAGTTCCACAGTTGTCATGGCACTGGGGGGCAGTTCCGTCTGGGCACCCTCTCACTTTGGGGGAGAAGACACCTCGCTAGCTTTTTTCCCTGGCAGGGGTCGGCAGGGGTACGCCAGCCAGGGATTTCTAAAAGATGGAGAGAGTCTCCCATCTGGGGAGCTGGCAGGACAAGGTTAAGCTTCTTTCTTCTTTCTTTTTTTAAAAGATTTTGTTTATTTGTTGGAGATAGGGAGAGAGTGCAGGAGCAGGGGGAGGAACAGAGGGAGAAGGAGAAGCAGATTCCATGATGAGCAGGTGGTGGTGGGGAGCTCGATCCCAGGACCTTGAGATCATGACCTGAGCTGAAGACAGACACTTAACCAACAGAGCCACTGATGCACCCCAAAGGTTAATTTCTAGAATGCCTGTCAGGACATTCACCGCAGTCAAGGGTGAGGGAAAGAAGGTTCCACTCATATGCAATATGAAGTAAATTCGGCTTCTCTGGAGGACCATTTGGCAATGTCTGGAGAGAGAGAAAGTGTTCGTAGCTCTTGATTCACCCATAGGTTTGATTCCTGTAGGGCACAGAGATTCACCGTGTGTGTGGGGATGTTCATGGTAGCATTGCTTAGTGTTTCAAAACAAAACCAAAACTGGAAATAAAATGTCCAAGGATAAAGAGCACTCCGGTGCAGTTTGGGTCCAGCCTTGTAAAGGATTAAGGCGGTGATTCAGAAGGGCTGGATCTTGGTGTTGGTGCAGTACAGTCCTCAAGATAGAGATGAAATGGGCCTGGGACAGGAGTTGGCAAACCGGGGCCCACAGGCCAACTCTGGTCTCTTTACCTGCTTTTGTATGGTCTGTGAACCAAGAATGCTTTTTACATTTTTAAGTGGTTGAACAATTAAAAACAGTATTTGGAGACACATAAAATTATGTGACATTCAAATTTCAGTGTCCATACGTTTTTGCTGGAACACCGCCCCATGGTTATCTTTGTATTGCCTAGGACTGCGGTCTCGCTACTACAGAGTCGAGTAGTTGTGTCAAAACTGAAAATAGTATCTGGTCCTTTAGAGAAAAAGTATGCTGACCGCTGGCATATTGAATGGTTCCTTTTATATGTTCACATATCTGAGTTGCTGCCCGCACATTTTCCTCTGGAGGTAGTCACCTTTGCGTGGGAAAGGAGGGTGAGAAGGGAGACTTGGATTTTGTATCATTCTGTTCAATCTTCATTTTTTAATCTCTGTGTGTATTTATTTTTAAAGTCAGTGGGACTCTTGTTGGTGGGAAAATCATGGAACATTCTTTGTAACTTTATGCTTTTTTTTTTTCTTTTTTTTTTTAATGCTCACTGAGAAAAGGAAGCAGGAGAAACAAGGCCTGGTTTGAGGTTTTCCTCTCTTTCTGGGCAGGGGCTACCTGCCTGCCCTGTGGTCCTGTTGTGGAAACTAGTCTGTTCAGCAGTGCTGCTCTGAGGCATTTACTTAGGTTTCTGCTGGTTTGGCCAGCCCCTTCAGTCCCTGGCCAGCACCTCCAGGGAGTGAGCTCTGTATTCTGCCTTTCGAGTTCCATTCTTGAGAATTTTCTCTATCTGGGGAAGGGCATAGAGGGATTGGCAGCTCAGTCCAATTGCCAGCTCAAACTGTAGAGACCAGAACACTAGCTCCCCCAGGAGGCCCACTGGGAGGCTGATGGAGAATGGTTTTCCCCACAGAGCCTGGTGGGAAAGGGCAAGAGGGCTGGGACGGCATAGTGAGCTGGATGGGCCCCTTGAAGGCCTCGTGGTTTAAATGTCTCATGGCTCAGATGAGGAAACCAGGGCCAAAGAGGAAGAGGGATTTGCCCAAGACCTGCCACCCTCACTCCGCTAGCCAGTGAGCTGGCAGAACTGGTGCTTGGGGCCAGGTTTCTTGACTCCTGTCAGCAAGTAAACTTGAGGAGCTGGGATCTGGAGCATAGGCATTTTGTGTTCAAGCTCACCATGGTTGTGAGGATGAGAATTCCCAGGACACTGTGGTCTCTTACCTGGTCCACCTTGCTTCACGGTCAAGGTCATATATACCGCACCTACTTGTCAGACTGAGTCCTTGCTGAGGGGAGCGCTTGTATCCTACCAGCTGTGATCCCCATGTATATGTAGGCTCAGTAAATGTTTGACAAGTCAAGACATCGGGCACCTGGATGGCTTAGTCAGTTAAGCATCTGCCTTCGGCTGAGGTCATGGTCTCAGGGTCCCGGGATCGAGTCCTGTGGGGGCCTCCCTGCTCAGCAGGATGTCTGCTTCTCTGCTTCCCTCTGCCACTCCCCCCTGTGCCCCCCATGTGCTGTCTCTCTCTCTCAAACAAAGAAATAAAATTTAAACATTATGAGCTGGAACATTATGAGTTGGGACACCCACTCAGTCAACCAGAACCCCTCAGGAATTCGTTAATGAGGCCTCCTCCTCCACAGCTCCCCACCCTATGTGCTCACTCCTCTGGGCACCAAGAGTCCTTTTTCCTAGAGTATACCCACCACCCCCAAGCTCAGGTTCGTGCCAGCATCTGGGCTGGCTCCCAGGCTCTGGGCACGGCCACTGTCAACACTGGTCAGCTTAGTGTCAGAGGCCTCTGCTGTGTATGCTAGCCCAGAGGCCTGAGTCACCAGAGCTCCAGGTTCCTTGCCCTGTGGCAGTGCAAAGCACGGCGGGTGCTTCCTCTTTGGAATCCTCCGCAGCCCCTTGTGATGTTGTCATCTCCTGCCCTACTGGAAACACCTGCTCTTTTTGGGCCACTCAGATGGAAGTTCCAGCTGTGTCTCTCCTTTCCTTATATATGCTAGAACTGTGCTATCAGATAACACAGTAGTCATAGCCACATTTAAATTTAAATTATTAAAATTAAATTAAACCAAAATTTCAGTCCCTCAGTCACATTAGTCACACCTCAGGTGTTCAGTAGCCACATGTGGCAAGTGGCTGCTGCACTGAGCGGCACAGATGTGACACGTTTCTGTCACTGCAGAGTTCTGGTGGATAGTCCAGTAGAGAACTGGTTCTCACCTCGGGCAGCTTTGTGTCCCAGGGGACATTGGACTATGTTCAGGAACGTTTTTGGTTGTCAAATTTGGGCAGCGGTGCTACTGGGTCCTGGTGATAGTAGTTAGAGGCCAGAGATAGGGTTGGAGGGGGAAGTTCAGGCCATGGGCTTTGTCTCATCTGATGGCTATGAAAGTGCTTCTCCCCAAGTCCCTTTGGTTGTCTGCCCCAGAAGCAGCCTGGGCCAGACTAGGCTTGACAGTAGATGCGGAGGTATCACTCCCAAATCTGTTTTCAGATTTGGAAGTGATACCTTCAGCAGAGAAAAGGAAATGAGACTTGCCAACTGGTTTCTGGAAGGAACCACTATAAATGCCAGGCCAGATGCAGACAGCTTATATGATAAGGTCTGGCCAAGCCTTGGTCATGTCACACAAAGAAGTTCAGGTTTTAAATATTAGATATTAAAAACTTGGCAGGGGTCTCACCAGGGGACCAAGCACAGAGCTGCCTTTCAGGAACTCTCCAGTGTGTGGGAGCTTATTTTAATCCCAGCCCTGTTTCTGTCAGGACCCATGAGGGGTATAAGAAAGCCAAGGCGGGTTCCTGCCCTTAGAGTTTTCTGCCCTGACAGGGCCCTTTGGCATTTGCTAGGGAAAGGTCAGGATAAATGAATAAGTAGTCTTTTTTTTTTTTTTTTCTTTTTAAGTATATGTGCTACCAAAGCAAGCACTCCTTTTTTTTTTTTTTAAAGTGTGTGCAAACCCAGGGCCTAGTCCTTGGCTCCCAGGACATTTGGCAGAGTGAATGAAAATGAAAGAACAAAGCCCATAGGGCTGATGAATTAGATCAAGTGACATCCCTCTAAAACCAGAAAAACGGGCTTGGGCCTGCTGGACAGCACGAGGGTCCAGTCACTGCCAAGAAGAGGTAGCTGCTTCAGTGGGGTCAGGGGACGGGCATCAGGAAGGATTGGCTCATCACATACTCTTCACATTACTCTTGAGGTAAAGACATTGGCCCCAGGAAGCTCCCTGACATTGACTGTGTAACCTGGGAGGGTAGCCAGAGAAGAATGGACTTAAGGAGTCTAAGGGGAAAAGCTCAGAGGGAAGAGTTCAAGCAGGGGCCCCAGGTGGGAGGCTCACCTGGATCTGTGGTTTGAACTCCCTAGGGGCTGGGGGAGGCTCAGGCCATGAGGGGGATGCAGGCAGAGGTGAGAGGGAGGAGGGCCATTACCAAACTGGGAATATTTTTGACTAGCCCTAGGCATAGTCCTTTAGAGAACTGACAGGCAGTTTGGAATTCGGGAAAGCAGGGGAACTAGATCTTCAGGAAGTAGCTTTCAAGATTTCAGAATAGAGGATGAACTGGAATATTCTTTTTTTTTTTTTTTAAGATTTTATTTTTATGATAGAGCATTCATAAGCAGGCAGAGTGGCAGGGAGAGGGAGAAGCAGGTTCCCCGCTGAGCAGGGAGCCTGATGTGCAACTCGATTCCAGGACCCTGGGATCATGACCTGAGCTGAAGCAGACGCTTAACTGACGGAGTCACCCAGGCACCCCTGAACTGGGATATACTTTTTTTTTTTAAAGATTAATATTTATTTATCTGAGAGAGAGAGAGACAGAGAGAGACAGAGCTTGAAAGGGGGGAGGGTCAGAGGGAGAAGCAGACTTCCCACTGAGCAGGGAGCCCCATTCGGGGCTCGATCTTGGGACTGCAGGATCATGACCTGAGCCAAAGGTGGTTTCTTAACCAACTGAGCCACCCAGTGCCCCTGAACTGGGATATTCTTTTTTTTTAAATGTATTTGACAGCAAGAGAGGGAATACAAGCAGGAGGAGTGGGAGAGGGAGAAGCAGGCTTCCTGCTGAGCAGGAAGCCTGCTGTGGGGCTCGATCCCATGACCTGAGCCGAAGGCAGATGTTTAACCTACTGAACCACCCAGGTGCCCCTGAACTGAGATATTGTTCAGGGTAGTTGGGAAGCTCTTAGAGACGAAAGATAGCAGTCCCCATGAGGAAGAGAAAGCAGTGTCCAGAGACCGATGTGTCTACCTGGGAAGCTCTCTGTTGAAGGAGATTGGGAAACAGTTAAATGGAAAGGAGGACATGTAGCTAAAAATGGAGGTAAGAGCATGGCCCAGAGGCCACCCAGAGTGAGCTGAAGCTTGCCCTGAAACTCAGGATGACCAAGGGCTGTTACATACATTTGGGAAAGGAACAAGGGTTATGTCCCATTTTGTTTCCGCCATTTGAGCTTGAAAAAGCAGGACAAATGGTGATAGAAGGGACTTGAACCCAAGTTGGGTGGCTCATCTCCTGGGCAGATTTCTGTCTGGTTGGTGGCCTGCAAGATGATTGGGAAATAGCAGAGGGCCTGGGAGCTAGAGATGACAAATGTCCATTTATCAAAAGGGCAAATTACCATATACAGGGTCTGTGAACACTTAGAAAAGCTCTTAGAAACTGGTAGTCACTGGGGTTTGATCAGGCTCATTGGGAACAAGGCCTAACAATTTCAGGGTTTGTTTTTGTTCTTGGGTTTTTTTTGGACATCAAAGTACTTCTTGGGAGCGCCTGGGTGACTCAATTGGTTAAGCATCTGTCTTCAGCTTAGGTCATGATCCCAAAGTCTTAGGATTGAGGCCCGAGTTGGGCTCCCTGCTCAGTGGGAAGCCTGCTTCTCCCTCTGCTTCTCCTTCTCCCTCCTGCCTGTGTTCCCTCTCTCGCTGTCTCTTTCTCTGTCAAATAGATAAAAATCTTTAAAAAAAAAAAAAAAAAAGTAGTTCAGGGTTGAGGTGAGGCCCTTATAGAGTCTTAGGATCTGGACCATCTGATGGTGATGTCAGCATGTTAAGCCCTGAAAGATCCCACTTTGGAAGGGTTTGTTCTTGATTCCTTCCCACCTCTCACCCCCACCCCCATGGACCTTAGGGAAGAGCTCTGCTCTTGACTTTGTTTTGTTCATGATTTGGTCCATTTCTCAGAGTGGGGGCAGAGGGCTCCTGATGGTGGTGTTGGCTAAGAGCGGGACTGAGATCTTAGGAACTCTCTGTGGGCCACGTCCAGAAGGCAGAATTTACCAGGGAAGTGTGACAGACTGCAGTTGGGACCAGAAAAGTAGCTGTGCAGTTACAGGCTGGGGTTTGCGGCCTAGCAATGTGGTGAGGAACTCTTTCGAGCTTGCTGATTGCAGACCCCGTATATGTCAGCAGAGGGTGTGGCCTCCGGAAGAGGTGGTGTGGGCTCAGGCTCCACAGACAGACACTCAGCTGGTACCAGGGACATGACGCTCTGGTTCCCTGATCCTGACCAAATGGCACTAGAAAGGCAGAAGAGAGGGCTCCTGTCTCGACCTCTTTATTTCTGGGAGATTCCATTCCATTTCTTCTCTTTCTTTTTAAAAAGATTTTATGTATTTATTTGACAGACACAGTGAGAGAGGGAACACAAGCAGGGGAATGGGAAAGGGAAAAGCAGGCTTCCCTCTGAGCAGGGAGCCCGAGGCAGGGCTGGATCCCAGGACCCTGCGATCATGACCTGAGCTGAAGGCAGGCACTTAATGACTGAGCCACCAGGCACCCCCCTGTTTTTTCTTTAAAACTTTTTATTTTTTTTTTAAGATTTTATTTATTTGACAGACAGAGATCACAAGTAGGCAGAGAGGCAGGCAGAGAGAGAGGGGAAGCAGGCTCCCCGCTGAGCAGAGAACTTGATTCGGGACTTGATCCTAGGACCCTGGGATCATGACCTGAGCCGAAGGCAGAGGCTTTAACCCACTGAGCCACCCAGGTGCCCCACCCCACTGTTTTTTCTTAACGTTTTATTTTTAAGTAATCTCTACATCCAGCGTGGGGCTTGAACTCATAACCCCCAAGATCAAGAGTCACATGCTCTACTGACTGACCAGCCAGGTGCCCCAGTATATCCTTTTGTTTTAAATGTGTCTTTTTAGACACCTTTTGATATGATTGAGGGTTTTAAAAAATCCAGTATGAGAGTCTGAATTTTGATCAGGGAATTTAACTCATATATATTACCGTAATAACTATTATGTTAGGACTTAGCTTCTGCTGTCTTAATGCCATCTCATATACTTGTCATGTGTTCTCTCTGCTCCTTTTTTCCCTTTCCGATCCTTTATTATGTAGCTTGAGTTTTCTGCTGGTTTGAGAGTTACCTATTCTTCTGGTTACCTCTAACTTACCATTCCCCTGTCTTACCTTGTCACTGTTTTGTATCTTGAGAGTCTCAGGACTACCCTGCCTCCCTCTTTTCCCTGCCTGTGCTGGTCCTGTGTCATCTCCAGGCCTGGGTTCTGTGGAGAGAAGGCAGCCCTGTTCATCCGCCATCTTGTTCAGAGCTGTCCTGGAGGGGCCTCCAGTGCTCAGTGAGGGTTTGGTTTAAATGACCTTTAAAAAGGTCACTGAGGGGTTGGTAGATTCTAAGGGAAAGTGAGAGAGAGGGGACCTGTCTGAGAGCTCTCCAGTGGAGCTGGGACCTTCTGAAGTACCACATTTTGCTGCTCCGAGACGTCTGCTTCTGAGCCCCAGCTTCGCTCTTACATGCTGTGTGGAATGCTGTCATTGTTGCAGGACGGGCAGGACACAGATGAGGAGGGGGCCTCAGTGAGACGATAGGGAGGGATGGGGCTACTGGGTGTTGTCATGGGCATGCCCCATCCCAAGAGGTAGCCATGACGCAACACTGCCATTATCAAGGAGGAATACGGGCTCCAGAGTACCGGAGTTTTCGTTTTTCAAGAGAAACCAGGAAATTGGATTTTCTTTGTGAAATCTCCCTATCTGTATATATTGGCTCAAAAATGTTTATAACCTCATGCGGGCCACGCAGCATGTCTGCAGGCTGGATCTGGCCTACGTGCCACACGGGATTCCTGTTCCAGCCATCTGATGAGTCTGTCCTTGTCATCCTTGACTCTTCCATCTCCTGGATAAATGTCCCCTAGAGATGTGATTTTCTACGCCCTTCCCCTCCCAGCCACTTCTTCAGAGCTCTTTACTCTGCCAGCATGTTGGATTAACATGGCACTTTACAAACGATGGCAACTGGTTAGTGCTGTCCGGACTATGGTGCGCTATTTCTCACAGCCGTCTGGTCTGCCAGGCGCCTTAACCATTCCCCTGTTTGCATTATGAATTACTTGTGACTGAGGAGAGTGTGAGAGTAAACGTCATTCTTGCCCCACGAGTGTAGGGTGGACGGGTTTGGTTTTCCTCGAGTCTGTCTGCAGCTAGAGCCCACGAGGCCTTGTTCCTAGAAGTCCGAGAAGGGACTCTGCCTTGTGTTCTCGCTGGGGTATGGAGGCAGAGACCGTGTGCCAGGCCCCAGCTGCCCAGTGCCTTGGCCTGCAGAGGGCAGGGTTGCTGTGTGGATTAGAGCTCAGGACCTGTTAGCCTTTTGGGGGTGGCCCTTCTTTGCCCTGCATTCCTTCCTGTCTGCCTCTGCCTCTCTGAGTGCTGAGTGGCAGGAGCCTGCAGCTTTATATGCACTGGGCAGTTGGTGACTCATTCCTCAGCAGCCCCTCAGATAGGGAAGTGAAACGGCCACATCTGGTGGGGGCTGACCTTTGGGTGACATCGGAAGTAGCTATGCAAACATGGGGCTCACTGCCGAGGAGGGAGAAGTCTTTTCCACAGCACTTGCCTGGCCTGGCCCCATGTGGCCTCCAGGCCGGTGGCTCTGGTAACAGTTTCCTTTCCCTCTCCCTCCCCGTCTCCATTTTTCTCTCGGTGACAGCTGGAAGTAGCAGTGGTCACAACTGAGAGAGCCAAACATTTCTACAGCCCCCAGGACATTCCTGTCCCTCTCTACAGCGACGCTGATGAATGGGAGGTCAGTGCATGGAGGCCCCAGGGCCGAGTTCCCTCGTGTTTCTACCAACAGGGCAGGAGGGTCCACCCCACAGCCTGTGGTCCTGGAGGCCAGAGCAGACGGGCCAGGCTCACGTCAGTGGTCGGGGCCCTCTGGGCAGAGGCGATGAGGAAAACATCTGTCTAGCTTCTGGCCTGCGGGAGGCCCGACGTCTCCTCCCACCCCAGGCCGAGTTCAGCCCTGGCCCTGGGCCTCAGGTTGAGTGTCCTTGTACTTATCTGGGCTGATGAAACCACAGAGGAGCTCTGTTCCCACCACCCTTGTCCACGTGGCTCCCAGTGTCAGGGCTGTCGAGAGTGCCTTGCTTCCCACGGCCACAGGATTCTGCCTCTGCTCTCCCGCAGAGGGCCAGGCACCGCCGGCTCACCAGACATCGAGTGTGGGCCTCACAGGGGTGTCCTGCCAGGCATTTTTAAACATTCTCAGCCTAGAACATTTCTGGCTGGCCTGTCTTCTCCACCCCACCCCCTCCATTCTCGCCGCCCCAGAGCCCTTCCCCTGGCTTGGACAACCCAAGCATCCGCCTCAAGCAGACAGGCCAGGAGTTCCCTGCCAGATGTCAGTTCTCTTGAAAACCAAACCATAAAGGGAATAGCTTGGAGAGACAAGGGGCGTTTGTTTCCTCGGGCCTGGTTTCTCTCAGGCTGTTGGCTCCACAGCCAGTGCTCCCCAGCATAGCTGTGAGAGGGAACAGCAGTAGACTTGGGCAGGGCTTGCCCAGGTGGTTGCCCTTGGTTTCCCATTCAAGTTTCTACCTGGACTTGTTGCCCCCCACCCCCAATCTTTCTCCCTCTGCGCCGAGAGAGTAGCCAGCTTAATGACCCCATTTCCTTCCCTCTGCCAGATGTGGAAGTGCCGATCCGACCCTGTTCTCCACATTGACCTGCGGAGGTGGGCCGACCTCATGCTGGTGGCTCCTCTTGATGCCAACACCCTGGGGAAGGTGGCCAGTGGCATATGTGACAACTTGCTTGTGAGTGACTCTGCCTTCCTCCCTCCCTGGGCCTCACTGCTGGTTTGCTGAGCTGTAGATGGCCTTTGTATGGGGTTCTTGCCTTGCAGTTCTTCTTATGGTGGGCTGATTTGCCCAGAACACTGTCCCCCTGGACTCTCTCCCCTCCACCTGGTGTCAGCTGTGTTCCGGCCAGTGGGCAGTTGGATGGCCTCAGCTTGTGTGTGCTCACTGAGGGCGTCTACCTCTCACCTGCCCCTTGGTGATCAGCTCTTCTCCCTTTGTCCCTCATTTACGGGCTGCCCTCGATGTGCTCTTCCATTGGTCTCCCTGCCCAGCCCTGCGCCCGTCCCACTTGGCCCTCTCTTCTCCCCAGGATCTGGATATCCACATGGGGAATCTGATAAGATGTTTACTTCCTCATGGATCTCTTGTGCACACTTATCTCTCCTGTAGCATTGGCCACAAGGCAGAAATGTGGTTTTCCTGTGTGTTAGGGAAAGCTTAGAGGGGAAGGGAGAAGAAAGGCTGGATGAGAGGAGCCAGCTGATGCTGGTGGTGGAGAGGAACAGAAGTCCAGCTGCACAGAGTGGGGATTGTCATCGGCCTGAGGGACATCCAGGAAGCCGTTGTCCTAAAAGCCCTGTTTATATGATCCTCCTGGGAAGAACTAGGTGTGTGATCTCTCTCCTCCCTCCTCTCCATTATTACCCCACTTCCCTCATGCACTGAGAGGTTCCCTAACATGAACTGGACCCCATGAGGGGGGACACACAGGACATGGGGCTCCCAGTTTGGAAGGAAAAGGCTTTTGGTTACGCACGCAGGTGAGAAGGGAGTGTGCTCTGGTGACCCCAAGTGGTGCTTTGACAGTGGGCACGGCTGGGCATATAGTAAGTGTTCAGTAAGTATTTACTGTATGTAGGAGGTCATCGGTCACTTTGGCAAAGAACAAGGAGATTTTCAGAGTTCAGTAGAATAAAGAAGCGAATAGTGAAGCTGGGTCAAAATGTTGGGGGGTCCGATAAGAGGTTAGTCTCCTTAAATGCTTATTGATGAGTGTGTAAGGCACTTCTCGAAGAATCCGCTCGTGATTGAAGCGTCATTTGAATAAGAGCCCAGGGTGACCAGAAGAAGAGTGACACACATTCTGCAGCCAGGAGCAGGGGTAGGGGCTTCCCAGTGGGGCTGGTGCATGGCTGACCAGGCAGTTGGAGCAGGGAGGCTCCTGGCCGCTTTCATCTTTGCAGGCCTGAGTGATGTGTGCCCTGCACCATCTCAGCAGGTCTGCAGGCCCCACTGGCCAGTCAGCAGCCGCTGATGCGATGAAGTACACTGACCTCTAGGAGGTGTGCTCCAGGCTGGACTGGCTCTCGGAGGGCTCCTTTCTTCGCCTGCAAAGCTTTGCTTCCCTTTTTCCTTCAAAGCTGCCCCCTGCTCCATGAAATCTTCAGGGTTCTCTCTTCCTGAGTTGGCTGAGCAGTGTTATATGTTCCTAGGACCAGTCTCCAGGCCATTTGCCTCAAAAGATTTCACTTGAAGGCACACATATTTCAAGGAATTACAAATCCCATGGTTTATTTTATTTTATTTTTAAAAAATGTTATGTATTTGAGAGACAGTGAGTGAAAGAGAACAGGAGCGAGGGGAGGGGCAGAGAGTGAGGGAGAAGCAGACTCCTCCCTGAATGGGAGCCCAATGTGGAGCTCGATCCCGGGACCATAGGATCATGACCTGAGCCGAAGGCAGACACTTAACCAACTGAGCCACCCAGACACCCCTCTCATAAAGTTTAAACTGTCATCCTTGCTCTATGGCTCTGTCCTCAATCAAAGATGTTTTGTCCTTTTATCCCTGAAAACATCGCCGTGCTGCCCCCTTCCATCAGATCCCCTTTCTAGTGTCTAGAACCTGGGGTACCAGTAGAGCAGCGTGCTAGGTGTGAACCTGTGTGCCAGGCCTCTGGGCCCTTGGCCTGGGTGAGGTGTCTCTCCAGCCAGCCTTCTGGCCTGCTTGGGCCCTGGTCCCTTCTTTGTGCTAAATAGCCAAGCAGAAGGCTTCCTGGCTGGCTCAGCTGGTAGAGCGTGCAGCTCCTGATCTCAGAGTCATGAGTTTGAGCCCCACATTTGGTGTGGAGATTACTAAAAAAAAAAAAAAAAAAAAAAAAATCAAGCAGAACCAGAAAGAGGAGTGACTTCCCTGGGTCTCCAATCTAGCTGGACGCTTGTCTCAATCGGGGATCTAGGCCTTCTCTCTGCCCAGGCAGCTTCCCAGGAGCAGAGCTCGAGGTACTGACTGAGCAGAGCACTGACCAAACATATGTGACCGTGGGAACTGATGCCTCCCCTCATCCCTCCTGCTGCCGGAGGTTCAGACGAGCTGTGGTTTGTCCGGGAAGGGCTGAGCTGCAAGGTGAGGTGGGAAGAGCTAGAGAGACATGGAGGTATTGGGTTTGTCCTCCTCTGGTTGTTGGTGTGCTTTGCTTTGAAGACGCTTAGAAGCCCCAAGCCAGCCCACACTCCACACGCAAAGGGGCTCCTCTAGGTAAGTTCGTTTTATAGAAGCGGCAGGTGGCACAGGGCCAAGAGGAAGTGGGACTGAAACTGTCCACTCAGCCTGGTTGCCACATTGAGAGGACTTGGTGGGAAACAGACGCTGGTATCTGGGACTGCACAAGCAGCCAGGTCCTGAGGCTCCGGGCCATCCCACTTCCTTCCTGTCCCTAGGAGAGGGCCAGGGCACCGAAAGGGGCAGGCATTGGCTCGGTCCTGCTCATAGCATTGTTTTCTGAACTCCCCCGCCCCTTCCCACATGGGCTGCACTTCAGGGAAGGGGTGTGCTGACTCTTGTCTCCCCAAGGGGCCCACAGCTGGGGAGGGGTACCAGAGCAGTCAGAGCACAGGGGAGCACCTTCCTGGGGGGCCCCGGGGCTTATTTCTGCCCCAGGCAGCCCCTGGCCCAGGGAGCCTTTGCCTATAGGAGTAATAGGAGCTACTGTCTCGGGAGCCTGTCTTTGATGCCAGGCCCTGCATGAAGAGTTTTAAGCATTTCCAGCCTCTGTCCTCACAACCACATAGTGAGGGGGGCTTTTGCAGAGAGGAGGCTAAGACTCCCGACCTTAAATTACTCCTCCAAGTTCTCGTGGCTTGAAGTGAGAGTAGATAGCACAGTCAGGATTCGAACCCAGGTCTATGTGATTTGGCAACCCACTGAGCGGGCGGGTCCCTCTCACCGCTCCTCTGGTGTGTGACTTGGTGGGATGGCCTGGAACTCCGAAGGTAATGAGGCTGTGTGGGATGGTGGCAGATCCCACGGGGTGGCGTGCAGAGCTCCATGCCTTGGATCGTCTCCATGGGACCTTGGGGAGTGCAGCTTTCCCGTCCAGGACCCGGAGCAGCTTCCTTACAGGGTCATGGTGAAGTGCGTGGGGTATTGCGTAGGAGAGGATTTTTGTCATGTGAAGGTGTTCTCACTGCCCAGCTTTAGTTGGCCTCAAAGTAGATCTGGTGTTGGGGTGGATGGGCACCAGCCAGTGAGTAGTCTGGGCCTTTGCTTTGGGGGTAACTGCTCCCCGGTCTGGCTTCTGTCTGGGAGGTGTGTCCCACAGTGGAGAAGCCTTGTGCTTTGGCTCAGAGAGAGCGTTCTGCACAGGAGTGGGGGTCTGCGTGGAGGTGGCTGGGCTGCTGCGAGGATTGGTGGAGGACCTTCTCTGTGTCAGGCCCTGTGCCAGCATCCATGGGGAGGTGGAGAGGCTGAGGAGACACGAGATTGGGGGACACGGACGAGTCTCACCCAGTCATCCCCAGCCCACGGCTGGCTGTTACCCAGAGGACGGTGGGTGGGATTGGGAGTGCTGGGGAGGGGTGGCAGGCAGAGCAGCAGGCACCCGCCTGCCACACCCTGGCCCTTCTCCACAGACCTGTGTCATCCGAGCCTGGGACTGCCGCAAACCCCTGCTCTTCTGCCCGGCGATGAACACCGTCATGTGGGAGCATCCCATCACTGCTCAGCAGCTGGGCCAGCTCAAGGCCTTCGGCTATGTTGAGATACCTTGTGTGGCCAAGAAGTTGGTGTGCGGAGACCAAGGTGCGCACCTGGCCAGGCTCGTAGGCCCTCCCTGTGGCCCTGGGTCGCAGAAGGGCTCAGCTCTGGGGTCACATCTGGGTCGGCATCGCAGTCTGTTGTGACCTCGGGAAGAACTGTTCTCTGGGCTCAGTTTTCTTGTTTGGGAAATGGAAGTCATAATTCCTCTCAGACTTGGGAGAATTAAATGAGATGTCAGGTGCCTGGTGTCCCTGGCACACAGCCCGTGTGCGGTTCTAGCCGGCTACTGTGACTTCCTGGGGCCTGACCTGGGGGGTGCCTCAGAAGGGATTAGATGGGTCTGGCTCCTGCAGACATGGTCCTGGCCTTCTATCATTGGGCTTTGGGTGGAGCACTCAGGGGAGCCTTGAGCAGGGTGGCTGGGGGCTGGGCCCCTGCCTCAGTCTGCAGGCCATAGCAGATCCTTACTCCCTAGGTCTGGGGGCCATGGCCGAGGTGGGCACCATTGTGGACAAAGTGAAAGAAGTCCTATTCCAGCATGGTGGCTATCAGCAGAGTTGAACCCAGGATTTCTGTCATGTGTATCCCTCTGCACTCAGCGTGTTTTCAGGCCAAGTTTATGAAGAAGGTGGACGTTGGCATAATACGGTGAAGACTCCTGTGTTACTGGGGGGTCTGGCCTGGGCCTGCTCCAGAGCCTCCCTGGGGGTCTGACTGGCCTCAGGTTCAATGAGACCAAAGGCCTAGGCCCAACTTCTTTCCAGCTGAGAGATGCCTGGTTTCCAGAACCCTCCTTACCTTTCCCTGGGATTGGCACAGCAGGCTACTGTACGTCCCTGTGCTCTGGGAGGGGGGCTGAGGGATGACAGAGAAACCGTGATATTCCCTGGTGCCTGGGAGTTGCTTCAGCTCCTTGGTGGGCTGCTGGGGCACCGTGCAGTCAGGGCAGCCTATGATTGGCAAGACACTGAGATTCTCCATAAACTATGCGGTGAGATCGGTGGGGCGAGGGGGTTGCCGACTGGGGAATAAAGAGTGACCTTTAGGAGTCTGTGTCCTTCCTTTACCTCTGTCTGTGGTCTTAGAGATCAGGGGCATTGCTTGGTGTGGCTGGGGAAGGGTCAGGGCTGACAGCTGACTGGCGTCTTCCTGCCAATCTCATATGGGCGGTTGAGGGATCAGAAGCCCGACAGACCCTAGTTGAAATCCTAGCTCTGCCATGTGCTAGCAGTGGGACCATGGCTCAGGGCTCAGCCTTTCTGACTCTGGCTTTCTGCATCTCGGTTATCCTGCCCTCATGGAGTTGAGAGGATTAAATGAGGTTATGTGTACAAGATACCCACCTCCCTGCCTCTTATATAGTAAATGTCAACTAAAGGGAAGTTAAAGCCAAATACGTATCATACCAGTGAGCTTTGCTAACATTTACTGAAACAGATCATCTCATTTTGGGAGAAGTAAAATCCCCAGCCCTAAGCTAACGGGGCCTTTATGCAAATGACAGCCACACAGCTGGCAGGGTTGGAACCTGCCCTGGAACCCAGGCCCCTTGCTTCCGGATGTCCTCATCAGCTTTGCTGCACCTGAGACTGGGACCTGGGTGTCTTGTGCCTCCCCTTCAACCCCACCCCGTGGCACACAGGAGTGTGGGAAGTAGACTCCAGAGAGAAACGTGTTCCGCCCTAGAAAACCCCACCACCCTGTCTCTGACCTCAGGGCTGCCGGGTGGCTGCATTGGGGAGGGGCTTGTGTGCCTATTTGGAGCTGAGGTTGGGGCTGGCTTCCTGCCTGCCAGGCCTGGGGGGTGTGTGGGCACTCCATGCATGCCCCTGGACCCCTGAGGGTAGAGGTCAACCTTTGAGGGGCACCAATAAGCCTGCTGGCTGGGACCAGGGCTTCCAGACCTCCACGACCCTTTATTTTAATCAAGTGACCCTTTGGGATAAAATTATCCGAGGGCAATAAAGAAAATCCACTTCAAACCGTGGCATTGTACACCACCCTCTTTGGCAGGCTTGAAGTTGGGGGATGGGGAGGGCCTGGATAACTGAAATCCAGAGACAATCCCAAGTCGTTCTTACAGTGGTTCTCAGCGTCCCTCGTGTCCACATTGCCCTTTCTTTCCCTCAGCAACCTATTAAAGAGCAGTGAGGCTCTCCAGTTTTAACAAACTTCTACCATTTACTGAGTGCTTACTGTGTGCAAAACCTTGTGCCGGGCACTTTAGGGAAGACAGCTGCCCAGCAGACCTGCTACACGATGCTGGTTCTCGAGGGCCGCCGGAGCAGAGAGGCTGATAGGCCTCTCGCTGGCACGTCTGCCGGCAGCTGTGTCTTCTCAGAGTGGGACCGAGGAGGTTGTTGGCTGGAAGGAGAGATGTCCCCCGTGGATGTGGGCCAGCTGGAGGCTCCGTCCCTGGGGTGTGCCACTCTGTCATGGCAATCCTGTATCCCCATTGCGCATTTTGAACTGGGATCTGGATGAATGGGCTGGGGCTGGGGCTGAAGAGCCCGGATATCCCCCGAGCCCCTGACGCTGGAGTTGAGAGAACAGTGTCAGGCTGCTCCCGCCTGGCCCTAGTTGCAGAGGAATGAGGGGCACAGCTCGCCCCACCAAGAGTCAGAGCTCTGAAAGTGGTCGGCATAGAAGTTAGAAGTATTTCTCAGAGAAGATGCTAGTTTCTCTCATTACTTTTATCGAATCCAGGAAGTTTGACAGGACCGAACATTTGGGTCTTAAACTCACACTCTCGTTCGGCAGCCTGGAGCCTCTCTGGGCTGCTGTGGCTACTGTGGGGTGAGAGGCTCAAGTCTTCAAGCCAGGGCCTGGCCCCATACTGGGCTGCGTGTAGCTCTTCTGTGATCCTGTGATTTCTCCCCACTGCCTCAGGGTAAGGCCCTGACTCCTGGGCCATACTCAACTTGGCCCTCTGTGAACCGGCCCCTGCCTGCTTTTCCACCTCCACCCCTGTTACATACCACCATGCAAGGCTCCCCATCTTCTTGCCGGACTGGGCATCCTTGACAGAGCCCTGTTGCTTCTTACCTTTGCACCTGGTGCCACTTGGCCTGGCTGGCCCCTGTTCTTCACCTGGCTGACTCCAGGTGATACACTCCAGGTGCTGCCTCTTTTGGAAAGCAAAAGCTCAGGCTCCTGGCTGGCTCAGGCTAGATCAAGTGGTCCTTGCCCAGGTTCCCATGGTGCCCCCTCTTCTTTATTATAACACAGAATTGCAATTGCCTGTTTACTTTGTAAACAAGGATCTCCTGGAGGGCAGGAGTTGGCCTGTTCCTCACAAAGCCTGGTATGTCATTCCAAGCTTATACTGACAAAAAAAAAAGATGTGTGTGTGTGGTGGGGAGAGGAGGGGCAGTTCTCCTTTCTGAGCAAGACACACAACCTAGGAGCCATAAAAGTAAAGACTGATAAATTTGCCTACAGAAAAATAAACAGTTCCACCTAGCAATAGCCCAAAGGCAAGGTCCAAAGACAAACATAAGTGGGAAATTATCCGCAGCTCATATAACAAAGGACTAATTCCCCTAAGATATAAAGAGCTATACGTTGATTCCCAAAAGACCAAGAATACAAAAGAAAAGTGAGCAGAGGATAAAAAGATCAAGTCCACATGTTTATCCGCAAGCACACACACAAACGCACACCCCCCACAAGGCTCTTAAACGTGAAAAGCTACTCAACCACATTCATGGGGAGAGTGACGCAAAGCAGACTGCACCCCTGTGGAGGTTTCCGTCTGTTAGATTGGTGAGGGCGAGGGGACGGGCACCTGCTACCTCAATAGCAGGTCTGCAGGTTTGCTACAACCTCGCTGGAGAACAATCTGGAAATATCCATCAAAACATGTATGTCCTTTGCTCTTTCACCCAGCAATTCTACTCCAGGGATTTGTCCCGCAGATAGGCTCGCATATAGGACATTATGTCTGAATAAGGCTATTTATTGCAGCATCGTACAAGCCGGTAAAAGGCTCGGAACACCTTCGCTATCTCACAACTGGAGACCGGTTGCATCAGTTACGGTTGCACCTACACAGGGACGCCAGGCAGCCACAAGATGAGAGTGAGGAAGCCCTCTAGGTGCCCCGTGGGATGCCGTCCAAGACAACGTTGCTAAACGGAAAATGCGAGACGCAGAACAATGTCTGTTGCATGCCAGCTTGTGTGCAAAACAAGTGAGGGGCGGAAAGGAGGCTGTGTTCCCATTGGCTTGCAGGTGCATCGAACACCTATGGAAAAATAAACAAGAAACCAGTCAGTCCATTGTTTGGCGCTTGGCAGCAAATGGTGGAGAAAGGTGGGAGGTTGAGAGAGGCGGGAGACCAACTTCATCTTAAGTTGTGAGGCAGATGAGTCTATTATCAACCACAGAGGCAGTAAATACACACATTTTAAAAAGGGTTCCTTCTGTCCTTCATCCAGAAGTTCCTAAAAATGACTTGGCAGAGAGTTAATGCAAAAGGCTTGGCAGGGGCACCTGGAGATTTCCATCAAGGCCTCTGGAGTAGGAATGGGTCTGTTTTTCCTGTCATGAGCTCATAGAGGACCCTGGGTGCTCCTTAGGATCCTCTGAGACCCCTGATTTCAAGCAGCTTATGGTCTTACGGGAAGAAGACCCAAGGTCTTAATCAAATTACCGTGAGAACTGAACATGAGACTGTGTGGTACAGATTCAGTGTGAGGCTCAGAATTGAGAAGTAGGAAGGGTGGGCCTGTTGGAGGGTGCAGAGCTCACACCCATGCTTCCTGGAGGACGAGTGAAGGGACAAGAGGACAGGAAGGCTGGAGACCTGCTGCCCTGTGCTTGATGTGGGACACCTGGATAGGAACTTGGGCTCCAGGGGCTAAGGACCTGGGGAGGTTCAGAAGGGGAGCGAGGAGAATGTGGAGTGTGACAGAGGTCAGCTGCGTGGTTCCCAGGACAGACTGGAGGACTGAGATGCTGGAGTTGGGGAGGAAGCCAGACACTAAGCAGGGGAAGCGAGGCTGTGCTGAAGACCTTGGTCAGACCTGTGGTTTTGGGGAGGAAGGGAGTGCAAAAGTGAGTGATGGTGTGACAAAAATCCAGCAGGATTAGAAAGCGTAAGAACCACTGTCCTGTGGCTGGAGGGTGTGGGGCTGGGTTGGGGCGGGGCACTTAATGACAACTGTGTGTGCATTGCCACAAGATTTATTACCAGTCCCCTGTGCCACCCACTAAAAAGAATTTTGCTTTGCTTACCACAGTTTTTTTTTCCCCTCAGGATTGTTTAGTCTGCCCTCATGGTTCCTGGGCATTCTGTGGTGTGGAAGTAGGAAAAAGCAGACGGAGCCAACAGAACCGAGGAGCTGGGAAGAGGGGCAGGGAGTCTTGCTTTTTGTGTTGTGTCTCCTTTGTGCGCTAAATTCTGGTAGTGGGCGAAGGGGGAGAGAAATAAAGCCCGGAGCAGAGACTTGATGAACTCCGTAAGGAAGAGCGGAGAGAGGCCTGAGTGGAGAGGGCGGCAGCAGAGCCCGGGAGTTTGGGGTACAGTTTGGGAGTTGGCTTCACAGTCTTTGAGCTGCTGGGGAGTGTTCCAGAAGATGGAGGTGTTTGAGGAATGTTGCTGAGGATGGTGAGTTGGACACACGTCAAAGTTCTTCAAGAGATCCGAATAAGGATTAAGGTTTCTTTTAAATTCCTTGGCCCGTGTGTGCATTCTGAGTGGGACTGTGCAGGTCCGAACCACCTGGAGCCCTCATTCTATTCGGGTTACGTACGAGGGTTACATGTTCCCTGTCCCGTTACATTTGCTTGATCTCATTCCACTGTCATGATACCCCAGCCTCATGATGGAGCTAGCTAGTCTAACCCACCTTACAGATGGGATGGTGAGGGTCCCCCCAGCCAGTTTCTCTCTGCCCAGGAGCCACCTCCGTGGAGGCCGTTGCCACAGAACCAGCGCTCCCCGCTTCGTGAGTGTGTACGGCGCCGGGGTTCCTTGAAACACTCCGTCTACCACACACCACGAATACCACCAGATACCTGTTTTTTTTGTTGTTGTTGTTGTTTGTTTTTTTAGTTATTTTAAGTTCCAATTTAGCAGCTGCCTCATTACCTTTTTCCTCCCATAGCTTCCTTCAGACACATTGAGGTTTCTGGGGCAGCACAAAAATCTGAAATGTCACGCAGATGCCTCGGAACAAAGAGGCTTGGAATCAGATCCCAGTGACTGACAGGTTGTTTACACCAGAAGCTTCCTGGTGGAACCAAATCTTCTACAATCATCAAGGCGGGTTTGGTACTACCTGGGGTAAGGCAAGGATCGGGCAGGAGCTGCCAGTGGTCTAACAGCAAAGGAATGTCAGGAGTGGGTGGGTGTGAGGGCAAGAGGCATCGGAGACTGGGGCTTCGGGGCCTTTGGAGGACGTGCTGCTAATCCAGCTATGATCTGAGACCATGTTATTCCCTTGGTGCAACCGGCTGGTCTCATGGTGGCTTTATCTGCTGAAGTTACACAGTTACCCTTTGCCTGCTGACCCAGATAGCAGGTCCCCGGGGATTGGAGGCCCAACAAACTCCCTTTCGGGCCTCTGGATTCCTGAAAAAGTGGGGAGAGTTCCAAGGCGCCTTCACTCCCTGTGGGTGAGGGCTCGGAAGCAGCCAGCTCAGGCACGCACACGGGGAAGAGAGGCTGGCATGCCCCCCAGAGCCTGCAGGGGACCTTGGGGGTAGGGGCGAAGATCACTTCTTGCTCTCTCGGAAAGAGCACAGCTTGGTAGTTCATATGTCACCTGTAACTCCTACAAATCACTCTCTCAGCAGGGGAGAAGTCGAGCTCTGGAGCTCTGCTCTTGGGAAATTGGCATGACGGGAACTGGGGAGAGAAGGCCCTTGGAGGGAACTCATGCTTCTATCCGGCCCCTGGCGTGTGCTTTGCCTTCCTTATTTCGTCCTTCTCACCATCCTTCGGGATAGGCATTGCTTTCCCGTTAAAATCAAGAATCTGAGGCTCAGAGGGAACTACAAACCGAGATAAGGCCTCTCAGCAGGGAGAGCCAAGTGGGTGCTGTGTGCACGGGCTGGGCCTGTGTTGGGAATGGGAAGAGGGGCCCATAAGCTCACTTTGTCATCTAGACTGAGCTCTTCTGAGAGAGTAAAAGGGGACAATGAACTCATCAGGAGCACAGGCATCAACAGGGGCTGACCAAGGTAAACCAGGGCGCGTGGTTACCTTCCACGCAGAGACGCAGGAGGTACTGCTCAGAAGTGACTGCCGCCATTTTTACTGTAATCCTCACGGCCATCCCTAAGGTGGCTGTTAGCTCCAATTGGCAGATGAACACACTGAGGCTTGACTTCCTCAGGGATCCACGGCTTTGAAGCATGGGTCGACTCTAAGCCCTTGCTGCCTCTCAGGCCTAGAGCCCTTGGAGAACCACCAGACGACAAGACCCGCTGGAGAAACAGCAGGTGAGTGAGGGTGTGGTGGGGGGCTGGGACAGGGTGAAGGTCCCAAAGGCTTCTGGTTGTCCCAGACCTCCAGGGGGACGGTGGCCAAAGCAGGGAATTTCTGAGGGGGAACAAAGTCTTCACTGAGTCGCCCCATTTCTAGCATTGGTGAACAGGAATGCTGAGGACTCTCCTAGTGTGTCTCCCGGAGCCAGGACTGGCCCCTCCAGGCTACAGGCTCCAGCTCTGTCCTTCTAGGACTCCCAGAGAGACTGTGGTCGTCTGGGATGCAGGAATACTTAGGTCATGGGCAGAGGGTGGGTCTGATCATGCATGGGGGGAGGGTTTGTGAGCCTTGCTGTCGGTTCCTCCTGTATCCACCAACCCGGCTGGTCTCCCAGGAGTGGGTCAGCAGCAGACATGGAGAGCCCAGGGCAAAGGTCAGATGGCCTTTGCAGACCCCTGGGCATGTTGCATCACAGGTGGATGGGCAGGGCTGGCCTCCGGTCATCTGGCCGCACCGACCACACCGCTTGGTAGCGCCCATGCCTGCATGGGATTGCAGGCTGGCAGGGCTGACGCAGGAAGGGCAGTCCTTTCCCTTAGTGAGGACCAGTCTGTCTGGGGCGGCTCACACAAGTGCAGCAGTCTGAGGCCTCTGCAAGCCAATGTTGTGTCATCAAAGGCCCATCGGGTTTCTTCATTCATTTAAAAATTTAAAAACAAAAACAAAAAGACAAATAGACTTTACTTTTTAGGTTCACAACAAAGTTGAGTGGAAAGTATAGTGAGTTCCCGGGTACCTGAACCCCAACACATGCCCAGCCTCCTCCCATTCATACATCTTTCCAACTTGTGTCTAGACACTGTCCTGGCCCAAGGCCCAGCCCTGACCTCAAGACACTTCCCGCTCAGTGAAGTAGACAGAAGAGCAGATAGACTAGCCCAGGGCAGGGGTAAGGGGTGGGAGCAAGTAATCCTGGGGTGTGAAGGGAGCTCTTGCTGGACCACCCGCCCAGCCTGCAGGGGTGCTCTGATGAGTGAGGAGTTCTGTGAGGAGGCTTTCCAGCGCTGGATTCTAGGCATTAGCAAAGAGGTCCAGCGGGGTGGGCAGGAGCAGGGTGCAGAGTATGTGCAGAGGCCTGGGGCTGGCTGGCCCATCTGACCGCGACTCTGGATCTGGCTTCAAGATTAGATGTGGTGGGTGGAGGCAGGAGGAATCCCATCCTGCAGCGCCTAAAGTGAAGGGGTTTAGTTTGAGAAGGAAGGGTCTAGGCTGGCTGGAGCAGGCAGCAGGGGCTTACCGGTACGGCCCTTGGAAGAGTCTGTGAAAACTCAGCTATTGGGTTGTGCAACTTGTGGCTTTAAATGTGTCCTGAAGATGCTTCAAGCATTCTCACTGATGCCTCAAGTGCATGCCCCTTGAGGACAGAGTCATTTTTCTGATGGCCCACGGGCCAGTGCCTCTCTTCCCTTCCACCCAGAAATAGCCCTGGCCAACAGTCTCATCTCACAGAGAGGCAGCTAAGACCCGCCAGGCACAAGTCTGGTTCATGTCAGTGTTTCTCCATTTATTTATCCCTGGTGGTGGTTCTAGGAAAGGGACATGAGGAAAAGGAAAACCCCCCCTTTTTTTTTTAAAAAATATTTTTATTTATTTATTTGACAGACAGATCGCACATAGGCAGAGAGACAGGCAGAGAGACAGGAAGGGAAGCAGACTCCCTGCTGAGCAGAGAGTCTGATGTGGGGCTATATCCCAGCACCCTGGGATCACGACCTGAGCTGAAGGCAGAGGCTTTAACCCACTGAGCCACCCAGGTGCCCCAAGAAACCCCTTTCTAACAGAGCAAGCTAACAAGGCACAGAGAGGGCAAGGACGTGGACCCCTCAGTCCCCTGGCCCTCAGAGTCCTCTGCGAGGGGCATTGGCCAGGCCCGGGGTAGGTGAGGGTGCCCCGTGCAGTTGGGGCTCAGAGCCTCTGTTTGCTTGCTTGTTCAGCAAATGCAGACAGTCCACTGTGCCCTTTCCCTGTGATCCTGAGAAGGAGGGGACCCTGAGGCCAAGTGACAGCGAAGACAGTCCTGAACCAGAGTAGAGAATTCCCAGAGCAGTTCTCTCCGTGAACAGCCTCTTCCCTTCCACCACTGCTTTGGGCCTGCAGCAGAGGGATTCCTGCACAGGGGACAAGGACCTACCTGTTGGAGGTCCGAGGCTGTGCACACACCCCTCTCACCTGTGTCCCAGCAAGGAGACTCATGTTCTGAGCATCGTGTGTTGGGTTCTTTGCTCCCATGACTATTTCATCTTTCATCCTGTGAGGTGGATACTGTTACTATCCCCATTTTACTGGTCAGTAAGCTGAGGCTCAGAGGAGAAATGATCACCAAAGGCATAATCTGGTTGGTGGCCATTCTGGAATACTTCCTCTTGCTCTGGCTGGGCAGGATGGAGCAGTGTGGCAATAGAGGGGCTCGGTTCGGCGTAATCAATAACACTGAGCCTCGTTCATTCATTCCCTCCACCCCTCTTTATTGTACAGACACCTCCTGCCAGTCTCTGTGCTCAGTGTTGGGGATGGGCTACTGAGAGGAGCAGAAGCAAAAGTGCTCCCTGCCCTCAGGGGCTAGCTATCTAGCGCTAGAGATGGACCTTTATCAGATAGGGAAGAGGAAACCCTCTGATAAGCACCTAGAAAGAAAAGTACAGAACGCTCTGAGAGTGGTAACCACCGGGCCTAATTTCGTGAGGGCGAAAGGGGGGTTTCAGGGAAGAATTCCTGGAGGAAATGAGCAGAAGAAAAATGAATGGCCAATAGTTAGCTGGGGAAGATGAGCCATAACATTTCAGGCTGAGGTTACTGGATGTGCAAAGGTAGGAAGGAGAGGGCTAGCTGGGGAAACTGAAAGAAGAGTCATGAATAGGGCAGAGGGCAGTGAGTGAAGGTGGATGGGATGGGCAGAGGTCCAATGGGGCAGGGTCTGGGGTGCCACAGCAAGTAGCTGTGGGAAACTGAGGCAGGCACCTGTGAAATGAGAGCTTCCTCTCTTTGCCATGAGCAAAATGAAAACACACAGCAGTGCATGTAGCTTCCCCAAAAGTTTGGGCTGCATTAATAGTGGCATAAGATGCAGATCAAATGAGGTGATTGTTTCTCTTTTTGGCCCAGACTGCACCTGAAGGGTTGTGGTCCTTTCAGAGCCCTCACTGTCCAATATCTACAGGAGAAGAGCCAGCACACTGAACAGGTGCACAAAAATGGCTGGATGTACAGAGAAGAACAGCCTCTGGGGACAAGAGGGTGTGCTAGACCTCAGAGGAATCTCCTAGAGACTAAGTTCAATTCCATAGAGAGAAAAACATCCTGGCACTTAGGTTTATGAAATGCAGAGTGAGCTCCTGTGAGGCACTGAGCCTTCTGCCCTGGGGGTCAGAGATGTGGAGAGGGACCCTGCTTAGCTTAATGGGTGGTCTATACAGTCCTTAGCCCTGATTTAGCACAAACTGTCTGCCCTCTCCCTTCCACCTCTGCATCGGAGACCCACCACACATGTCCTCAGAACACGGGGTCTTGGGCCAAGATGGTGATGGGTTGACCATAGCTAGCCCGGGTGGGGGGGGGTGCTCTGGGTTTGTGCTATTTAGATTGCTTTGTGGAAACCAGGCATTGAGGATGGTGGTGGTATTAGGCCTACGGGCTGGCTGCTGCTGGTCGCTACCTGGAGTCATTTCCCAGAGTCCCTGGGAAGGGACTGGAAGGCCCAGAGTACCAGAAGATATTTAGGATTCTGAAAGAGAGTCCCAAATATCTTCTGGTACTCTGGGCCTTCCAGTTGTCCGTCACATGGTCCCCACTCAATCAGAATCTAAGAGAAGCCAACAGATCCCTCCCCCCTTCCCCATCAACCATGTGCATACTGAGACTTCTCAGAACTCCCCTGTTTCCCGAAAGAGAGGGCTGCTATGGCTTTCATACCCCAGAACTCTCACTCTTGATCCCTTCTGTCTTTGACATTCTGTTAGTCCCCAGCCTTTGTCTTCTTTCTTGACAAGAGCTCCAACCTATGCCCTTAGCTCCTTCCCACTGCCGCTATAGCCTCCAGACCTGTTCTTGCTCATGGCCCTGCCACCTGCCTTCTGTGCCCCACTTGGCTTGTCTGCTCTCTGCTGAACTCTGGGGTTGGGGGCAATTACAATCGCTTATAATTGAAGTGTATATATCTTCAGTGTACAACTTGATGGTTTTTGCATGTGTGTATACCTGTGTAACTACCATGCAGATCAAGCTAGAGACCATTTCCAGGTCCATCCTTTTAAAGTAGATCCATCCTCTAGGCTCCAACTATATTATTACTGGACACTTGGCAAGGGTTGCCTTTTATTCCAGCTAGCTGGAGGACAGGAATGTATCCTCTTTACTGCTTTTGCCTCATCCCACCTGGCCTCACACAGAGCCATGCCCATGGGAGATGCCCCTTGAGGCCCATTAGATGGAGGGGCGTAGAGGTGGCCAAGCATGTCTCAACATGTGCCCAATTGTCCCTCCAAAATGTGGGAGAGATGACAGGTGAAGGATGGAGTCACCAGAGCGCAGGAGAACCCCTGAATCCCAAGTGTGCTGGTTCCATTCAGGTGAGCTTCCACCCCCAGGACGATGTGTACAGGTGTGCAGGCACACATTCGCATATAGGGCGCAGGTGTAAGGAGCTCCTTGTGTGGAATGCCCTTCCCAGAGGGCACCTGCTAGAGCATGGAGCTAGCCAAGCTCCCAGTCGGGGCCCAGAGAACTCTGGCTTGAGCACTCACCATGGCTGGTTCTGAGAGAAGAAATAGGGCCAGACCCAACTCAGAGGGGACTTTGAGTGCCTGGTGCAGAATCCCCCGGGAGCCTGTCCCTTCCCTCCTCTTAGTTCATAACCTTGCTTGGGAGATGGCGCCTGCAATAAAATAGAGCCTGGGCCTGGGCTTGAGCAGTAAAATGGGGACAGCAGAAGAAGTTGGAGGGAAGAGGGGAGGCAGGGAGGCATGGGTAGGTGGCGCATGAAGTCCAGCTGTCCTGGAAAGGCATGTCTCCAGACTGTCGAGACTTGAAGATGTGCTCTTTATTCTGAGACACAACTCTCTAGTTCTTTGGGGAACAGAGAGGGACCTCTTTTCTGAGGTCCAGATGCCAGTTGTCGTTGAGGGTCTTGCCCTCAGGTGGTCTCTGCGTCCCTCAGACTGTATGGTTGCTATTTCCTTCCATTTTTTAAAAAAAATTTATTTATTTATTTGACAGATCACAAGTAGGCAGAGAGGCAGGCAGGCGGGGGAGGGGGGGAAGCAGGCAGGCTCCCTACTTAGCAGAGAGCCCGATGTGGGCTCGATCTCAGGACGCTGACACCACGACCTGAGCTGAAGGCAGAGGCTCAACCCACGAGCCACGCAGGCGCCCCTCTCATCTTTTTAACTGTAGTAAATATGGGTCTCACACAAGGCTGGGGGACACTGGGTGAACCTTGGCTTTTATGTAATATCTGTTACTTACGGCCTCAGTGCAGGGCTTGAATCCCAGGTCCACCTGACACCAAAATTTGTCTTAACCACTCTGCTTAAGGCAGCATGATGGCAAAGTCTTATTAACAGGGGTGGCCTGTCCCTCCATAATTGGTAGAGGCATGATCATGAGCATATGATGTCAGATAGGAAAGGAGGGAGAAAATGAGGAGAACTGCACATCAGTGCTCAATGCAGATGGTAAGGATTAACTAAACTACCCTAGATCAATTTGTGATTGGGAAAGGCTGGGATCTGCAAGGGTGTATTATCATCCTTATTTTACTAGAAGAGAAACTGATGCTCAGGGGATTTACTCAATCACAGTCAAGAAGCAGGAAGATGTGGAGATGTGACTGACGGCAAAACTGGCTCACTCTGTCCTCCATGGAGAGTGGTCTTCCGGTGCCATGAACACACCATCAGGTTGGGATGTCTAGCTCCAAAACAAAGAGCCATAATCTCCAGACACTGGAGGGAAGCCTTCACATGTAAGAGAAGCCAAAACAACAGAAAAAAGAAACTCAGAAACAGAGATCTCAGAAATGAAGATGCTGCAAAGGGCAGAAGAAAACCTCAAAGAAACTATGGATGATCTCAGAGAGACCGGAAGAAATATGGCGTCCTGAGGTGCCTGGGTGGAGCAGTTGGTTAAGTGTCTGACTCTGGGTTTCAGCTCAGGGCATGATTTCAGGGTCCTGGGATTGAGCCCCTAGGTCAGGCTCTGCACTCAGCTTGGAGTCTGCTTGAGATTCTCTCTCTCTCTCCCCCTTTGCCCCCCCCCCACTCTTGCTGTCTCTCTCTCTCTCAAATAAATTATATATATATATATATATAATATAATATATATATATATTGCAATATATATATTGCTATATAATATATATATTGCATCCTGAAACAAAAACAAGATGCCACAAGGAGGGGAAGAGAGAAGTAAAGTTAAGTGGTAGAAAAGATAATCAAGGAAATCTTTCAGAAAGTCAAACAGAAAGAAACAGCAATAGATAATAGAATACAAGAGATAAGAAAATAAGATCAATCTGAGATTGACTATCTGACTGATTCCATTTCCTGAAAGAGAGGACAGAGACAACTGTGGGGTGGAAGACAGATATATACATATAGATACATATCTTATATATAGAGATAGATGCCATGTATCTATATTTATGTACCACCAAAACCCACAATAAACATTTTCAGATCAAAAGTCCACTGACTAGGGTGCCTGGGTGGTTCAGTGGGTTAAAGCCTCTGCCTTCAGCTCAGGTCATGATCCCAGAGTCCTGGGATCAAGCCCCGAGTTGGGCTCTCTGCTCATCAGGGAGGCTGCTTCCCTTCCTCTCTCTCTCTGCCTGCCTCTCTGTCTACTTGTGATCTCTGTCTGTCAAATAAATAAAATCTTAAAGAAAAAAAAAGTCCACTGACTAGGGCACCTGGGTGGCCAGTTGGTGAACCATCTGCCTTTGGCTCAGGTCATGGTCCCTGGGTCCTGGGATCCAGGCCTACATCAGGCTCCCTGCTCAGTGGGAAGCCTGCTTCTCCCTCTCCCACTCCTTCTGCTTGTGTTCCCTCTCTCACTGTGTCTGTCTCTGTCAAATCAAAAAGAGTCCACTGACTATCCAGCGCAGTAGATGAAAACAAAACAAAGCTAAACCGCTCACCAATCTTAGAACACCAGGATTTAAGAGATCTTAGGGACATGATTTCTGGAATGGTGACAAGCGCTCTGCAGATCCTTTCCCTAATAAAACAACCATAACTGATGAAACTTAATCAGAAAATGATATTCTTTAGAAACTATTCTAAAGGCATACAGCAAAAAATAAACATTTATTCAAGAAAATCTACTAAAACTTGGTAAGAAGACTAAGCAACTGTGGCATTTGAGCTATGACTTGCTTCCTTCCTCTCCCCTCCCAACTCATTGTCCCATCCTAGGCAGGGACAGCCAAGAACACAGGGTTCTTGTTACCTTTGGCTCCCAGTTGAGGGCTACTGTATCTTCACGGGGGTGACAGACCACCAGCATTTCCATTTCCCTTACCCCTGTGTTGCAGAAGTTCTAATCCAGAAAACAGTAGCTGAGGGGACTGGGGCTTTCTACCTCAACACATCCCCAACTCATAGGGTGGAAGCTCTACCCCAAGCACGGCAGGCTGAGAATACAGAGGCCCTGATCTTCACCCTAGTTCACTCATAGAATGGGGTTTCCATACTAGGAGAGTACAGTTTAGAAAACCAGAGGCTAACCCAGCACCCTTATAAAGGAGGAGTGTCACCCCAAGACACACACTTCAGAGCAGTGGCACAGAGGTTTTGTACAGGGAGGGAGGAAGGCCTTAAGAACAGAACTCTGATTCTCTCCCCAAGGAAACTGACTTTACTTGGAATAGAGAGTGGAGAAATTCAAGCCTGTGGATGCTGTCAAAAACAAAGGAGATAATTGGTGGTAAGCAATGAAGAAAAAGCTGGTACCTCCATGAGAAAAACAAACTATTTAACCAGCTAGAAGTTTGTCAGAGAGAAGCAGAGACCCTTGAGAAGAGCCCTTCTGGGTTCAAAACAAATCTCAATGTCTAGCCTTAAAGACAGCCCCTGCAAAGGGGCTTGATTTAATTGGATTAGACTGTGAAGCAATTTATGCCATAGGCATTGTTGAAAATGATAGAGTAATCAGTCAGCAATTAGTAGAGACTAACAGCAAGGCACGATACCAATAGAGACAGCTTAGCTGAAAAGTCAAGGAAAGTGAAAAGTCAAGAAAGTGACAAAACTACTCTCATCCCAAGGTGACAGTGCACATGCCCAAGGCTGTGCCTTTTAGGTGTGTCATCAGACCATGCACACTGCAAAAGAAATACTTTTCAAACTAGTCCAGCCAAATCATAAATAAATGAACAAGCAAACTGCAAGAGGAAACTTTGTGTTGGATTAGAGGCTAGTATCCAGTTGCTGTAATATATTATGTAAAATGTTAATGCATTTTTATATTGCTAATATATTATACATTTATGTTATTATATAGTAAATAAAAATAAACTACAGTTTTCAACAGAAATTATGAGACATGGAAAGAAACAGGAAAGTGTGACTAATACACAAGAAAAAAAGAGCAAACAACAAGTTGCCTCTTACAAGGTCCAATGTCAGACATAGCATGCAAAGACTTCACAAGGGTCATTACAAATTATGTTCAAAGAACCAAAGGAAATCCTGTATATGGAAGTAAAAGAAGGTATGATGACAGTATCTCATCCAATAGATAATATAGATAGAGATAGACATTATAAGGAAGAACATTATGAAGTTGAAAAATATAAGAACTGAAATGGAAATCCACTAGCAAGGCTCAGTAGTAGATGTGAGCTGACAAGAAAGAATCAGCAAACTTGAAGATAGATGGTTAGAGAATATGCAATCTGAAATAGAGAAGAAAGATTTAAGAAAAATGAACAGAGCTTTAGGGAAAGAGGGATACTGTTAAGGGCACCAACATAAGCATAATAGGACTTATCAGAGAGGAGAAAAAGAACAGAACATAAAAAATATTTGAAGAAACAAAACTTCCCAAATTTGATGAAAAACATTAATCTACACATCGAAGATGCTTAATGAACTCTAAGTAGGATAAACATGAAAAAGTCCACACACACATTGTGTGTGTGTGTGTGTGTGTGTGTGTGTTTTAAAAAGATTTTATTTATTTACTTGAGAGAGAGAGAGCATGAGAGGGGAGAGGGTCAGAGGGAGAAGCAGACTCCCTGCTGAACAGGGAGCCCGATGCGGGACTTGATCGGAGGACTCCAAAATCATGACCTGAGCTGAAGGCAGTTGCGTAACTAACTGAGCCACCCAGGCACCCTCCGCCGCCGACACACACACATTGTAGTAACCTTTGAAAGTTAAGGACAAAGAAAATCTTGAAAATAGTAAGAGAAAAATGACTTGTCATGTGCAAGGAAACCCTAATAAAATATCAGCTGCCTTCTCATCAGATACAATAGAGGCTGGAAGGCAGAGGTATGACATATTCAAGATGCTAAAAAAAAAAAAAAAAAAAAAAAGACCTGTTAACCAAGAATCTTATATTAGCAAAACTAACTTTCAAAAATGAAAGTGAAATAAAGACGTTCCCAAATAAAAATTGAGAGAATTTGTTGCTAACAGACCTATCTTTTAAGATATACTAAAAAGGAAGTTCTTCAGCCTGAAAGCAAATGAACCCAGAAAGTAATTTGAAACCATATGAAAAATCAGAGTGCCAGTGAAGGTGATTATGTAATTGTAAAAGACAATATAAGTGTATATTTCTTCTTCCTTCTCTTAAGTAATTAAAAACAATTGTATAGAACGATATGTCTATAATTGTATTGTTGGGTCTATAGCAGATAGAAATGAAACAAATTTGACAATAACAGTAGAAAGGAGGTGGGTGGAAACAAAGCTGTCCTGGAGTAAGGAAATGACAACAGGTTGCAACTTGGATCCACAGGAACAAAGGAAGAGATCAAAACTGGCAAATAACAAACTCTATAAATATATATATTTGTTCTCCTTCTCTCGGCTTTAAAAGAAATACAAATATATAAATGTAATAATTTCAACAATGTAGTGTTGAATTTGTAACTCAGACTTTTATAAACACATAATTTATAAACATTTTAACATTTTTTTTAAGATTTTATTTATTTGACAGAGATCGCAAGTAGGCAGAGAGGCAGGCAGAGAGAGAGGGGGAAGCAGGCTCCATGCTGAGCAGAGAGCCGGATGTGGGGCTCAGTCCCAGGACCCCAGGATCATGACCTGAGCCAAAGGCAGAGGCTTTAACCCACTGAGCCACCCAGGCGCCCCAACGTTTTAACATATTTATAACAATAATATATATAATATATAATAGCAAAAGGAAAAGGGAACAAGGCTGTATATCTTATATCTCACTGTATATCTCACTGTAATTAAGGTAGAATAAATTTGAAATAGATTTTGATAAGATGTATATGGAGGGCCCCCTGGGTGGCTCAGTTGGTTAAGTGACTGCCTTCAGCTCAGGTCATGATCCTGGAGTCCTGGGATTGAGTCCCACATCAGGCTCCGCAGGGAGTCTGCTTCTCCCTCTGACCTTCTCCCCTCTCATGCACTCACTCTTTCTCTTTCAAATAAATAAATAAAATCTTTAAGAAAAGGTGTATTTGGAAATCCTAGAGCAACTACTGAAAAAATAACTAAAAATATAGTGAAAAATTATTAAAGAAATTAAAATGTTACACTAGAAAGTATTCATTTATGTCATACTGGTCTAAAAAAGCAAGCCCCGCCTAACTATGCTGTTTATAAGAGACACACTTCAGAATCAAAGGTACAAATAGATTGAAAGTAAAAGTATGGGTAAAGATCTCATGTAAAACAACAACAAACAAATCTGGAGTGGCCATGCTAATAGACACAATGGACTTCAAAACAAACATGTAATTTTTATTACATGTTTTATTATTATTATTATTATTATTATTATATTTAAAATAGACATTTTATAGTGATAAAAGAGCCAGTACGTTGGGAAGATGTAAAAGTTACAAACATATATTCACCTGGAAACAGAGCACCAACATACATTAAGCAAAAACTAACAGAATTGAAGGAATAAATAGAAAATTCAGCAATAATAGTTGGAGACTTCAATATCCCACTCTAAATAATGGGTAAAACAATTAGGCAGATCACCAAGGAAATGAAAGTTGAACAACATTATAAACCCCATAGATCTAAGAGATGTTTAGGGAACTGTCCAACAAACAGCAGAATATATATTCTCAAATGCACATGGAACATTTTCTGATATAAACCATATGCTAGCCTATAAACAAGCCTCAGTAATTGTAAAAAGATTGAAATTATAAAATGTGTGCTCTCTGACCATGATGGAATACAATTAGAAATCAATAGCAGAAAGAAATTTGAGCATTTCACAAATATATGGAAAATAAGAACATACTCCTAAAATAACCCCTATGAACTACATAAGAAATCACAAAGGAAATTAGAAAACAAAGTGAATAAAAATAAAGACTGGGATGCAGATAGGCAGTCTTTAAAGAGAAATTTATAGCTTCAAATACCTATATTAAACAACAAGAGGGACATCTAGGTAGCTCAGTCAATTCAACTGTTGACTTCAGCTCAGTCATGATCTCAGAGTCATGAGCTCAAGCCACTGAGTGTGGAGCCTGGTTAAGATTCTCTCTCTCCTTCCCCTTCTCCCATACCACCACTCTGCACTCTTTAAAAATAAGCAAATAAACAACAAGAAAGATCAGAAATCCATACCCCCACTTTCTACTTTAAGACACTAGAAAAAGGAGAACAAACTAAATATAAAGTGAGCAGATGGAAGGAAATAATATAGAGTGGAAATTAATGGAAAAAAGAGTAGAAAAAGAGAAAACCAATGAAATAAAAAGTCAGTTCTTTGAAAAGACCAATAAAATTGAATGAAATTTTAGCTAGCCTGACCAAGAAAAGAGAAAGAATGCTCGAAATTCTGAAATCGGGAATAAAAGAGAAAACCTCACTACTTTTTATGTTTCCATAAAAAGGATTGTAAGTGAATATTGTGAACAACTGTATGCCAAAAAATTAGATGAAATGGAAAAACTCTCAGAAAGACAAAAATGATTGAAACTGATTCAAGAAGAAATAGAAAATATGAATAGATTTGAATCAATAATTTTAAAACTTCCCACAAGAGCCCAGGCCCAGATTTCACTGGTGAATTCTACCAAGCATTTGAAGAAGAATTAACACCAGTTCTTCCCAAACTCTTACAAAAGATAAAAGAGGGAAAACTTCCTAACTCATTCTATGAAGCCAGTATTACCATGATACCAAAACCAAAGACATCATGAGAAAATAAAAATTACAAACTAATATCTCTTTGAATACAGATGCAAAAAATCAACATCAAAATACTAGCAAACTAAATCTAGAAACATGGGAAAAGTCTAGATTCTTTTGTACATTCTTTTTTTTTTTTTTTTAAATCTAGAAACACCATGACCAAGTGGAATGTTTCCCGAATGTAAGGTTTGCTCAACATATAAAAAACAATAAAATACACCATATTAATAGAATAAAGAACAAAAACCACACAATCATTTAAACAGATGCAGAAAAAGCATTTGACCAAATCCAACATCCTTTCAGAATTAAAAAAAAAAAAAAAACACTCAGTAGGGCGCCTGTGTGGCTCAGTAGGTTAAGCTGCTGCCTTCGGCTCAGGTCATGATTTCAGAGTCCAGGATCGAGTCCCGCATCGGGCTCTCTGTTCAGTGGGAGCCTGCTTCCCTCTCTCTCTGCCTGCCTGCCTCTCTGTCTACTTGTGATCTTTCTCTGTCAAATAAATAAATAAAATCTTTAAAAAAAACCCAGTAAACTGGGAAAGGGAACTGCCTCAACCCAATATAGGGCATCTATGAGTGCTAAGATCATACTTAATGGTAAAAGTTTGAAAACTTCCCCTTATGATTAGGAACAGGACAAGAATGTTTACTCTCACCATTTCTATTCAACATGGTACTGAAGGTTTTCCCAGGGCAATTAGCCAAAAAAAAATTAAAAAAAAGAAAAGAAATATAAGACATTGAAATTGTAAAGGAACTTATATTTGGAGAGGACATGATCTTGAATATTGAAAATTCTAATGAATCCACTAAAAAAACTGCTATATGTAATAAACAAGTTCAGTAAGTTTGCAGAGTATAATGGAAATATACAAAAATCAGGGTGCCTTGGTGGCTCAGTTGGTTAAGCAATTGCCTTCAGCTCAGGTCAGCTTTAGCTCAGGGGTCCCAGGATTGAGTCCCCACATCGGGTTCCCTGCTCAGTGGGGAATCTGCTTCTCCCTCTAATCTTCTCCCCTCTCATACTCTCTCTCTCAAATAAATAAATAAAATCTTTTTTAAAAAGTAAAAAAAAAGAAAGCTTTAAAAAAATGCAAAAATCAACCATCTTTTTACACATTAGCAACGAACAATGTAAACGTGAAGTTAAAAAACAGTTCCATTTACTATAACATTTTTAAAAAGAATAAAATATTTAGGCATAAATTTTTATTTTTATAAATTTTTAAATTGTTATTTACGATTTTAAAATTTTATTTATTTTGGAGAGAGAGAGAAGGTGGGGGAGAGAAGGGAGAGAGACAAGCAGACTCCACACTGAGCATAGAGTCCAGTGTGGGTCTTGGTCCCACAACCCTGAGATCACAACAGAAATCAAGAGTCAGATGCCTAACAGACTTAGCCACCCAGGCACCACTTTAAGAGTAAATTTTTAAAAAGAAGTATAAGTTTTCTACTCTGAAAACTCAAACATTGGTGAAAGAAATTAAAGATGATCTTAGGAGCACCTGACTGGCTCAGTCAGTGGAGCATGCAACTCTTAATCTCGAGGTTGTAAATTTGAGCCCCACGTTGAGTGTAGAGATTACTTAAAAATAAAATAAAAAAAAATAAAGATGATGTAAATAAATAGAAAAACATGTTTGTGAATGAAAGACTTAATATTAAGATAGTAATATTCCCCAAACTGATCTGTGGATTTAATACAGTTGGCATCTCTGAAGAAATTGACAAGTAGATTATAAAATTCATATAGAAATTCAAGGAATTCAAAGTAGCCAAACAGTCTTGAAAAAAGAGCAAACTTGGGAGACTCACATTTCCTGATTTCAAAACTTACCACAAGTCAATGGTAATCAAGACAACGTGGTACTGACACAAGAATAGACATGGATAAATGCAATAGAATTGACAGTCCAGTAATAAACCAATATATCAAGGGTCAATTGATTTTCCACAGGGGTGCCAAGACCATCCAATGGGGAAAGAATAGTCTATTCAACAAATGGTTCTGAGAATCTTGGTATCCACATATGAAGAATGAAGTTGAATCCTTACCTCACACCCTATACAGAAATTGACTCAAAATCGATCAGACCTAAATATAAGAGCTAAACCTAAAAAAACTTTTAGAAGAAAATATAAGGTAAATCTTCATGACCATGAATTTGGTAAAGTATTGTTAGATATGACACTAAAAACATGAGCAACCAAACAAAAAATAGATACCCTAGACCATCAAAATTAAAATCCTTTCTGCTTCAAAGGGCCATTTTCTGTTGGTTTCAGTCTATCGATAGTGATACTATTGACTAGAAAGGCCCAAGGTGCTTGCCTCAGCCCATACTACTGTACTGCCCCCCCACAGACATTTCTCTTTCTGGAGCAAGTTTTGAGGCTTGACTGGCCCTTGTGGGTCTTATTATGATTTCAAGATGTACCTCAGCAATAACCATCAGGGAAACAGACTCCCCACTAGGGAGGGAGTCCAATTTGAGGCTCAAACCCAGGTCTCTGGGATCATGACCTGAGCTAAAGGCAGATGTGTAATCAACTGAGCCACCCAGGAGCCTCTTCTTATCTAGTTGTTAAGCTAGTAGCTACATCATACGCTGGCAGTATGTTTATTCAAGATGGATGTCTTTGAAATGGATGCCTCAGCCATCAAAAGCTTAACACCACAGGTTTATATTACAACAACAACAAAAAGCTTAATGTCAAGCATTTACACTAAAAGGACACTACATTAATTTCCCAGGGCTACCGTTAAAAAGTATCTCAAACTAGGTGGCTTAAAATAAGAGATATTTATTGTCTTGTAGTTCTGGAGTCCAGCCACACTCCATGCTCACCCGGCCTGTGACTGAGCATTTCTGTCTCTGGTGCACGGCCCCATTTGGAGTCTCCAAACCCAGCAGATTCCTGCCGTGCACTCCTGTGTCACTCCCCCTGGAGGAGGAAGCTGAGTCTCCCTGGATCTGCCACTTGTGGAGAGTCCCTGCTTGAAGAGTATTGGCCCGAATGTGCCACGGATCACAGTTTAAGGTAACCCTGAGCTGAGAGCTCACTCCTCCACTCGGTCTCTGCAGCTGGCTTCCCTGCCTCTGATACCTGGGAGTTCTGCCACACTCAGGCACCCCTGGGCTTTCTGTGACCCACAGGTCCTGAGAGCACAGTGTCCCTACGAGGGCTCCACCCCTTGCTTAGGTTCTGGAGTGACGTCCCTCAGTGGAGAAGACTTCTAAAAATTCTGGTTTTGTGCTCTGCTCCTCTACCACTTTATGGGAGCTGGCCCCTCCCACTGTGGTCTCTCTTCCTGTGTATATCACCTCAGATTCACTTCTGCCCACGTCCTACCTTCCAGAAAGTGGTTGCTTGTCTGTTCGTAGAATTGCTGCAATTCTTTTCTTCTCTCTCCTATTGAGTTTGTAGGTGTTCAGAATGGTTTAATAACTACCTAGCTGAATTCTTGAGACCCACTGAAATTTAGGTGTCCTACTCCTCCGCCATCTTGCTTCTCAATAAAGCTATTTTTAGGGGCACCTGGGTGGCTCAGTGAGTTAAACCTCTGTCTTTGGCTCAGGTCATGATCCCAGGGTCCTTTGATCAAGTCCCGCTTTGGGCTCTCCGCTTAGTGGGGAGCCTGCTTCCCCCATCTCTCTGCCTACCTTTCTCCCTGCTTGTGATCCCTCAAATTAAATAAATAACATCTTTAAAAAAAAATAAGGCTATTTTTAAAAATGGAAAGTAGATCCTAGAAGAGTCCAGAAAGTGACATCAGATCTTATACAAATGATCAGGAATCAGACCAACATTAAATCCCTCAAGAGCAACATAGAAGCTAAAAGTCTGAAACAATGTCTTAAAGATGCTGAGGGAAAATAATTTTCAACTGAGAATTCTATACCCAACCAAAGTGTCAATACAGCATGAAAGTAGAATGCAGATCATTTCAGATATGCAAGGTTTGAAAAAATTATTTTCCAAGCAAATTTCCTCAAGAAACTACTAGAGGATGGCATAGAAGGGCATGCATGAAGAAAAAGAAATGGAATTCAGAGAACCCAGAGATCCATTAAGGAAAGAGAAAAAAAGAAGTTTCAGGATATGGCAAAGAAAAATTTTAGGATGACTGTTGTGTAGCTGATCTAGAGAGCCTTTAGTTCAGGTGGAGGCAGGAGAACCAAAGGCTCCAGGAGGGGTGTCTCAGAGGCAAAAATATATATATTTTAAAGGAACTGGAACTGATAGTGAAAATGTGTATTGACAGTCATTTTGTAGGGCTTTTGCAGGATGTGAAAAGGTTTAACTAGGGGTCAGAAATATGTATATTTAAGCAAAGGTAAAACAAAATGAGTCAATGATTAACTCTGTAGGGGAAAAGAAGTTTACAATGAAAGGAAAGGGAGTTATGGCATATTAGTTGGTTCAGCATTGATAAAGAAAATTTTCAAAATTTAGTGCTTGTGGGCACTGCCCCTGGGCTCCCAGAAAAGCTGTACTTTAACATTTACCAAGGTCAAAAATAACTCAGCAAAACCTCTAAGCATGGGCTCTATATCTGCCCTGAGCACACTCTATACATCTCCTTCATTAAAGAAAATCACTAAAAAGGAGCATTTTGAAAAATAAGAACAAAGAATCAATCTCCCTGGTCTCCATAAGATTAAATTGATACAGCCCTGCTTATGCTAGAAACTTATGATAAGGTCTGCTACTTTTGGAAATGTCCTTTGTCTTTTCATGTAAAAAATTATAACCCCACACCAAATGTTCCTTTGTGGAGCACTCTGCTTTGTGAAGATTGTGTACCTGGGCAGCTGTTCTAACTTGGGCTCCAATAAAACTCTCTTCCTTTTTTTAAAAAAAGATTCTATTTATTTATTTATTTGTCAGAGAGAGAGAGAGAGATGGAGCACAAGCAGGCAGAATGGCCAGAAGAGGCAGAGAGAGACGCAGGCTCCCCAGTGAGCAAGGAGCCTGACATGGGACTTGATCCCGGGACCGAGCCACCCAGGCGTCCCTTCCTTTTATTTCTTTCTTTCTTTTTTTTTTTTTAAGAAATTCTAAAAGCTTTGATTATGGGGTGCCTGGGTGGCTCAGATGGTTAAGCATCTGCCTTCCATTCAGGTTATGATCTCAGGGTCCTGAGATTGAACCCCATGTTGGGCTCTCTGGTCAGTGGGGAGTCTGCTTCTCCCTTTTCCTCTGTCCCTCCTGCTCATGCTCTCTCTCTCTCTCTCTCTTTCCCAGATAAATAAATAAAAATCTTAAAAAAAAAAAAGCCTTGTTCATTTTGCATTGACAGCAACGAATACTATTTACTGATTGAGAATATAACTAAGAAATGTAGTGTTGTGACATTGAAAGGAGAGGAAAAAGTATGTAAGTGAACTTCATTTGTTATGGTAGGAAGGCCAAAGAGACAGTATCTAAATTGGACCACTCTGGAGATAGCAATAATAGTGGTAAGTACTTTATTGCAGAGCTAAAAACCAGAGGAAATAACCGAATGAATTGGAGTGGTTGCTTTTGGAGAGCAGAAGGGAGTGGGGTAGGAGAGTGCTATTTTTGTCGTAGTCCTTTAGCACAGTTTGACTGTCAATGCTTTGCATGTATTACTTTGGGAAAATAAGAATTAATTAAAAGACGTATGAGGAGAAACCATGACAACAATAAGGGTCTTCCCTTTTGAGTGTTTCCTGTCCTCTGAAGCAATTCCCTCTTTTAAAACCGAGCAAACAGTTCTATAGTTTTTCAATTGTGCCATAAAGTGCATTCTCATCCTCATTAAGTGTTCCCGGGAGGCAGGCCTTGATGGGGTTCTTGTGAGGGCCAGGAGATGGTGCTTTGCAAGACAGGAAGCTGCGTGCTGTTTAGATGGTTGATATCAGGCATGACTGAAGGAAATATCCTCATTTTACACACACAAAAATAGAGACCCTCCCACTCTCCCAAATCACATAGCCTGGTAATGGCAGAGCTGGAGTTCTGACCCCCTGTCCTGTTTCCACTCAGCTAGCATCAGGCCCAGCTATGTCTTGGTGTTCATGCTTCTACTTTTCCCCTCTCCCCCAGCTGGAAACCCCTCGCCTTCAGACACTGTCTACACCTTCTGCGGAGGGTGATCCTTAATGTGAGGGCCTTGATGCCATCACAGACGGAGCCCCGATCCCAGTCATAGACAGTCCTGATGCTGGTTGTAGACTGAGCCCTCACCCCTCGCTACTAGCTTCCTTAATAATTGTTTACACCTGAACGTGAGCTGGGCCTGGCCTAGAAGACAAGGATGGCTGCGTTCCATCCCTTTCCAGTGCCGTCTCAGGGGCAGAGCTGGTGCAGCTGTGGCCTGGCTAAACTCTCTTACGTGGTTTCCCTCCATCCTGGATTAGACTCAAAGCCACAATCTGTGTCCAGTCCATCTCTGTCCCCTCCCATTGCTCCTCCTTGTGCGGGTGGAGGATTGTGGGGCCCACGGTGCTCTCCGTGATGAGTCATCCTTGCTCAAAACAAAGAAGTCTGGCATGGAAAGCACTTTTTATGGCTTCTCTGCTGCAAGGGAGTAAACTCACCAATCAAAATGTTAAAGTACAACCTTGAATTGACTGTTTCCCACCTTGAACTCTCCACTTCTGTCCCTCACCAAGTCAGTATTTCTCCAACATGATTTCCAGGAGTTCCAGAGACTGGCTTGTTTCAGTTGCTGCCCTGCTCTTAGTGACAGATACCCTCCTCTAGGTAGTTGGCTAGGGTCAGTTGGGAGAGAAGACTGAGGTCCCAGGAGAGGTCCTAGGGCTGGACAAGTCAGATAATTAGGAAGGACTTCTTTCTGCCCCTTCCTTCTGTCTCCCTGGGCCTTCTCTAAGAGTCCTCTGCTGGCCTCAGGGGGCCTTGTGGTCTGCCCCTCTGCCCAAGGCTGATCGTTAGCACCAAGAATCCACACTTTGGGGGCACCCACTCTGCTCCCAGGTCACTGTGGGATCTTAGGAAAGTATTTCTGCTGGGGACCTCACTTCTTTCACTTTGGTGCAGGGGCAGGGAAGAGTCTTAACAGCTTGCTGACTGCCTTGACATTTTATGACTCAATGATATATCAAGACCATGATCCTGTGCTTGTTCCCTGCTGACCCCTTGTCTTCTCCCTGCCAGGTAGCCCAGACCAGACCCAGCATCTGCCATTGCCCCACCCTGACTCTCCACCTCTCCTGGGCACCAAATCTTTCCTTGAAGGGGAATATAGGCATTGCATCTCTGTGCCTACTGTCCTGGATTTTAGCAGACTTTTGAGGAATGTTAAATGAACGAATGAATAAATGAGTGAGTGAATGAATAAACTACTTTGAAAGAAACCCCTAAAGCATTTTAACCTCATTCTGTCCTTATTTAATGGGTATGTCTTCTACACTCATGCTGTGAAAGGCAAAGCTCATTAAAAACACCACAGCCCATGAATGTATGAGGCTCTGCCAGTTCTTAACAGTTGACACCCTGAGGTCAGGGCTAGGGCACTGAGGGGTGGGGTGGGGAATGGAGGCTAGGTGGAGTGGGCTTGGCAGTTTGTGGTTGCTGCTTCAGGGGAAACCACAGCTGCCTCCTCCTCAGGGTGGTCAGTGAGGCCCAGGGGAAGGAGGGATCACTCACAGGGTGAGCCCCCCGCCACTGAATCACCACCCAGAGGAAAACCACAGCTTCAAGAGCCCGAAGGCTTAAGGAGAGATGGCAGGTGAGCCAGGCGAGAGCCAGCATACAGGAAGTGAGTAACTGGACAGTCTCCTCACCTCAAGAACCATCCCTGTCACATCTGGCAGGGCAGAGCCTATTGTATGCCTTAAGAAAGAATGGCTCAGTCACAGATCTCTGTGTAACAGAGTAAGAACAAAACCTTGGGAAAAGAACCACAGCTCTCTGGTCCCCTTCTCCCTGATCCCCCAGGAAAACGGGGACAATTCTTGAATTTGAGTAAATGTATCTAGTATATCCTCACCTGAAGACTCCCAGTCTGCGACTTGGCTTATACAATAATTTATCCATCATCATTACAGTCTAGGGAGCTGCTGTCTGTCACATTGCATTCATCTACTGATTCCTGTAATAACTGTGAAATGTCTTCCTCTGTCCATTTTCTTCTTCTTCTTCTTCTCTGTAGGAAAATGAAATATTCTGAATTCTCATCTGTGTGCAATGGAAGCTAAAAAAAAAAAAATACAACTATAATGTCTCCAGACTTCTTTTACATGTTCTTAAAAGATGGTCTAATGCTTTGGACCAAGCAATAAGAAAATTGAAGGATGGTAGAATAGTAATGATTCATATCACTATTGAATCAAGCTTCCAGGCACCTCCATCATTCTTCTGTTTTCTTATTTTAGTGTCTCTTTCTCTTATTTTAGAGCGTGATTGGGAATAATTGATGAGTAATGATGAAATAGTTCTTAGGAGGATGAAATAGCAAAATGTTTTAAGGTGGCTCAGTTGGTTAAGCACTTGCCTTTGGCTCAGGTCATCATCCTAGGGTCCTGGGATTGAGCCCCACTTTGGGCTTTCTGCTCAGTGGGGAGCCTGCTTTTCCTTCTCCCTCTGCCCTCCACTTGTGCTCTCTCTCTCAGTCTCTATCTCAAATAAATAAATAAAGTCTTAAAAAAAAGATCTAGGAAAAATAAGATCATCAAGTTCGATATGTTTTGTTTCCTTTTTAATAGTGATAAAATTTATATTTAGATTTAGCCAGCTAGGCTCAGTTTAGATAATCCCAATTTTTTCTTTAAAGATTTTATTTATTTATTTGACAGGGAGAGAGAGATCACAAGCAGGCAGAGAGGCAGGCAGAGAGAGAGGGGGGAGGCAGGCTCCCCGCTGAGTAGAAAGCCCAATGCGGGGCTCGATCCCAGGACCCTGAAGTCATGACCTGAGCCGAAGGCAGAGGCTTAACCCACTGAGCCACCCAGGCACCCCTATAATCGCAATTTTTTGGACAACATCCAAAACATCAGTCAGGAGCCAGTCAAACATATGCCTTCTTCTCTCCATCTGGCCAAATCAGGGTGTTGACCTTGGCCATGTCAGCTTCTTCACAGCTTGTTTGACCTGATATTTGTTGACCTTGACATCCTCAACAAACACAAGTGTATTGTCTTCTGTTTTCTTCATGGCTGACTCAGTAGGCAGGGAGAATTTGATGGCATAGTGGTCAAGCTTGTTTCTCCTGGGGGCGCTCTTTGTAGTATGTTTGAGCTACCTTCACAGACATAGTGTCTTGGGCCATCAGAAGGTAGGTGATGTGTGGATCTTTTTTTTTTTTTTTTTTTTTGTGACTGTGGACACCTTTCAGCATCACTTACTTGGCCTGCAAATCCTTTGCTTTGGCTTCGGCTTTGGGAGAGGCAGGGGTTTCCTTCTTTGTCTTCAGTGCAATCTTCATGAAAGGATAGTATGTTTTAGATTTATCAAGAATCCAATGGATTGATAAGGTAATTATGAGAGAGAATAAGCTCATCTATTAAAAAATATTGAAGTTTCACCTTGGTTTTTGGAAGACCTCTGTGAAAGAATAAAAGTTATAAAGTATCAATATTTCTGCATAGTTAGAAATCAAAAAGACCCTAGGACTTGATACTCCAGGCTCTTGCCTCTGCCCTGACACTCCATTCTCCTTGTTTCATGGACTCTGGCACTGAAGTGTGGCACTGGGTGTAGGGAACTATGGGGTCAAGAGACGGAGGCATGGTTTACTGACCTTCTTCAAGGTTTTTCCTCTTCTGTCACAGCTTTCTCTTCCTCATAGCTTCCACAAGTTCACTGTTTCTACTTCATCTTTTAGCTTGCTGGGCATGACCTCTGAGTTCAGACATAGCTTCATGGCCTCTTTGATACTTAACCTTGTCAACTTACTCAGCCCCAACTTCTTAAATCTCAAAGGGAGGAACTTCCTAGCATGGCAGCGGTCATTGGTTTTAGAGTTGAATTTTCTTTGGTAAACAACTATAAATCCTAAGCAAAAAATAACAACAGTTTGCAGACACTTGACAGCAGCCAGTGTTTGATGGACAGAGGGCACACAAGGTGAGCCCTATATTTACCTAGCTTTCCCCCTGTGGCTATTTCCCCAAATGAGGTGCAGGGAGTTGAACCAAGCAGGAAGTGAGTTTCTCACTGTATCTAAGATATTCAGATATAGTGAGTATCTCACTGGGGGGAAAATGTATATATGTATATGTATATTTATGTATAATATATAATTTTAAAATGTATATCTGTAATTGAATTTGGATTGTAGGATACAAAAATCTTTGGTTGCTTGGCCAACTCCTAACCTGCACATGCTCAGAGTGAGGGTTTAAAAGATTTAGCAGAAGAAAAAAAAAAAAAGATTCAGCAGAGAACCGCCATTGAGAAGCTGGAGAGCTGGGGAGACTTCAGAGGCCAAACAGTGCCGGAGAGATTTTAAAATTCAGGCCCAGGCAAAGAGGAGAAATCTTGGTGAATGTACCAGAGCTCCAATTAGGATTACAGAAAAGCTATGTACCCTGGGAATAAAGGGTAAACTCTAGGAGAAAGGACAAAACTGAAATGACCACCTTAAGAAAGTCTGAAACCAAGTCTCTACAGATGAAGGTTTTCACCAGAATCATGGTAATGTACTGGTAATGTATTTTATTTTATTAAAAGATTTTATTTATTTATTTGTCAGAGAGAGAGAGAGCAAGAGAGAGCGAGCACAAGCAGGGTGAGCAGCAGAGGCAGAGGAAGAAGCAGTGTCCCTGCTGAGCAAGGAGTTACATGTGGGACTCAATCCCAGGACCCTGGGATCATGACCTGAGCTGAAGGCTTAAACAACTGAGCCACCCAGGCATCCCTGGCCCATTGGTAATTTAAATGCTTACCAGAACACAACCTAAAACTAGTCAGAAGAAGGTAATAAGATTCACAGATTCTAAAGTGTAACAACTACAATCAAGAATCACTAGATAGGGGCCCCTGGGTGGCTCAGTGGGTTAAGCCTCTGCCTTCTGCATTTCCCCAAATGAGGTGCAGGGAGTTGAACCAAGCAGGAAGTGAGTTTCTCACTGTATCTAAGATATTCAGATATAGTGAGTATCTCCCTAGGGGGGGGGGGGATATGTATATGTATATGTATGATATCAGGGTTCTGGGATTGAGCCCCACATCAGGCTCTCTGCTCAGCAGGGAACGTGCTTCCCCCCTCTCTCTCTGCCTGCCTCTCTGCCTACTTGTGATCTCTGTCTGTCAAATAAATTAAAAAAAAAAATCTAAAAAAAAAAAAAAGAATTACTAGATATATGAAGAAGCAGGAAAAAGTTACACAAAATCACAAGATAAAAGAGGTAATAGATTGAAAGATGATCTAGATATTGAACTTAGCAAAAAAAAAACCAAAAACCAACTTTAAAATAAGATTAATATGTTGAAGAGAATAGAACAAAAGATGGGTAAAATGGGTGAAAAGACTGAGTATTTTTAAGAGGGGAGGGGCAGAGGGAGGGAGAGAATTTTAAGCAGGCTCCATGCCCAGTGTGCAGCTTGATGAGGGGCTAAATTTCATGACCCTGAGATTGTGACCTGAGCCGAAATCAAGAGTTGGACACTTAACTGACTGAGCCACCCAGGTGCCCCAAGATGATGTAAACAAAAACATTGAATCTATAAAAATGAAAAATTGAAGGTCAAGGTACAAAATAGGATATCTGAAATTGAGAACTCACTGAGGGGGGCACTTGTGGCTCAGTTGGTTAAGCAGTTGACTCTTGGTTTTTGGCTCAGGTCATGATCTCAGGTCCTGGGGTCAAGCCCCATGTCAGACAACACACTCAGTGGGAAATCTGCTTGAGGATTCCCTCTCCCTCTGCACCTCCCCCTGCTCATGTACACACTCTTCAAAAATAAATAAATAAATATTTAAAAATTACTGTTAAAAAAAAAAAGAACTCATTGGATGGGTTTAACAGGAGACTATACAGCAGAAGACAGGATGACTGACCAGTCAATAGAAATTATCCAAATCAAAGCACAGAATGAGCAAAAATAAAGGAATACAGAACTGAGCATAAGAGATGTGTAGGACATGTTCAAAAGGTCTAATGTGTTTTGAATCTCACAAGGAGGAAAGAAAAAGAATAGGACAGAAGAAATATTTGAAGACCTAATGACTAAAAGTTTTCCAAATACAATGAAAGGTATCAAGCCACAGATTCAAGAATATCAGTGAGCTCCAAGCAGGATAAGTATAAGGAAAACTATACATAGACCCATAATAGTTAGCTTCTGAAAACTCAGACACCAGAAAAATCTTGAAAGCAACCATATTTTTAAGCAGAGAGAGACAGAATAGAAACAATACAGTTGATGGCTGACTGTGGAAGCCAAAAGACAATAAAATGACATCTTTAAAGAGTTAAAAGAAAAAAAATCTGTCAACTTAGATTCTATGCCCAGCAAAATATCTTTCAAAAATGAAAGCAAAATAAATGTATTTGGATGACAAAAATTGAAAGAATTTGGCTTGTTGATAATAGACATCTGTACTATACGAAATTCTTAGGGAGTACTGCAGGCTGAAAGAAAATGATCTCCAATGGAATTGCAGAAAGGAATGAAGAGCTTGGTGAAGGGTAAGCATGTATATGATTATAAGTTAATATTGACTATTTAAAATAACAACAATATTTCATAATAATTAAACATAAAAATAAATATACAATAATAGTACTAAAGATGGGAGGGGACTAAATGGACTTATATGTTCTAAGGTTATTGCATTAAGTACTAACTGAAAAAGTATTAATTTAAAGTAAATTGAAATAAAGGGATGTCTGGCTAGCTTAGTTGGTGGTGCGTGTAACTCTTGATCTCGGGGTTGCGAGTTTGAGCCCCACGTCAGGTGTAGAGATTATTTAGAAATAAATAAACTTTTAAAAAGTTAAAAAAATAAATTGAAATAAGAATGTATATTGCAATCTCTGGGATGATCACTAAAATGACAATAGAAGAAGATACAATTAAAAAGCTAATAGGGGACACTTGCTTGGCTCAGTAAGTTAAGTCCCTGAGGTCTTGATCTTAGGGTTGTGAGTTTAAGACCCGGTGAGCATGGACCTGACTTTAAAAAATTTATTGTTAAATTTAAAAAATCCAGTAGGGGCACCTGGGTGGCTCAGTCATTAAGGAGCTGCCTTCAGCTCAGGTCACAATCCCAGTATCCTGGGATTGAGCCCTGCATTGGGTTCTCTGCTCGGCGGGAAGCCTGATTGTCCCTCTCACACTCCCCCTGCTTGTGTTCCCTCTCTTGCTGTGTCTCTCTGTCAAATAAATAAATAAAATCTAAAAAAAAAAATTAAAAATAAATAAAAAATTTAAAAATTTAAAAAGCCAATAGTCTAACAAAATGGAATAAAACAACAACAATAATAATAACTTGATTAACCCAAAATAAGGTGAAAAAAGGAATAAAAATACCAAGAATAAGTAGTAAACAAATAGCAAGATAAACCCAATTGTATCAATAATTACAATGAATGTAAATAGTATAAATATGCCATTAAAAGTGAAGGATTATCAGTTGATTTTTTTTTTTTTGGATTATCAGTTGATTAAAACACACACACACACACACACACAATTCATCCCTGCTGTTGACAAAAGGCTCACTTTAAATAGAAAAACACAGAAAGTCAAAGTGAAAGGTTATAGAGCAGTATGTCTGCAACCATTAACCAAAGAAAACTGATATGGATGCATTAATATTAGAAATATACACTTCGGGTGCCTGGGTGGCTCATTTTGTTGGGCATCCTACTCTTGATTTCAGTCCAGGTCATGATCTCAGGATTGTGGGATCAAGCCCTGTATTGGGCTCCATGCTCAGTGGGGAGTCTGCTTGGGATTTTCTCTCTCTCCCTCTGCCCCCTCCCCGGGTCAGTGCTCACTGTCTCTCACATAAATAAATAAATCTTAAGAAAAGGAAATACAGGCTTTAAGAAGTATTATGAAGGGAAGAGGAGTATTTCATAATAATAACATTCCTAAGGGACTATTTGGCCCACTTGTACAGCCAGACAGAAGTTCCAAGTACTGGGGCTGGGAGAACTACCCTCTCAGCAGCTCTGAGTGGAAAGGTATGGGCCACTTGCCACCCTGATCACTCTGGTATTCTCCCACCCATCCCATGTTTGATGTCTAAAATGGTACCCATGTATATGTTTCCCTCATCCTAGTCAGGCTCTCCTCTGTTAGGGACTCAGCCTGAATCTGGGGTGCATAAACACTCCAAGCTTGGATCTGAGCTACAGTCCATCCCAGGGCCTGTGGCCTTAGAGTGGGGATTGAAAATCCTATCTTTGGCCTTAGCCACCGTTCCCATGGACAGTAACCATGTGTGCTCCTGACTGGTGGCTCAGGCTATTCCGTCACCCTCGTGAACAAGCAAGTCTTTGCCACCTACTTGTTGTGCAGATTGTGTAGGGCAGGACCTGCAACTCCCCAGTAGGGCTACAGTTCATGACTGATATACCTGAGCACATCATCGCTGGATTTCTGTGACATCCCTCTTCTATGCTTCAGAGAAGATATGGGACAGGGTAGGCTACATTGTGTCTGGATCTCTGTGGCTCTAGATCTAGCCCCTGCCTCAGCTGTTAGCTCTGATCTCTTTATTTTCCTCCTTTGGACACCGTTCCATCCTACAAAGTCCAGCTGTTCCTGCCCCACTGTTGGGATCCTTCCCTCTGACAGAAGAAATGATATATCTTTCCTGGTTCTCCGTCGTTGGCTCCCTTTCCTCCCCATTCTTCTGCTTTTCAAGGCCATGTGGGTTGACAGGCCTCAGCCACAGCTCTTGTCCACCCAGCCTCAAGCTTTGCTCATCTGGGTGGATCCTCATCCACTTCAGGTCATAGCCTGGACTAATTTGGGTACAGGCCCCACTTGTACTCCCAAGAGTCATCATCTATCTTGCTGGAATCTAATATTCCCTGTCATATCTTATAAGCTATGGCAGGTGCCTGACATGCAGTGATTATGCTGAAATATATTAATTGGTTTTTAACCTTGTTCCATGTACTATGGGATTGAAGAATACAGGCTCTGCAGGCAGGCCTGGGCTTGAATCCCATCTCTGTGGTTCTAGACATGTGACTTAACCTTTTTGTCCTGAACTTACTCATCTGTAAAATGGGTTAATATCTACCTTCTAGAGTGTGGTGAGGAATAATTAAGATGAGGTATGTAAAGTACTTAGCACACTGCCTAGCACATAAAAAATGTCTACTAACAACACAGATGTGAGATTGTTATTTCTGAAGAGCTCTGCTATAAGTATTCCTTTTAAAATTGGGAGATAATTAAAATAAATTATATTAGTTTTGGATATGCAACATAATGATCCAATATCTGTATATATTGTGAAATGATCACCACAATAAGTCTAGTTAACACCCAACACCATACACACTTACAAATTTTATTTTTCTCATGAGAACTCTTAAAATCTACTCTTAGCAACTTTCAAATATACAAGACAGTATTATTAACTATAGCCACCATGCTTTACATGACACCACCATATCTTATTTATAACTGGAAGTTTGTATACCTTTTGATTCTCTTCACCCATTTTGTCCACACCCCCAGTCCCCACCTCTGGAAACCACCTATCTGTTCTCTATATCTCTGAGCTTGATGTTTCTGTTTGTTTTTGTTTTAGATTCCACATATAGTGAGATCATATGGTATTTGTTTTCCCCTGACTGATTTCACTTAGGAAAATTTCCTCAAGTTTCAGCAATACTGTAGAAAATGACAAAGATTTCATTCTTTTTGATGGCTAAATAATATTCCATTGTACATATATACCATATCTTCTTCATCCATTAATCCACTGAGGGACATTTAGGTTGCTTTCACGTCTTGGCTGTTGCTAATAATTCTGCAATACACATGGGATTGCATATATCTTTTTGAATTAATGTTTTTGTTTTCTTCAGATAAGTATCCAGACGTGGAATTTCTGGGACAAATGGTAGCTCTATTTTTAATTTTTTGAGGAACCTCCATACTGCTTTCCATTGTGGCTGCACCAATTTACATTCCCATCCACAGTGCATGAGGGTTCACTTTTTTCCATATCATTGTCAACACTTGTTATTTCTTGTCCTTTTGATAACAGCCATTCTAACAAATGTGAAGTGATATCTCATGGTGGTTTTGATTTGCATTTCTCTGATAATAAGTGATGCTGAGTACCTTTTCATATACCTGTTGGCCATCTGTATGTCTTCTTTGGAAAAATATTATTCAGATCCTGAATAGATCCATTTATAAATAGTCTAAGAAACCATATTTCTGTTTTATTGTGGTTGGGTTATTCTATTTTGCGGGGTGGGGATTTTTCCATTTTTTTACTTTTTAAATTTTAGCATATATCGTGTATACAAAAGAGTATGCCTTATATAACATATATATATATAGTTTAAATAATAATAAAATTAATATCTGCATGCCTATTATCTGACTAAAAATAAAACATTCCCAGTTCCCTGAAGCCTCTTCTGTCTCCTCCCAAATTGTATCTCCTCTTTCCACTCCAGAAGTTACTAGTATCCTGAATAGTCCAGTGTAAATGGAGGCCATGTGGGGAGCAGTAGGGAGACCTACCTGCCCCTTACCTCCAGGGCATTAGCAATGGAGGTGCAGGGGAGCCAGAGCTCCCATACCCTTCCATCAGTAACAAGTAGTGCTCCTAGTTCAAGAGTCAGTGGAGACTATTATAAACTGGATTGTTGCCCCTCATCACCCAGTGGCAAGTTAAAGTCCTAATTTGGGTAATATGGACATTTTGACAATATTTGTTCTTCCAATCCATGAGCATGGAATGTTTGTGTCATTTTTAATTTCTTTCATCAATGTTTTATAGTTTTCAGAGTACAGGTCTTTAACCTCTTTGGTTAGGTTTATTCCTGGGTATCTTATTGGTTTTGGTGCAATTATAAATGGAATACTTTTCTTAATTTCTCTTTCTAAAAATTTTTTTTTAATTCTCTTTCTGTTGATTCATTATTAGTGTATAGAAATGCATTGTGTTTCTCTACATTGATTTTGTATTGTGCAGCATTACTGAATTCATTTATCAATTCTAGTAGTTTCTGGTGGAGTCTTCAGGGATTTCTATATATAATGTCATGTCATCTGCAAATTACTGAAAGTTTTACTTCTTTACCAGTTTGGATGCTGTGTGTGTGTGTGTGTGTGTGTGTGTGTGTGTGTGTGTGTTTTAAGATTTTATATATTTATTTGTCAGAGAGCACAAGCAGGGGGAGTGGCAGGCAGAGAAGAAGCAGGCTCCCCACTGACAGAGGAACCTGATACAGGACTTGATCCCAGGACCCTGGGATCATGACCAGAGCTGAAGGCAGACACTTTTAACCAACTGAGCCACCCAGGCATCCCTGGATGACTTTTATTCCTTTTCTTGTCTGATTACTGTGATTAGGATTTACAGTAGTATGTTGAATAGAAGTGGTGAGAATGGACATCATTGTCTTATTCTTGAACTTAGGGGGAAACTCTCAGTTTTTCACCATTGATTTTGATGTTAGCTGTCAGTTTTTGATAGATGACATTTATTATGTTAAGGTATATTCCCCCTAAAACTACTTTGTTGAGGGTTTTTATCATGAAGGGATGGTGTACTTTGCCAAATATTTTTTTCTGCATCTGCTGAAAGGATCATATGGTTTTTCCATTTTCTCTTGATGATGTGATGTATCATGTTGATTGATTTGCAAATACTGATCCACCCTTGCATTCCGGGAATAAATCCCACTTGATCGTGGTAAGTGATTTTTATAATCTATTGTTGGATTTGGTTTGGTAATATTTTGTCAAAGATTTTTGCATCTATATTTATCACAAATATTGGCCTGTAGTTCTCTTTTTTGTGGTGTCTTTATCTGGTATCAGCTACAAGGTAATGCTGCCCTCATAGAATTAATTTGGAAGTTTTCTTTCCATTTCTATGTTTTTGAATAGTTTGAGAAGAATAAGCATTAACTCTTCCTTAAATGTTTGGTAGAATTTGCCTGTGAAACCATCTGGTCCTGGACTATTGTTGTTTTTAAAGATTTTATTTATTTATGACAAAGAGTGATAGTAAAAGAGGGAACACAAGAACAGGGGAGCTGGAGTGGGAGAAGCAGGCTCCCCGCTGAGCAGGGAGCCCAATATAGGGCTTGAGCCCAGGATGCCAGGATCATGACCTGAGCCAAAGGCAGACACTTAATGACTGAGCCTCCCAGGCACCCCAGGACTTTTGTCATTGATGTTTTTAAATTACTGATTCAATTTCATTGATGGTAATTGGTCTGTTCAAATTTTCTATTTCTTCCTGGTTCAGTTTTGGGAGGTTATATGTTTCTGGGAATTTATCCATTTTTTTTCTAGCTTGTCCAATTCATTGGCATATAATTTTTCATAACATTCTCTTACAATCCTTTTATTTCTGTGGTGTCAGTTATTATTTCTCCTTTTTCATTTCTGATTTTGTTTATTTGAGTCCTCTCTCCTCTGTTTTTGATGAGTCAGTCTAAAGGTTAATCAATTTTGTTGATTTTTTCAAGGAACCACCTCCTGGTTTCATTGATCTGTTTTATTATGTGTGTATGTGTTTTAGTTTCTATTTCATTTATTTATAATTTTTATGATTTCCTTTCTTCTTCTGGTTTTGGGTTTTGTTTGTTATTCTTTTCCTAGCTTCTTTACGTGTAATATTAAGTTATTTATTTGAGATTTTTCTTGCTTCTTGAGGTAGGCCTATATTGCTCTAAACTTCCCTTGTAGAACAAATTTTCCTGCATGCTAATGATTTTGGACCATTGTGTTTTCATTTTCTCTGTGTATTTTTTTTAATTCCCTATCTGAGGAAGATTTTAAAGCAACCATCATAAAATGCCTTAACGAGCAATTGTAAACACACTAGAAACATGAAAAAAGAGAAACTCTTGGCAAAGAAATAGAAGATGTAAAGAAGACCCAAATGGAAATTTTAGAACTAAAAAATACAATAACCAAATAAAAACTCAGTGTTTGTGCTCAGCAGCAGAACAGAGTGGGACAGGAAAATCTGTGAACCGGAAGAAAAAACAATAGAAATCTTAATCTGAAAAACTTTGGTCTGAGAAAATAGACCAAAAATAGAAGTAAACAAATTCTCAAGAACTTGTAGGACTATAGCAAAAGATCTGATATTCATGTCATTTTCATCAAGAAGGAGAGAAGAGCATGTGGGATGGGATATATTGTGGTGGCCATCTTCGGAAAATATAGTTGGCCCCATCCATGTTGATACATGGAACTATAGTTTTCTATTTCACTACAATGTTCTATTGTGTGATTGAGCACCGATTTATTCATTTTACTATAATGGACATTTGGGTTGTTTCCTTTTGTTTTTTCCTTTGCTACTATAAACGGCGCTCTATGAATATTCTGCTCATGTCTCCAGAAGTAGAATTGCTGGATCCTCAGGTATGGGAATGTTTACCTTCACTAAATAATGCGAACTTGTTCTTCAGGATGAGTGTACTAGCTTCTAGCCCCACAGCAGTTTAATAGTTACATTTCACCAGGATTTTGCCAAAATCTCTTTTTTTTATAAAGATTTTATTTATTTATTTGACAGACAGAGATCACAAGCAGGCAGAGAGAGAAGGAGGGGAAGCAGGCTTCCGCCGAGCAGAGAGCCTGATGCCTGGCTCGATCCTAGGACCCTGAGATCATGACCTGAGCCGAAGGAAGAGGCTGAACCCACTGAGCCACCCAGGTGCCCCAGGATTTTGTCAATCTTTTCATTTTTTTCCCACATCAGTGGGCATGAAGTGGTAATTTGTGGCTTTATTTGCATTTCCTTTTTTATTTACAAGGTTGAGTATATCTTCATAAATTTAATGGGCCATTTGTGTTCTCTCTTCTGTGAAATGCCTGCTCATATTTTTGAAAAATGTTCTGTTGGATTTGTTGTCTTCCTAATCAATTTTAAGATTGGACTACTAAATTTTTTTTGGTTTGATGTGTGTAAAATTTTTGTTAGGATTTGAATAACAATAAAGCTATAAATCAATTGGGGAGAAATAACAACTTTACAGTTCTGAAACTTTCTATCAATGAACATGATTGTTGTTGTCCATTTGGTTTTCTTACTGTTTTCTAATGAGGTGCTATAATTTTCTACACAAAGGTTTTGCATATCTTTTGTTAGATTTATTTTCAACTACCTTTTATTTTTCATGGTTATTGTAAATTTTTTTTTTTTTTAAGATTTTATTTATTTATCAGAGAGAGATCACAAGTAGGCAGAGAGGCAGGCAGAGAGAGTGAGAGGGAAGCAGGCTCCCTTCAGAGCAGAGAGCCTGACGTGGGACTCGATCCCAGGACCCTGAGATCATGACCTGAGCCGAAGGCAGCGGCTTAAACCACTGAGCCACCCAGGCGCCCCGGTTATTGTAAATTTTTAATTGTATTTTCTAACTTTATTTGATGGTGTTTGTAAATTCATTAGACTTCTATTTGTTGGACATTGAATTTATATCTTCTTCTTCTTTTTTTAAGATTTTAATTTATTTATTTGAAAGAGAGAAATCACAAGTAGGCAGAGAGGCAAGCAGGCGGGGGCGGGGGGAAGCAGGCTTCCTGCTGAGAAGAGAGCCCGCCTTGGAGATCATGATCTGAGCAGAAGGCAGAGGCTTAACTCACTGAGCCACCCAGGAGCCCCTGAATTTATATCCTCTCTTAGGCTCTGGATTGCTTTTCATTTTGTAGAGTGTCTTGAAGATCACTTGTTTTAAGCATTTTGATTATGATGTCCCTTGGTGTAATTTTCTTTACGTTTTTTCTGCCTGGGGTTCACTGAGCTTTTTTGCAATTATTGGTAATTTTCATAAATTTGGGAATTTTATGCTGCCATTATTTCTTCAGACTGTTTTCTGTGTTTCCTTCTCTCTTCTCTTCTGGAACCTCAATCACTTGTATATTGGGTTTTCTTTCTTTTTTCTGTCTGTATTACATTTTGAATAGTTTCTACTGCTATGTTTTCAAATTCATTAATCATTCTTTATTGTCTAGTCTGCAGCTAATTCTGTATCAAGTGTATTTTTAATCTCACATATTGTATTTTTCTTATCCAGAAATTAAATTTGGGTTTTTAGAAATAAATTTCATGTCTCTTACTATGCTCAAGCTTTTTTTCTTTAAGATTTTATTTATTTATTTGACAGAGAGTGAGAGAGATCACGAGTAGGCAGAGCAGCAGGCAGAGAAAGAGGGGAAAGCAAGCTCCCCACCTAGCAGAGAGCCTGATGCGGGCCTCGATCCCAGGATCCTGGGATCATGACCTGAGCCGAAGGCAGAGGCTTAACCCACTGAGCCACCCAGGTGCCCCTATGCTCAGGCTTTTGTCTGCTTTCTTGAAGATATATAATATATTAACAATTGTTGTTTTAATGTCCTTGTCTACTAATTCTATCATCAATATGATTTCTGGGTCTGTCTCTACTGACTTATTTTTTTCATTATGGGTCATATTTTCCTACTTCTTCATATACCTGGTAACTTTTTTTCTTGAGAGTATGTCAAGTTTATTAGCTCGTTAGCAAGGTTACCGAAGTATGCTGCTTCAGAGAGGGTGTGAGAAGGAGTGAAAGAGTATGGAAATAGATGCTTGGCTAAGCAGAACATTGCATATCCAGGAAAGGGGGCAGTTCTTTCTGCAAGATCCTAGCAACATTCAGTCTGTATCATTTTATCAGTTGTCACAGAGAAACTGTCTGTGTCAGGTAGCTTTAGGTGCCTGTCATCAGTAGCAGAAAGACATGATGGGGACACATTGTGTGTAAATTGGAACCACAAAGCTCATCCCCCCAAGGAGTGTCTCATGGGCGGGTTGGCAGAAGGCAGGAAGCGGTGTCACCTCAGACCAGCCGCTGGCCTCCGCAACAGGAAGGGATTGGAAACAGGTGCAGGGTACCCCCAGTGCTTTTTCTCAGCCTCGGAGACGCAACACACTGCAGGTTACCTATCGCTTAGTTTGCAGACAAGCAGATGTTTCTGTGCAATTTCATTTCTTTGAGGGAATTCCTAGCCGTTTGTCAGTCAGCATCTGTGCATTTGCGAGGCCTCTGACCCACCTCCAATGCCACTTCTGTCGGTTTTACCTCCGCGTGGCTCTCTCGCTGGCATCCCTCTGTGGTCCATTGTCACTTTCAGGATGACAGCATTGAAGTCCCCTCCGGGTCTGACTCCAGCCCAGATTCACTGTTTCTCCCCACGTGTCCTTACCGTGTTCTCTCCGGCATGCGGTTCCTTGATGCCGAACCCCTTGCTTTTCCCTACGTGGTCGCATCTGTCTGCCCTTACGCCCAGCCCGGACGTAAGCTTCTTTGGGGAAAGGGGATGTCTGTGGATTCCCAGGCGGGCTTCTCGCAAGTGCTGTGCCGGTGCCACCCTCTCTGGGCCTCCCCCCCACACTTTATGGCACCCTTGTTACAAGTTAGAATGCTGTCATCTGGGGCGCCTGGGTGGCTCAGCGGGTTAAGCCTCTGGCCTTCAGCTCAGGTCATGATCTCCGGGTCCTGGGATCCAGACCCACATCGGGCTCTCTGCTCAGTGGGAGCCTGCTTCCCCCTCTCTCTCTGCCTGCTGCTCTGCCCACTTGTGATCTGTCTGTCAAATAAATAAATAAAATCTAAAAAAAAAAAAAAAAAAAAAAAAGAATGCTGTCATCTTCCTCCACTGGCCTGGGGACAGCTAGTGGGCAGGTTTTGTGTCACAGTTCCTGCCCATTTAGTAAGTGGACAAGGGTAGAGGGAGAAATGCTTTTACTATATTACATGAACAGCTTCTCTTTTAACTCTTGACAGCATAGTAGGGTTTCATGAGCATGTGTGGGATGTCTTATTACTATTCCCAAGGACACCTTTTCTGATGATGATGATACCATTGGAGGAAACTTGATTGGCTTTGCCGTTTTCTTCTTCAGGCCTACTGTTTCTTCTCTCACTGAATCAGTCCTTCCTTCTCCTTCTCTCCCCCTATCCATCCCTTCCTTGCTCCTTCTCTTTTTTTTTCTATTTCTGCTGTTACTCTTTAGTTCAGGTCCTTTCTGCTCACAGCTTATCACTGGTGGCCCGTGCACTCCAGCTTGCCTGCTGTATTTCTGATGACCTTTCTCTCCTATCACTGCTAGTGATGTTTGCAGTATGGCCTTGCTGTGACCATGCCCTGGAATTTCTCAGTGCGCTCCAGCCTGACCTCTCTTCCTGCCACGCTGTCTCCTCCCATTCTCCCCAGGAGCCGGGCTCTTTCTCTACTCCTCACCATTACTGAGTTGTCCTTCTAGATCTGCCCACACAAAGGTCTTCTGTGAACCCCAAGGTGCAGGGTTCTCCAGGTTCTTCTTCCTCTTCATTTTTTTTTTAAAGATTTATTCATTTTAGAGAAGGGGGAGGGGCAGAGAGAGAGAGGGAGAGAATCTCTAGCAGGCTTCCCACTGAGCAAGAAAACCCCACACTCTGCACATATCATGACCTTGAGATCATGACCTGAGCCCAAATCAAGAGTTGGATGCTTAACTGACTCAGCCACCCAGGTGCCCCGCCCCTTCTCTTTTTTAAAAATTGTGGTAAAATACACACAGTATTTACCAACTTCATCATTTTAAAGTGTACAGTTCAGTGATATTCAATTCAGTGATATTCACATTGTGCAGCCATCACCACCATTCACCCCCCAGAGTTCTTTGCATCTTACAAAACTGAAAGTCTGTACCTGTTAACCAATAACACCCCATTCTTCCCCCTCCCCAGACCCTGGCAACCACCAACCTACTTTCTGTCTTTATGACTTTGACGACAATCAGTCCATCATTTGAGTAGAATCCTACAGTGTTTATTTTTTCATCTCTGGCTTGCTTCACTTAGCATAATGTCCTTGAGGCTCATACTCATAGCCTGTGTCAGAATTTCTTCCTTTTCAAGGCTGAATAATATTTCATGATATTTATATATCACCTTTTGTTGATCCATTCATCTGTTGATGGATGCTTGGGTTACTTCCATGTTTTGCCTATTATAAATAATTCTGCTGTGAACATGGGGGTACAGATATCTCTTTGAGACCCTACTTTCAATTCTTTTGGGTATATACAGAGCAGAGTTGCTGGATCATATGGTAATTCTATTTTTAATTTTTTGAGGAACCATATTGCTTTCCACAGGAACTGTACCATTTTCCACTCCCACCAACATTGGACGAGGGTTCCAATTTCTCCACTGCTTTGCCAACACTTGTTTTCTGGGTTTTTAATAGTAGCCATCCTAATGGGTGTGAGGTGGTATCTCCATGTAGTGTTAATTTGCATTTCCCTGATGGTCAGTGATACTGAACATCTTTTCATGTGCTTGGTCAATCATTTTATGTTCCTTGGAGAAATGTCCATTTCAGTTCTTTGCTCATTTTTAAATTTGGTTCTTTCGTGTTGTTGCTGAGTTTCAGGAATTCTCTGTATATTTTGATATTAATCTCTCTTTGGGTATATTATTTGCAACTATTTTCTCCCGTTCTGTGAGCTGACCCTTTACTGTGTAGATAACCTTTTAGTGCACAAAATCTTTTAATTTTCATGAAGCCTAATCCATCTATTTTTTTCTTTTGTTACCTGTGCCTTTTTTGTCATATCCAAGAAATTATTGTGAAACCCAATGTCATGAAACTTCTGTCCTATGATTTCTTCTGGTTTGACTGTTTAGGTCTTATATTAAGGTCCTTCCTTGATCAATTTTAAGTTATTTTTTGTGTATGGTATCAAATAAGGGTCCAGCTTCATTCTTTGGCACATGGATACCCAATTTTTCCAGCACCATTGATTGAAAAGACTTTCCTTTCTCTCATTGAATGGTCTTGTTATATTTGTCAAAAATCATTTGACCACATGTATGAAGGTTTATTTCTGGGTTCTCTCTTCTATTCCATTGGTCTGTATCTGTTTTTATGCCAATACCACAGTGCTTTGATTACCATAGCTTTGTAGTAAGTTTTGAGATCAGGAAACATGAGTCCTCCAGTTTTGATCTACTTTTTCAAGATTTTGCTTATCTGGGTTCCCTTAAGATTCCATGTGAATTTTAGGATGAGTTTTTCTATTTCTGCCCCCCCCCCAAAAAAATGGGATTTTGATAGGATTGCATTGACTCTGTAGGTCACTTTTGACATTTTAATAACATTAACTCTTCCAATTTATGAACATAGGATGTGTTTCCACGTACTTGATTTCTTTAGTTTCTTTCAGCAATGTTTTGTAGTTTTCATTGTACAAGTCTTTCACCTCCTTGATTAAGTTAATTCTTAATATTTTAATGTTTTTGATGTTATTGTAAATGGAATTGTTTTTATAATTTCATTTTCAGATTGTGTATTATTTGTGTGTAGAAATGCAACTGATTTTTGTCTGCTGAATATATCCTGCTACTTTGCTGGATTCATTTGTTTTAACAGTTTATTTTTGTGGAATTTTAGGGTTTTCAAAATATAAGATTATATTATCTGTAGAATCTGCGGACAAAGATCATTGTACTTCTTTCTTCTGATTTATGCCATTTATTTATTTTTCTTGTTTAATTGCTCTGTCTAGAACTCCAGCATTTTTTTTTTAAGATTTTTTTTTTTGTAATTTACTTATTTAAGAGAGAGAGCACATTCTTGGTCACGTGTGCTCGAGAGAGAAGGAGTGGTGGGGAGGGGCAGTGGGAAAGGGATAAGCAGACTCCATGCTGAGCAGGGAGCCCAACATGAGGCTCCATCCCAGGACCCTGGGATCATGACCTGAGCTGAAGGCAGACACTTAACTGACTCAGCCAGCCAGGTGCCACCCTTGCTGTTTCTGATCTTAGAGGAAATGCTTTCAGTCTTTCACCATTGAATATGATGCTCACTGTGGCTTTTTTTGTACATGGTTTTTATTATGTAAATACCGTTTCCTTTATCCCTAGTTTGTTGAGTGTGTTTGAGGGTGCTGAATTTTCTTAAATACTTTTTTCATCAATTGAGATTATCATGTGGGTTTTTCCTCTTCATTCTGTTGATGTGGAGTATCACACTGATTGATTTTTGCATGTGGTATCATCCTTGCATTCCAGGAATAAATCCCACTTGATCTTGTGTATAATCCTTTTAGTATAAATCTGCTGAATTCTGTTTGCTAGTATTTTGTTGAGGATTTTTCACCAATATTTATAAGGGATATTGGTCTGTAGTTATCTGCTCTTGTAGTGTCTTTGTACAGTGTTAGTATCAGGGTTATGAAGGTCTCATAAATGAGTTAAGAAGTGTTTCTTACTCTGTAATTCTTGGGAAAAATCTGAGAAGGATTGGTATTAGTTCTTCTTTTAATATTTCATAGAATTAACCAGTGAGAGCAACAGGTCCATGGGCTTTTCATTGTTGGAAGATTTTTGATTCCTGATTCAATCTTCTTACTAGTCCTGTGTCTATTCAGATTTTCTTTTCTTTCTTTTTTTTATGATTTGGTCTTGGTAGATTTTGTGTGTCAAGAATTTTTCCATTTCACCGAAGTTATCCAACTTGTTGGTGTACAATAGTCATAGCACTGTCTTAGAAATCTTTTTATTTCTGTAGAATTGGTAAGAATGTCCACACTTCCATTTCTGATTTTAGTTAATTTGAGTGTTCTTTTTTCTTGGTCTATCTAGCTAAAGATTTGTCAGTTTTGTTAGTTTTTTCAAAGAACTAGCTTTTGGTTTCATTGCTTTTCTCTATTGTTTTTCTATTCTCTATTTCATTTACCTTGGCCTTAATCTTTTTTTTTTCTAAAGGTTTTACTAATTCGGATACCTGGGTGGCTCAGTCAGTTAAGTGTCTGACTTCAGCTCAGGTCATGATCCCAGCCCCCATGTAGGGCTCCCTGGTCAGCAGGAAGACTGCTTCTCCCTCTCCTTGCCCTCCCTGCAACTCGTTATCTCTCTCACTATCTCTCTCTTGCTCTCTAACTTATCTTCTGTCTGATTGTTCTATCCATTATAGAGTGAGAAATTAAAGTTTCCAACTGTTATTGTAGAACTATCTATTGCTCCCTTCAATTCGACCACTTTTTGCTTCATGTTTGATGGTCTATCATCAAGTACATAAATGTTTATTATTATATCATCTTGTTGTATTAACCCTTTTCTTAATGTATATTGTCCCATGGGGCTCCTAGGTGGTTCAGTCAGTTAAGTGGCCAACTCTTGATTTTGGCTTAGGAAATGATCTCAGGGTCCTGGGATGGAGCCACATGTCAGACTCCATGCTCAGCAGGGAGTTTTCTTGATGCTATATCTCCCTCTTCCTCTGCCCCTACCTCTGCTCATGATCTCTGTCTCAAATAAATAAATCTATGTAGATATACACATATATATATATTGTCCTTCTTTGTCTCTTATAACTTGTTTTGTTTTTTAAAACATTTTAGTTATTTTAGTGAGAGAGAGAGCTGGGGGCAGGTGTGGAGAGTCCAAGGAAGGGGGAGAGAAGCAGACTCCCCACTGAATGGGGAGCCTGACATGGGCTTGATCCCATGAGCCAGAGACCATGAGCTGAACCAAAATCAAGATCTGGGTGCTCAACCAACTGAGCCACCCAGGAGCTCCTTTTATAACCTGTTTTTGAGTTAAAGTCTATTTTAGCTAATAGTTTATTTAAAGTCTGATATCAGTATAGTCACCACTATTCTCTTTTGGTTACTATTTGCATGGAACATCTTTTTTCATCCTTTCAACATCAACCTGCTGTGTCTTTGGATATCAAGTGAGTCTCACATAGAAAGCATATAGTTGGATCCTGTGTTTTTTCTCCATTTTTCAAACTCTTTCTTTTTTGGGAGAGTTTAATCCATTTACATTTAAAGTAATTACTGATAAGTAGGGGCTTACTTCTGTCATTGTTTTATTTGTTTTCTATGTATCTTATAGCCTTTTGTCACTCATTTCTTTCATTACTGTATTCTTTTGTTTTTTGTGTTTTTTTGTAATGAAATGTTTAAATATTTTTCTCATTTCCTTTTGTGTATATTCTATGCTATTTTCTTGGTGGTTATCATGGGGATTATACCTAGCATCTTAAAGTTATAACACTCTAATTTGAATTTATACTGGCTTAACTTTAATAACATACAAAAATTCTCTCCCTATACAAGTCCTTACTCATTCAGTTGTTGATATCACACAATTATATCTTTGTACATTGTATGTACCCAAACATAAGTTAATGGTTCTTTAAAATGCATTAGTGTTAGGGTGCTTAGGTGGCTGGATTTGTCTGAATTTGGCTCAGATCATGATCTGAGGATCGTAAGATTGAGCCCTGTGTCAGGCTCCCTACTCAGCAGGGAGTCTGCTTGTCCCTCTCCCTCTGCCCCTCCCCCTGCTCATTCCCTCTCTTTCTCTCTGTCTCTCTCTCAAATAAATAAATAAATAAATAAAATCTTAATAAATAAAATGCATTAATGTTAATTGTGTAGAAAACAAGATTTGGAGTTAAGAACCAAAGTTACATTAATACTAGCTTTTACTCTAATAATTTTGTTTAAACATATCAGTCTCTTAAATCATGTAGAGAATGAAAGGTGCAGCCATAAACCACTATTACAATAACACTAGCTCTTATAATTATCCATTTACTTTTATTGGGATCTTTATTTCTCTAATGGCTTTGAGTCTAAAGTCCTTTCATTTCACCTTGTACGACTCCCTTAAACATATTTTGCAGGACAGGCCTAGTGGTCACAAACTACCTCAGCCTTTTTTAAAATCTGGGAATGTCTTAATTTCTCCATCACTTTTGAAGGAAATAGGATTTGAAGTGGTTTTCTTTCTTTCTTTTTTTTAAGGTTTATTTATTTATTCCAGAGAGAGAGAGAGAGAGAGCAAGAGCATGAGTGCAAAGGACAAAGGGAAAGGAAAAGAGAATCTTAAGCAGACTCTGAGCTGAGTGTGGAGCCTGAACTGGGATCATTGTGTGAGCTGAAAGAGGGTTAGAGGCCCAACCTACTGCGCCACCCAGGAACCCCTAGGATTTGAAGTTTTCCTTGATATAAGATTCTTGGTTGACTTTTTTTTTTCTCTTTTAGTACTTTGAATATATTGCCCCACTATCTCCTGGCCTCCAAAGTTTCTGATGAGAAATCTACATATATCTTATTGAGGATCCCTTGTATGTGATACATTGTTTCTCTTGCAGCTTTCAAGATTCTGTCTTTGGGGGCGCCTGGGTGGCTCAGTGGATTAAGCTGCTGCCTTCGGCTCAGGTCATGATCCCAGGGTCCTGGGTTCGAGCCCCGCATCGGGCTCTCTGCTCTGCAGGGAGCCTGCTTCCTCCTCTCTCTCTGCCTGCCTCTCTGCCTACTTGTGATCTCTCTCTGTCTCTGTCAAACAAATAAATAAAATCTTTAAAAAAAAAAAAAAGATTCTGTCTTTGCCTTTCGAAAATTTCATTGTACTGTACCTCAGTGTGGTCTCTTGTAGTTCATCTTTCTTGGAGTTTGTTGAACTTGTTGGATGTTAATATTCATATCTTTCATCAAATTTGGGAAGTTTTCAGCTGTTATTTCTTCAAATATTCTCTGTTCCCCTTTCTCTTTATCGTATTCTGATATTCTCACAAAGTATATGTTGGTCTGACTGATGATGTAGTGCAATTTCTTAGGCTCTGTTCACCTTTTTTCAATCTTTTTTCTTTATGTTTGGACTCAAAAATTTCCATTATCTTATCTTCAAGTTCACTGATTCTTTCTTTTGCCTGCTCAATCTTTTTTTAATTCCTCTAGTGAATTTTTCATTTTGGTTATTGTATTTTACAGCTTCAGAATTTCTTTTAGGTTCTTTTTAAGTTTCCTATCTCTTTATTGATATTTCCACTTTGTTCACATATCATTTTCTTGACATCTTCCTTTAGTTTTTTTGAGCATCTTTAATAAAGTTGATTTAGGGGCACCTGGGTGGCTATTGGTTAAGCTTCTGCTTTCAGCTCTGGTCATGACCCAGGAGTACTGGAATCAAGCCCCACATCTGGCTCTCTGCTCAGTGAGGGGCCTGCCTCTCCCTCTCGGTCTGCCTACTGCTCCCCCTGGTCATGTGCTCTCTCTCTCTCTCTCTCTCTCTCTGTTAAATAAATAAATAAATAAATAGGACCATTATGTCGTTTTCAGGGATAGTTTCTGTGGGTATTTTTGCTGTTGCTTTTGCTTTTTGTTTGTTTTGCTTTGAATGCTCTATACTTTCTTATTTTTGTTTTGTGTTTTTATATACCTTGTTGTTTTTTGCTGGACACTGGACATTTTGATCTAGTAATGTGGTAACTCTGGAAATCAGATTCTCCCCTCTCCCCAGAGTTTGCTATTCTTTGATTATTTATTTATATTGTTGTATGCTGTCCCTGTGCTGAGGGTCAGGCTGAGGTGTAAACTTAAGGTTTCTTAAGTCTTTTCTGAGCCTTTCTCTGAGCATGCATGGTTGCTTTCTATTAAAAAATTATATATTTATAAATATATGCTTATTATTAATAAATATAATATTAATTAATACATTGGTATAGTAATAATATAATTAAATATTATTAATATTTATAAGTACTATATTTATAAATATATATTACATATTATGTACTCATAATTATGACGGCATATTCATTTATTTTAGAAATGGAGAGAGAGTGCAGGGAGGAGGGACAGAGGAAGGAGAAGGAGAGAGAATCTCAAGCAGACTCCACATTGAGTGCAGAGCCCAATCTGGGCCTTGATCTCATGACCCCAAGCTCATGACCTGAGCCAAAATCAAGAGTCATATGCTTAACTGACTGAAGCACCCAGGTGCTCCTATACTATTATTATTTTTAAATAGGTTCCACACTGATCATGGAGCCCAGTGTGGGGCTTGAGCCCACAACACTGATATCAAGACCTGAGATGAGATCAAGTGTCAGACATTTAACCAATTGAGCTACCCAGGCACCCTTGCATGGTTACTTTCTAATTTTCCCTCTACATGCATCTGTTTTTAAATGTCCTACTCTTTAATGTCTGGTTTTCAGAAGGGAAAAAACAAGAAAGGGGGGAATAATAGGGTGCTAACCCTTTAAATCTCTTAGAAGTCACTTGAGCCAGAGGAGGAGGTGCAAAAACAATGACTGCCCTCCTTTCTGTCTGCACCTTTATGATAACAAGTGGCAATTAGCAATCAGAATAGATCCCTGACACTGGAGGACAGGGCCCTTTTTGTGTTTTCTAGCTCCTCCCTTAAGCTATGTGCTAGCTACTCCCAGGGTATGTGTACAGATGCCTGCCATGTGGTTGGAGGTGGAGGATGGCTAGCTGCTATAGTGATGAGAGCTGAAATTGAAATTAACCACAATTTACTATCCAAGTCTTACCCTGGAAGCTGGAAGCCTTCAACAGGATCCAGAGCTCTAAAATAGTTATATCAAGCAGATGTGCCAGTGCAGTTATTGTCTAGATGAGCAGACAGATTTCCTGGTGCTTTTACTCTTCTTACATCATCCCAGAATACTCCTCTATATCTGGCATTTTTTTATTGGAGATCAGACATCGTTATTGTTGGGTTCTGGAGTTTTTTGTATTCTTTTCATTTTGAACTTTGATCTCAGAAGCAGTTAAGTTACTTGGAAACAATTTGAGTTTGAGACTTACTTGTAAGCTTTTTCACATGTGTCCAGAATAGTTTCTAATCTAGAACTCACTTGGCAATACCCTTCTCAGACCTCTGTATGCGGCCAGGAGGACTTTGCACTCTGCTGTTGGGAACATTTCTGTGAGTATTGGTATTGGGATGTTCCCAGTAAAGTTTGTAGTATTTTACAATTTTACTCTGTAACGTAAAAATTTCAGATGCTCTCCATTCTCTCCATTTTTCTTTTAGCCATTCTAATAGGTGCATAATGGAATCACATTGTGATTTAAATTTTTCATTTCTCTAACGATTGATGATATTGAATATTTAAAATGTGCTTATTGCCATGCATATTGTCTTTGAGGAGGTTTCTATTAAAATAGTTTCCCAATTTTTAAAACTATGTTGGTTCTTGGGCTTATGATTGAGGATTTTAAAAAGCAGCTGTATTGAAGTATAATTTACAGGATATAAAATTAACTCATTCGTAAGTGAAAGTTGTACAACTATCAGCACAATAAAGTTTCAGAACATTTTCATCACCCGCAAAACTTCCCTTGTGTGTATTTGCTCTCAGTCTCGGCTCCCTCCCCAAAGCCCATACAGCTACTAATCTGTTTTACGTATTTATAGGGCTGTATTATTTGAATGTTATATAAATGGAATGATATAATTTGTAATATTGTATGTCAGGTTTCTTCTATTTACTTTAATGTTTTTGTGATTTGTTGATGTTATAACGTCTACCAATAGTTTGTTTCTTTTTTTATTGATTATAATATTACATTCAAATTTTGTTTATGCATTCTCCAATTGACGAACATTTGAATGTGTGATGGTTTTCAGCTATTATAAACAATGTTACTGTGGATGTTCACATATAAGTCTTTGATTGAACTTATGCTTTCATTTCTCTTGGGTAGATAACTAAGAGTGGTTTTTCTTGATTGTACAGTAAGTACATGTTTAACTTTCTAACAAAGTTTCTTTGGTGAAATATTTATTTAAATTTTTGCCTTTTTTTTTTTTTTTTAAGTAAGCTCCATGCTGGGCACCAATGTTGGGCTTGAATTCTTGATGAAATCAAGACCTGAGCTACTATTGAGAGTCAGATGCTCAACTGACTGAGCCACCCAGGCACTCAAATCTTTTGCCCATTTTTAAACTAGGTCATTATTGTTGAATTGTAGAGCTCTTTATGTATGCTCTGGATGCAAGTCCCTTAGCAAACATATGATTTGCAAATAATTCCTCCTATTTTCTAGTTTATCTTTTCGATTTCTTGGCAGTGTCCTTTGAAGCCCAGAGTTTAAAAAAAAATTTTTTTTAAAGTAAGCTCCATGCCCAACATGGGGCTTGAACTCATGACCTCCAGATCAAGACTCACATGCTCTACTGACTGAGCTAGCCAGGTGCCCCCAAGAATTTTAAAATTTGAAGTACAGTTTCTCTATTTCTTCTTTTGTTGCTTATGCTTTTGCTCTTTCATCTAAAAAGGGTTTGCCTAAGCTAAAGTCATAAAAGTTTATGCCTTTGTTTTCTTCTAAGTGTTTTATAGTTTTAGCTGTTATATCTAGCTATATGATCCATTTGGAGCTAATTTTTGTGTGTGGTGTAAGAAAGGGATTAACTTCATTCTTTTACATGTAGATATCCAAATTGTTCTAGCATCATTTGTTGAAAAGACTATTTTTTTCTTATTGAATTGTCACCCATATTGAAAATTAATTTTTCAACTAATTCAAGTAAGGGTTTATTTCTGGATTCTCGATTATATCCCATTGATTTATATATATGTCCTTATGGAAGTACTATACAGTCTTTTTTTTTTAAGATTTTAATTTTTTATTTTACAGACAGAGCTCACAAGTAGGCAGCAAGGCAGGCAGAGAGAGGAAGGGAAGCAGGATCTCTGCTGTGGGGCTCAATCCCAGGACCCCGGGATCATGACCTGAGCCAAAGGCAGAGGCTTTAACCCACTGAGCCACCCAGGTGCCCCAGCACTATACAGTCTTGATTACTGTAGCTTTCTAGGAAGTTTAAAAATCAGGAAGTGTGAGTTCTCCGACCTTGTTCTTTTCCCAGATTGTTTTGACTATTCTGAGTTTCTTGAATTTCTATATGGATTTAAGAATCAGCTTTTCAGTTTCTGCAAAAAAAGATAGCTGGGAGTTTGATAGAGACTCCACTGAACCTGTAGGTCAATTTGAAGAATATTGGCATCTCAACAATATTAAGTTTTTGAATCCATGAATATGGCATATCTTTCTGTTTATTCATGACTTTAATTTCTTTCAGTGATGTGTCTTTAATGTTTTTCAATGATGGCTTGTAGTTTTCAGTGTACATCTTACACTTATTTTGTTAAATTTATTCCTAAATAATTTATTATTTTTTATGCTATTGTATATGGAATTGTTTCCTTGATTTCATTTTTGGATTGGCCATTCCTTGTGCAGTTGATATTTGTATACTGATCTGAAACCCTGTAAACTTGCTGAATTTGGTTATTATTTGTAATAAGTTTTTTTGTGTATGTGATTTCAATAAGATTTTCTATATACAAGATTATGTTATTTGAGGATGGACATAGTTTTATTTCTTCCTTTCTAATATGTCTCTCCCTTTCTCTCTCTTTTCTGTTCTAATCGTCCCAGCCATTATCATCAGTACAATGTTTGAATGGAAATGGTGAAATTAAGTATCCTTGCCTTGTTCCTGATCTTAGGGGAAAATGTTTCAGTCTTTCAATATTAAGTATGGGTATTTCATACATGTCCTATATCAGAATGAAGGAGTTCCCTTCTATTCCTAATTTTCTGAATGCTTTTTTTCATGAAAGGGTTTGGGTTTTGTTAAATGCTTTTTCTGCATCTTATGAAAACAGTCATTTGGTTTTCATCTTTTATTCTATGGATATAGTTTATTATATTGATTGATTTTCATATGTTGAGCCAACCTTGCGTTCTTGGGGCAAATGTCACTTGGTCATGGTGTATAAAAGTTTTCAGATGTTGCTAGATTCAGTTTGATAGTATTTTGTTGAATATTTTTACATCTATATTTATGAGAAATATTGTTCTATAGTTGTTTGTTTGTTTTCTTGTGATGTCTTTGTCTAGTTCTAGTATCAGGGTAATTGTGGCCTCATAGAATGAATTGGGAAGTTTTCCTTCCTTCTCTAATTTTTCAAAGTTTTTATGGAGAATTGATGTTAATTCATTTTCAAATATTTTTTTAAAAGATTTTGTTTATTTATTTGACAGACAGAGATCACAAGTAGGCAGAGAGGTAGACAGGGAGAGAGAGAGATGGGGGGAAGCAAGCTCATTTCTGAGTGGAAAGCCCCATGTGGAGCTCGATCCCAGGACCCTGGGATCATGACCTGAGCCAGAGGCAGAGGCTTTAACCCACTGAGCCACTCAGGAGCCCCTCATCTTCAAACATTTGATAGAATTTACCAATGGAGTCATCTTGCATCAGCTTTTCTTTGTGGGAATTAAAAAAAAAATTCTTGCATACTGTTACCCTATTAAACTTGCTTATTAGTTCTATTAATTTGTAGAGTACATTCCTTAGAATTATCTACATATAGGGGTGCCTGGGTGGCTCAGTGGGTTAAAGCCTCTGCCTTCGGCTCAGGTCATGATCGGTCCTGGGATCGAGCCCTGCATCGGGCTCTCTGCTGAGCAGAGAGTCTGCTTCCCTTCCTCTCTCTCTGCCCGCCTCTCTGCCTAATTGTGATCTCTGTCTGTCAAATAAATAAAAATTAAAAAAAAAAAGAATTATCCACATATAGTATCATGTCCTCTCTGATTAAAAACAGTTTTACTTCTTACTTTCCAATCTGCATGCTTTAATTTCTTTTTTTCCTGTTGTTGTATTGACTGAAACCTCCAGTACAGTTGGAATAGTAATGCAGGAGAGAAATGGGGTGCCTGGCTGGCTCAATCAGAATAGCAACCAACTCTTGCTCTTGGGGTGGTGAGTTTGTGCCCCACGTTGGGTGTAGCGATTGAAACTTTAAAAAAATGAAACTTTAAAAAAAAGTTCAGGAGAGAGAATCCTTTCCTTGTTCCTGATCTTGGGGAGGGGGGTGAGAAGATTCAGTTTGTACTGTTAAGTTAGTTGTAAGCTTTTTGTAAATGGTGTGCTGTGATATCTCCTCTTTTATTGCTGATATTGGTAATTTGTGTACTCTCTCCTTTGTTCTTAGTCAGCCTTAGCAATTTTGTTGATCATTTTAAAGAACTAGCTTTTGGTTTCACTGTTTTCTGTATTTATTTTCCTATTTCATAGATTTCTGCCTTTATTTTTATTATTCACACCTCCTACTTACTTTGTGCTTGATTCCCTTTTTAAAAAACTCTTTGAGACAAATCTTACATTATCAATATCTGATTTTTCTCCTAATATAAGTATTTAAAACTGTAAATTTCTCTCTAAGCATTGTTTTAATGATTACTCTATACATATTGGTGTGCTGTGTTTGAATTCAATTTATTCTTTAATTTGCACTTTATTCTCTTTTTTGACTCATGGGATATTAAATGCCTGGTTTATTTCCAAATACTTAGAGCTTTCACAATTGTCTTCTCTTTTTGATTTCTAATTTAATTCTGTTGCATATGGAGAACACACTTTGTATGATCTCAATTTTTAAAAATTTACTGAGTCTTATTTTATGACCTAGTATATTGCCTGTCTTAGAGAATGTTACATGCTTTCTTGAAAATAATGTGTTGTTCCACTGTTACTAGTTTGAGTTTTCTGTAACAGATCAAGTTCTTTGATAATGTTGCTCAGGTGTTCTACATCCTTAATATTTTGTGATTATACTTCTGTTGGTTACTGAGAGAGGCATACTGAAATGTATTTACTACCATAATAATCGACTGATCTGTCTCACCTTTTAATTCTGTCAGTTTTTGCTTCCTAAATGCTGGGATGCTGTTGTTAAGTGCATATTTATTTAATTATAATTGTTTTATCTTTGATGTAGTGACTCTATGTGATCTATAGTGATTCATAGTGATACTATGATGTAGTGATTCTTTTATCATTGTGTAGTGTCTCCTTGTCTGTAGTAATGTTTCATGTCTTAAAGTCTAATTTTGTTTGATATTAATATAAATAGTCCCACTCTTTTATGGTTACTGTTTACATGATATATTTTTTTCCATCCATTTTACTTTCAACCAACTTATGTCTTTGAATTAAAAATGTGCCCCTTGCCTTCGGCTCAGGTCATGATCCCAGGTTCCTGGGATCGAGCCCCCACATCGGGCTCTCTGCTCAGCAGGGAGCCTCCTTCCCCCACTCTCTCTCTCTCTGTTTGCCTCTCTACCTACTTGTGATGTCTGTCTGTCAAATAAATAAAATCTTTAAAAAAAAATGTACCCCTTGTAAACAGCATATAGTTGGAACCATTCTGACAGTCTCTATCTTTTCTTTTGAGTGCTTAGAGCATTCACATTTAATGTAAGTATTGGTGTGATTTGATTTATGTTAATCCATTTTGTTATTAACTTATACTTCATGTCTTTTTTTGTTCTTCTGTTCTTCATTGCCTTCATTTGTATGAAACAAATATTTTTAGTGTACTACCTTAATTCCTTTGTTGATTTATTTATTTATTTTAAGATTTCATTTATTTATTTGACAGAGAGAGAGATCACAAGCAGGCAGACAGAGAGAGAGATGGGGAAGCAGGCTCCCTGCTGAGCAGAGAGCCCCATGTGGGCCTCCATCCCAGGAGATCAAGACCAGAGCCAAAGGCAGAGGCCCAACCCACTGAGCCACCTAAGGTGCTCTCCTCTGTTGATTTTTTTAAACCATATATTTTTTTCCATTTTATTTATTTTTTTCAGCGTAACAGTATTCATTGTTTTTGCACAACACCCAGTGCTCCATGCAAAACGTGCCCTCCCTATTACCCACCACCTGTTCCCCCACCCTCCCACCCCTGACCCTTCAAAACCCTCAGGTTGTTTTTCAGAGTCCATAGTCTCTTATGGTTCGCCTCCCCTCCCCAATGTCCATAGCCCCCTCCCCCTCTCCCAATCCCACCTCCCCCCAGCAACCCCCAGTTTGTTTTGTGAGATTAAGAGTCATTTATGGTTAAACCATATTTTTAAAAGTTATTTTTTTAGTAGTTGTTTAAGGGTTAAAAATCTCAATTTATCATTATCTACTTTTTAAAGATTATTTATTTATTTATTTGACAGACAGCGATCATAAGTAGACTGTAAGGGCCTATTTAGCCAGAGCGGCCCCACCTCAGTTGAACAGCCATTTTGTTGTTTATGCAGTAAAACTTAAATTGACCCTGTCCACACACCCCCACCCCCCCCCCACCCCCACCCCGCCCAGGGGAACTTATTTAAAAGCAAGTGGGGGAAACCAGTCCCAGGTAACAGAGCCCAGATACAAGGGTGGGTCAGGTCAGGTAGAGATAACAGCCGGAATGCAGGGATGAGTCGGGTCCGGTGGAGACATCCAATCAGTAAAGCCCACATACTGTCTCCCAAGCTACCAAGGAATGTGGGCCCCACCTTTTGGGGGCCAATTCTCACCAAGGTGATAGGCTAGTGCAAATGTCTACTATGGGGTGAATTGTAGATCAGTTGGCCACCTGTGTGTGGCCAGGCTCAACCACATGGCCTTTGCTCTATGAAAGTTAGTCTGTGAGGCAGGGAAGGGTGGCCATCCTCTCTGTAAGGGGTGGCCCCGACCGGTCTGTTTGACGGTCGGTTTGATTCTTGATGCTTGGCGCAAAATAAAGCTTTGCTTGACCTTTGCTTTGTATCAGTCTTGCTCTTTGGACCATGGACCCAACATTGGGGACCCAACATAGACAGAGAGGCAGGCAGAGAGAGAGGAGGAAGCAGACTCCCTGCTGAGCAGAGAGCCCAACGTGCGGCTTGATCCCAGGACCCTGAGATCATGACCTGAGCGGAAGGCAGAGGCTTTAACCCACTGAGCCACCCAGGTGCCCCTCACTATCTACTTTTATGCTGACTTAATTCTGGTAAAATATAACAACTTTCTTCTAATACAGCTCTTTTCCCTCTCCCCTCTTTGAGGGATATATATATATATATATATATATATAGTATATTATATATATTTAGTAATAAATTTAATAAATTATATATAAACAAATTATATGTATAAATATATAAAATAAACTTAACAATACAATGTTATAATTATTGTTTTACAATTTTATTCTTTTTAAGGAAATTAAATGAAGTAAGCCGGTCACAAAAGGACAAATGTCATATGATGTCAAATTTATAGAGACGAATAGTGGAATGGTGATTGCCAGCGCTGGGAGATAGGAAGAATGAGGAATTAGCGCTTGACGGGTACAGAGTTTCAATTTTCTTCATTCTTTCTTTCTGTTCTTCAGATCAGACTATTTCTTTCAATCAGTTTTTAAGTCCGGTGTTTCTCTAACTCAGATCTGCAGATCAGCCTTTATATTCAATTTTTCTTTTTAGAAACTCAAGTCTAGCTTTTTTAGGTCTTAAAGTTTCTAATTTTCTATTGAGAAAATTTCTGTTTGTTGGAGTATTGTCATCATATTTTCCTTAATTCTTTGAGCACATTTATAATAGGAACTTTGAAGTTCTGTCTGATAAATCCAACATCCACACCCCACCAGTGCGTTCCTACTGACCTTCTTTCTTCTGCGTGTGGATTACACTTCCTTATTCCTTTGTATATCTCATAATTTTTTATTGATAATAATTTACAGAAACTCTGGGTTATGATTTTATTTTCCCTAAAGGAGTTTTGTTTGTTTCATTTTGCTTTTGATTTGCTTGTCATTTGCCTGGACTTCAATTGCAGATCATCTCCCCTGTGGTGTATCTCCGCTGGCATCTCTGCTTGGGGTGTTTTTCTCACCTTTCTTTCTTGTTTTCATGCTTATCCTGGCTTCCCAGTGATTGCCCTTCATTTGCATGGTTTAGCAATCAGCGGAGAATTTGGGCAGAGGATGTTCTCCAACTCCCTCAATCTGTAAGGTTCCACCCTTTGCCAGTTGATCTGTGTATGGACCGCGGAGCTTATTCTCAATTCACCCAGTTCTCCAGACTGCCTTTACTTCTACTTTTCATCAGAGCTCTCTAGATCTATTTTGTGAGTGTATACACTTTCTCAGTCTGCCAGGCATGTCTTTAATATTCAAGAATCCCCCCGTTAAATTTCTCGGTGGTTGGCAGCTCACTTCAAGCAGGTGAGCAAAGCAGCAGGTGTTTCCCACTGGTTTCCTACTTTTAATAACAATGCTGCTGGCTTAAGTGTTTACCTACTTCAAATCAAATATATTCCCTTTTGTGGAATATGTTTTTTTTTTAAAGATTTTATTTATTTTTTTGACAGAGAGAGAGATCACAAGTAGGCAGAGAGGCAGGCAGAGAGAGGAGGAAGCAGGCCCCCAGCGGAGCAGAGAGCCCAATGCGGGGCTCGATCCCAGGACCCTGAGATCATGACCTGAGCCGAAGGCAGCGGCTTAATCCACTGAACCACCCAGGCGCCCCGAATATGTTTTTTCATTACTGTCCCCACTCTGGTAACATTATCATTCTTTTTTTTAAATTTTTAAAAATATTTTATTTATTCGACAGAGAGAAATCACAACCAGGCAGAGAGGCAGGCAGAGAGAGAGGAGGAAGCAGGCTCTCCACGGAGCAGAGAGCCCGACGCGGGGCTCGATCCCAGGACCCTGGGACCACGACCCGAGCCGAAAGCAGAGGCCTTAACCCACTGAGCCACCCAGGTGCCCCACATTATCATTCTTTTTTTTTTTAATATTTTATTAATTTGACAGAGAGAGAGATCACAAGTAGGCAGAGAGGCAGGCAGAGAGAGGAGGAAGCAGGCCCCCAGCGGAGCAGAGAGCCCGATGCGGGGCTCGATCCCAGGACCCTGGGATCATGACCTGAGCCGAAGGCAGAGGCTTTAACCCACTGAGCCACCCAGGCGCCCCACATTATCATTCTTAATGAGTGAGCTGAGCCGCAGGAGGAACAGCCCTAGGAAGGAAGATGGCAAAATTCCACTGTTCTTTTTCAAAGTTCTAGCATTTTTTCATGAATAAATGCTTCTCAATTTGTTGTTTGCCTTTGGTTAATTTCCAGAACCCTCTAAAGGGTTGTTGTTGTTTTTTTTTTTTTTAAGATTTTATTTATTCATTTGACAGAGACAGACACAGCAAGAGAGGGAACACAAGCAGGGGGAGTGGGAGAGGGAGAAGCAGGCTTCCCGAGGAGCAAGAAGACTGATGCCAGGCTCCATCTCAGGACCCTGGAATCATGACCTGAGCCGAAGGCAGACGCTTAATGACTGAGCCACCCAGGCACCCTTCTCAAGGTTATTTTTTGGAAAATGTGTCCAGTTTTATACTTGTTTTGGGGGAGAGTATTTGACAACACCTTCATGTCAGGCAGCCAGAAGACCCCCTTCCTGTTATTGAGTTTTGAGAATTCTTTATGCATTCTGGATACTAGTTCTTTATCAGATATGTGTGTTGCAAATATTTTCTTCAAGGCTGTGGGTTGCCTTTTTATCACTTAACAGTGTGTTTTAAAGAGGAAAACCTTAAATTTTTTTTATAAAATATGGTTTAATGATATTTTTTCTTTATAGATTGTGTTTTTGGTGTAATATCTAAGAAAGCTTTGCCTGACCAAGGTCTTGAAGATTTTTCTACTACTTTCTTTCTTTCTTTTTTTATTTTTAAAGATTTATTTATTTGACAGAGAGAGATCACAAGTAGGCAGAGAGGCAGGCAGAGAGAGAGGAGGAAGCAGGCTCCCCGCTGAGCAGAGAGCCTGATGTGGGGCTCCCAGGACCCTGAGATCATGACCTGAGCTGAAGGCAGAGGCTTAACCCATTGAGCCACCCAGGTGCCCCTCTACTACTTTCTTTTAGAAGATTTAAGTTTTAGGTTTTATATTTCTATGGTCCAATTTAAAGTAATTTTTTAATATGGTGTGATTTATGGGTTGAAGTTCCTCTTTTTTTTTTTTTTTTTAATGAATGTCCAATTGTCCCAGCACAATTTGCTGAGAAGCATATTATTTGTCCATTGAATTGGCTGGGCCCCTTCATCAAAAAGTAACTGACCATACATATGTGAGTTTAACTCTGGATTCTCAATTCTGATCTGTTAAAAGATGAAGTACATTAAATTTTGGAAGAGTTTATTTGAGCAGCAAAAAAAGTTTATTTGAGCAGAAAATTGATTTTTTTTTCTAGAAAAAATTTTAATTAAAGAAAAATTACACTTGGCATGGTTTAACAACATCTTAAGCATTTAGGATAAATTATATAAGCACATTTACTCACGGAAGGAAGGAAGTGTGAATATTGAATTTGACCTTCAGGAATAAAGCTATATTTAGATTTTTTAAAATGATGGGAGAGGGTAGGTACAGTATTTTTTGCCCTCTCTGGGAGCACATGTAAGACACTGCTGGAAATGAAAGTGGCTAGGACCAGTCCACCTGCAGGAGCTACAGGAAAAGGCTTTTATAGAGCAGATATGGAAGCAAAGCAAAGAAATTGATTCACTATAGCTTAAGCAGTTGCCTTATTTGGATTTTTTTTTTTTTTTGCCTCCTCAGTCTAATGGCCTTTTTAGTTACTTTTACAGTTTCATTGACATGTGTGTCTATCCTTATGTCAACATTACACTGTCTTGAGTATTATAGCTTTACAGTAAGTCTTGAAAATAAAATAATGGTTTTTTTTCAATATTGTTTTAGGTATTCAAGTTCCTTTGTATTTCCATAAATATTTTTTAATCATCTTGTTAATTTCTCTTTTTTTTAAAGATTTTATTTATTTATTTGACAGACAGAGATCACAAGTAGGCAGGGAGGCAGGCAGAGAGAGAGGAGGAAGCAGGCTCTCCGCAGAGCAGAGAGCCCGATGCGGGGCTCGATCCCAGGACCCTGGGATCATGACCTGAGCCAAAGGCAGAGGCTTTAACCCACTGAGCCACCCAGGCGCCCCTCATCTTGTTAATTTCTATGAAAAAAAAAAAAAACAAACTGCTGGGATTTTTTTTTTACCATTTTATTTATTTTTTCAGCGTAACAGTATTCATTGTTTTTGCACAACACCCAGTGCTCCATGCAAAATGTGCCCTCCCTATTACCCACCACCTGTTCCCCCAACCTCCCACCCCTGACCCTTCAAAACCCTCAGGTTGTTTTTCAGAGTGCATAGTTTCTTATGGTTCGCCTCCCCTTCCAAATTTTTTTTTTAAAGATTTTATTTATTTATTTGACAGAGAGAGATCACATAAACATATAATGTATTTTTATCCCCAGGGGTACAGGTCTGTGAATCGCCAGGTTTACACACTTCACAGCACTCACGATAGCATATACCCTCCCCAATGTCCATAACCCCCTCCCCCTCTCCCAACCTCACCTCCCCCCAGCAACCCCAGTTTGTTTTGTGAGATTAAGAGTCATTTATGGTTTGTCTCCCTCCCAATCCCATCCTGTTTCATTTATTCTTCTCCTATCCCCCTAACCCCCCATGGTGCTTCTCCATGTCCTCATATCAGGGAGATCATATGATAGTTGTCTTTCTCCGATTGACTTATTTCACTAAGCATGATACCCTCTAGTTCCATCCACGTCGTCGCAAATGGCAAGATTTCATTTCTTTTGATGGCTGCATAGTATTCCATTGTGTATATATACCACTTCTTCTTTATCCATTCATCTGTTGATGGACATCTAGGTTCTTTCCATAGTTTGGCTATTGTAGACATTGCTGCTATAAACATTCGGGTACACGTGCCCCTTCGGATCACTATGTTTGTATCTTTAGGGTAAATACCCAGTAGTGCAATTGCTGGGTCATAGGGTAGTTCTATTTTCAACATTTTGAGGAACTTCCATGCTGTTTCCAGAGTGGTTGCACCAGCTTGCATTCCCACCAACAGTGGAGGAGGGTTCCCCTTTCTCCACATCCTCGCCAGCATCTGTCATTTCCTGACTTGATAATTTTAGCCATTCTGACTGGTGTGAGGTGATATCTCATTGTGGTTTTGATTTGTATTTCCCTGATGCCGAGTGACGTGGAGCACTTTTTCATGTGTCTGTTGGCCATCTGGATGTCTTCTTTGCAGAAATGTCTGTTCATGTCCTCTGCCCATTTCTTGATTGGATTGTTTGTTCTTTGGGTGTTGAGTTTGCTAAGTTCCTTATAGATTTTGGATACTAGCCCTTTATCTGATATGTCGTTTGCAAATATCTTCTCCCATTCTGTCAGTTGTCTTTTGGTTTTGTTAACTGTTTCCTTTGCTGTGCAAAAGCTTTTGATCTTGATGAAATCCCAATAGTTCATTTTTGCCCTTGCTTCCCTTGCCTTTGCCGTTGTTCCTAGGAAGATGTTGCTGCGGCTGAGGTCGAAGAGGTTGCTGCCTGCGTTCTCCTCAAAGATTTTGATGGATTCCTTTCTCACATTGAGGTCCTTCATCCATTTTTAGTCTATTTTCGTGTGTGGTATAAGGAAGTGGTCCAATTTCATTTTTCTGCATGTGGCTGTCCAATTTTCCCAGCACCATTTATTGAAGAGGCTGTCTTTTTTCCATTGGACATTCTTTCTTGCTTTGTCGAAGATTTGTTGACCATAGAGTTGAGGGTCTATTTCTGGGCTCTCTATTCTGTTCCACTGATCTATGTGTCTGTATTTGTGCCAGTACCATGCTGTCTTGAGGATGACAGCTTTGTAATAGAGCTTGAAGTCCGGAATTGTGATGCCACTAACTTTGGCTTTCTTTTTCAATATTCCTTTGGCTATTCGAGGTCTTTTCTGGTTCCATATAAATTTTAGGATTATTTGTTCCATTTCTTTGAAAAAAATGGATGGTATTTTGATAGGGATTGCATTAAATGTATAGATTGCTTTAGGTAGCATAGACATTTTCACAATATTTATTCTTCCAATCCAGGAGCATGGAACATTTTTCCATTTCTTTGTGTCTTCCTCAATTTCTTTCATAAGTACTTTATAATTTTCTGTGTATAGATTCTTAGCCTCTTTGGTTAGGTTTATTCCTAGGTATCTTATAGTTTTGGGTACAATTGTAAATGGGATTGACTCCTTAATTTCTCTTTCTTCTGTCTTGTTGTTGGTGTACAGAAATGCAACTGATTTCTGTGCATTGATTGGGATTTTTTTTTAAAGGTTTTATTTATTTGACAGAGAGAGACACAATGAGAGTGTCCAGGGAGAGTAGGAGAAGGAGAAGCAGGCTTTCCCACAAGCACGGAGACCGATGTGGAGCTGGGGCTCAGTCCCAGGACTCTGGGATCATGATCTGAGCCCAAGGCAGACATTTAATGACTGAGCCACCCAGGTGCCCCATAAAACTGCTGTTTTGTTTTGTTTTTTAAGATTTCCTCTTAAAAAAGAGAGGCAGGCAGAGGGAGAGGGGGAAGCAGGCTCCCCGCTGAGCAGAGAGCCCAATATGGGGCTTGATCCCAGGACTCTGAGATTATGACCTGAGCCAAAGGCAGAGGCTTTAACCCACTGAGCCACCCAGGTGCCCCCAAACTTCTGGGATTTTAATTGGGATTGCATTAAATGTATAAATTAAGTTGGGAAGCATTGACTTCTTAACAATATTGATTTTTCCCAATCTATAAATATTTATTTAGGTGTTCTTTAGTTTCTCTTCTTTTGTTGTTTTCAGTATACCAAGCTTGCATATGTTTTGTTAATTTATACCAAGTATTTTGTGCTTTTTATGGTATTGTAATGTTAATATTTTTTAAATTTCCAGGGGAATTTTTCATTGCAAATATATAAATACCATTTATTTTTCTGTGTATACTTTGTATCCTATAACTTTGCTAAACTCATTCATTAGAGTAGCTTTTTTGTAGATACTTGTTTTCTGCATAAACAATTATGTTCTTTGCTTACAGAGAGAGTTTTATTTCTTCTTTTCCAAACTATATGCTTTTTATATCTTTTTCTTGACTTACTACACTGTTTAGGACTCCATTTAAATGAGTGTTAAGAGTGTATATCCTTGGGTGCCTGGGTGGCTCAGTTGGTTAAGCAACTGCCTTTGGCTCAGGTCATGATCCTGTAGTACTGGGATGGAGTCCCAAACAGGGCTCCCAACTCCATGGGGAGTCTGCTTCTCCCTCTGACCTTCTCCTCTTTCATGCTCTCTCTCACGTCTCTCTCTCTCAAATAAATAAACAATTTAAAAATCTTAAAAAAAAAAAAGAGTGTACATCCTTGCTTGTTCTTGAACTCAGAAAAACATTCAATGTTTCACCATAAAATATGACAGTAGATACTGGTTTTTAGTGGTATCTTTCATTGAGTTGAAGAAGTTCCCTTTAATTCTTAGTTTGCTGAGATTTTTATCATGAATAAATATTGAATCTCTTCTATTCCTCTTAGCTTCTCTTTTGTACTTCATATTTTTATCATTCATTATTGAACTCTTGGTAATTTTTTAGGCTTTGTATTTCAGTTGAGTAACTCTCTCGTCGACTTTGCCTACTCTGCCTTTGATCTTGTCCTTTGAAGTTTTTAATTTGCAGTATTACAATTTTCATTTCTAGAAGTTTTATCTGGTTCATATTTAAATATGTCTAGTTAGTTTTATTTATTATCCTGTCATCATATTTCAATACCTTTTGAAAACTTCTTTAAACATATTAAAGTACTTTTTCCTATTTTGGTTCCTGGTCCATTTTATGCGGCATTTGTAGATTTCACCATGCTACGTGTTGTTACTGCTAATTCATGATCCTGTGGTTTGTTTCTTCATGAGTTTACTGATTTTTTTTTTTTTAAGATTTTATTTATTTATTTGACAGACAGAGATCACAGGTAGGCAGAGAAGCAGCCAGAGAGAGAGAGAGAGGAAGGGAAGCAGGCTACCTGCTGAGCAGAGAGCCCAATGCGGGGCTCGATCCCAGGACCCCGAGATCATGACCTGAGCCGAAGGCAGCGGCTTAAACCACTGAGCCACCCAGGCGCCCCAAGTTTACTGATTTTTTATTTTGAGCTTATGTTCCTTGGAATTCTCTGAGATTGTGCTTAAAATCTGTTATTCCAGAGAGGATTTTGTTTGCTTCTGTCACTCACCTAGGGGTATTTCCAACTCAGAGCTACTTTTTTTTTTTTTGTAAAATTTTATTTATTTATTACAGAGAGGGAGAGTGGGAGAGAGCATGAGAGCAGAGTGAGGGGTAGAGGGAACAGTAGGCTCCCCACTGAGCTGGGAGCCCCAATGAGGAACTCAATCCCCCAGTCTCTGGGATCATGACTTGAGCCAAAGGCAGATGCCTAACCAACTGAGCCACCCAGGTGCCCCTCAGAACTACTTTTTTTTTTTTTTTTAATATTTCATTGATTTGACAGACAGAAATCACAAGCAGGCAGAGAGGCAGGCAGAGAGAGAGGAGGAAGCAGGCTCCCTGCGGAGCAGAGAGCCCGATGCGGGGCTCGATCCCAGGACCCTGAGATCATGACCTGAGCCGAAGGCAGCGGCCTCAACCCACTGAGCCACCCAGGCGCCCCCCTCAGAACTACTTTTAAGTAAATCTTTGGCTTGGGGTTTATCTAGTCACATAGGGCTGATTCAGGACCCTCCCTCTGCGTGAGTGTTAGCTTGTGTCCAGGACCCTAGCATACTTCTTTTATTCCTTGTGCTCCTACTCCACCCAGAGCTAAGTGGGTATGGGAAAGCCTTCTCTGGGGGATTTGTTTTTCCCATTTCTCCCCTAAAGCACTGATTTTGAGAAGCCCAAAATTTGGGGTAAGGAAGTGTTCTTTGATGACCCCCAACTAAGGCTTTTTCTTCTCTTTCTTTTCTTTGTTTTGGTTCTCCTAAAATCAGACCTTCACAGGATAACGTGTATTCCAAATAACATCTTAGCCAAAATAATGCCAACCAGTAAGAAATAGATTCATTTCCATCTCCAGACTCAAGTCACCCCAGAAAGGTTATGCCAAGAGCTGCTGATCATATTTCCCTACCGAGATTGTACCACCATCCCGACTGAGCTAAGGTCTTAGGCAACTATACTCCTATCCATCTACGAAACGATGTCCTGGGGTTCTTCACTCTGCTTCCACCTGCGGTCTACACATGAATGTACATGGGTTTAAACCACCTCGGCGCTCTCTTGACTGCCTTTGGAAGGTCTTCTGTGTTTGGTGTGGAACATTGCTGGATGGGAAACTTTGCTCTTAGCCAAATGATGGTTGGGGTTATAAAAGCCTCCTAAATGTCCTTATAAAATGATTGTTTGTGCTATACTAAAAACAAGCAAAAAATTCTCTCAGAAGCTCAAAACAATAAGCACGTATGTCATGCTCGGGGTCTATAGGTCAGCTGTCCCTCGACGCTCGAAGCTTCAGGTGGAGTTCAGGTGTGCTTGACGTGGCTTTCATTGTCCTTGGACCAGTGGCTATCCAGGGGGAATGATCTGCTCCTGGAGACTCATTCCAGGACCCAGATAGAAGGAGCCCCGCTATCTGGGGTATGTTCTTATCAGGGCAGATGGTCACAGCTCAAGAGGGCATGTCCTACTGAGCAAGCACACTGCAAAGCTGCTCTTGTCAGATTCACAAACTTCCTATTTATTGGCCAAAGCAAGTCACGTGGCCAAACACAAAGTCAAAAGTGGGAAAATATTCTTTATCCACTATGTGGATGGAGGATTTCATTACAGTGGAGCAAAGATTTGGGTCAATAATTCAGTCTATCACAGCTCCAGGCACTGCTTGTTTCAAGCCTCAGCACTGGACAATAAGAACATTCTGCGAGGAGACCTCCCTTTCTCTAGTCCGGCATTTCCAAAACTTGCTGCAGCTAGAGTGATTTTTTTTTTTTCACCAGCCTTCCTTCCAGCTTAAAAAAAAATACTTGTAGTAAAAACCACATAACATAAATTGACCATCTTAACCATTTCTAAATGTACATTTGCACTGTTGTGCAACCAATCTCCAGAAATTTTTGATTTTGCAAAACCAAAACGCTAAGGCCGTGAAACAAGTCCCCACCCAGCTCCTGACAACCACCATTCTACTTTCTGTTTCTATTAATTTGGTTACTCTGGAAACCTCAGATAAGTGGAATCACATAGTATTTGTCTTTCTGTGATTGGCTTATTTCACTTCTCATAACGTCCTCAAGGTCACTGCATACTGCAGAATTTTTAAGGCTGAATAACATTTCATCATATAAAACACATTTTGCTTATCCATTCACCCCTCAGTGGACACGATTTAACTGTTGTGCATAGTTCTGCTATGAACACAGGAGTACAAATATCTCTTTGAGGGATGCCTGGCTGGCTCAGCCAGCAGAGCGCGTGACTCTTGATCTCAGGGTCACAAGTTTGAGCCCCTAATTAGGTGTAGAGTCTCCTTATAAACAAACAAACAAATAAATAAATTTCTAATATCTCTTTGAGATCAAGTTTTGAATTCTTTGGGGCATAGACCCAGAAGTGGACATGCTGGATCATATGGTAATTCTATTTTTAATTTTTTTGAGGAACTTCTATGAGACTGTACCATTTTACATTCCCACCAACAATGCACAAAAGTTCTAATATCTTCCTCACCAACGCTTGTTATTTTCTGTTGTTTTTGACAACAGCCATCCTGATGGTGTCAGGTGTTTTTGTTTTTTTTTAATTAAACTTTTTATTTTGAGATGACTGTAGATTCACATGCAGTTATAAGAGATAATAGCGGGACGCCAGGGGGGCTCAGTCAGTTAAGCATCTGGCTTCAGCTCAGGTCATGATCCCAGAGACCCCAAAGGGAACCCCACATCAGGCTCCCTGCTCAGCAGGGAGTCTGCTTCTCCCTCTCCCTCTGCTCTCCCCTCTGCTCATGTTCTCTCTCTCACTTGCTCACTCTCTCAAATAAATAAATAAAATCTTAAAAAAAAAAAAAGAAAGAAACAATGAGAGATCCCCTTCACTTGGTTCCCACGGCCCAGTTTTCCCCAATGATAACATCTTGTGACAGTACAATAGTCACAACCAGGAAGCTGACATTGATACCAGTCCACCAAATTTGTTCAGATTTCAGCACTTTATGTGTTCAGGACGATCTTTTTTTAACAAGCAAATCTGATCATATCACTGACTGGTTTTAACTCTTCCCAAGGATGTTCTTTGCATCATTGTTCATGTTTGTTTTTTAAAAATTAGAGGCCTGGAGGTGCCTGGGTGGCTCAGTGGGTTAAAGCCTCTGCCTTCAGCTCAGGTCATGATCCCAGGGTCCTGGGATAGAGCCCCTCGTCCGGCTCTCTGCTCAGTAGGGAGCCTGCTTCCCCCCCACCTCCGCCTGCCTCTCTGCTTACTTGTGATCTCTCTCTCTCTCTCTGTCAAATAAATAAATAAAATCTTTTTTAAAAAAAATTAGAGGCTTGCTTGGGTGGCTTAGTCGGTTAAGAGTCTGACTCTTGGTTTAGCTCAGGTCATGATCTCAGGGTCATGAGATCGAGCCTTAAGTTGGGATCCATGCTCAGTGCAGAGTCTGCTTATCCCCATCCCTCTCCTTCTACTCTCTGCTCATGGGAATACTCTCTTTCTCTCAAACAAACAAAACACGAACAAATAAATAAGTAAAATCTTAAGGAAAAAAAAGAAGCAACCCAAACGTTCAACAAGAGAGGGATGGCTTAATAGGTTGCATTACATTGACATTATAGGCATGCAGTGCAACCATTAAAAAGAATGCAGCAGCTGTGTATGTGCTGATATGGACTGGTCCCTATGGTCCATTCTTTTCATCCTGAAAAGACCCAGGTGCAGAATAGTGGGTACCTTTTGTGTATAAAGACAGAATGTAGAAGAGGATGTGTAAGACACTGGTCACAGCGGTTGTCTTTGGAGAGAAACAAACTGCAGGCTGAGATTCAGGAGTGAGATGAAGACTTATTCACTTGTACCTGTTTTGCAGTGGTTCCCAAACTTTTTGGTTTCAGAACTCCTTTATTTATTTATTTATTTTTATATTTTTTATTGATTTGACAGACAGAAATCACAAGCAGGCAGAGAGGCAGGCAGAGAGAGAAGAGGAAGCAGGCTCCCTGCGGAGCAGAGAGCCCGATGAGGGGCTCGATCCCAGGACCCTGAGATCATGACCTGAGCTGAAGGCAGAGGCTTTAACCCACTGAGCCACCCAGGCGCCCCTCAGAACTCCTTTATAATTCTAAAAATCATTGAGGACCCCAAAGCACTTTCGTTAAAGAGGTTTATTAGAAATTAAAGCTACAGGATACTTAGGTGGCTCAGTCGGTTAAGCGTCTGCCTTGGGCTTAGGTCATGATTCCAGGGTTCTGGGATGGAGTCCTGCATCAGGCTCCTTGCTCAGCGGGGAGCCTGCTTCTCTCTCTGCCTCTGCCTGTCACTCTGCCTGCTTGTGCTCTCTTTATCTTTGACAAATAACTAAATAAGTAAATAAAATCTTAAAAAAAAAAAAAAGAAATTAAAGCTAGAAACCCCTGGGTAGTGCAGTTGGTTAAGCATCCAACTCTGGGTTTCCACTCTGGTCATAATGTCAGGGTCATGGGATGGAGCCCCGAGTGGGGTTTTGCACTGAGCATGGAATCTACTTAAGTCTCTCTCTCCCTCTACCCTTCCCCCTTCTCTCTCCCCAAAATAAATAAATAAATCTCAAAAAAAGAAAGCTAAGAAATTTTTTAAATTGTATATTAATTCATTTAAAAATAACTATTTTATTTTATTTTTTAAAAGATTTTATTTATTTATTTATTTGAGAGAGAGAGCATGAGATGGGAGAGGGTCAGAGGGAGAAGCAGACTTCCCGTGGAACGGGAAGCCTGATGCGGGACTCCACCCCAGGACTCTGGGATCATGACCTGAGCCGAAGGCACTTGCTGAATCACCTGAGCCACCCAGGAGCCCTAAATATAACTATTTTAAACCAATTATATGTAAGTGTAAAGAACTTTTGTGAAAAGAAACTGTTTTTTCCATAACAAAAAATTTTAGTGAAAAGAATGGCTTTGTTTTGCATTTTTGAAAATCTCTTCAGTGTCTGGCTTAATAGAAAACAGCTTGATTCTCATATCTGCTTCTGCATTCTGCGGCAATCTATTGTTTTAGTGGAAGTATATGAAGAAAATTCAGTGTCACAAAGATATGCACTTAGAAAAGGGAGGAGTATTTTATTTTATCTTTTTAAAGATTTTGAAAAATTTATTTGACAAAGAGAGAGAAAGCACAAGCAGGGGATGTGGGAGGAGGAGAAACAGGCTTCCTGCTGAGAAACACCACCTGCGGCCGGGACCCAGGGCCCCTGAATGAGCTGAAGGCAGATCCTTAAAGGACTGAGCCCCCCAGGCTCTCAGGAGCAGTATTTTTATAGCCTTTTGTGGGTATTATTCTTTGATAGCACATCAAAATTCTACAAGTGGCAGTTTCTTAAAGGATAGTTGCAATGTAGAATCTGAAACCATAGCCATGGCATTTCATACTGTTACATTAAAATCTATTCTTCTTTTTTCCTTTTCTTTTTTTTAAAAAAGATTTCATTTATTTATTTGACAGAGAGAGCACAAGTAGGCAGAGCAGCAAGCAGAGGGACAGGGAGAAGAAGGCTCCTCGCAGAGCAGGGAGCCCAATGCGGGGCTCGATTCCAGGACCCTGGATTAAGCAGATGCTTAACTGGCTGAGCTACCCAGACACCCTAAAATCTATTATTCCATCTTGCACTATGAATAAATCTTCTATGAATGTATGATTTTTTAAAAAGATTTATTTTTTTAGAAGAGAGCCCATGAGTGGAGGGAGGGGGGAGAGAGCAGAGGGAGAGGAAGAGGGAATCCCCAGGCAGATTCCCTGCTGAGCATGGAGTCCAACACAGGGCTCCATCCCACAACCCACAAGATCAGGACCTGAAACAAAACCGAAAGTCAGATGTTCAAGCAACAGAGCCACCCAGGAGAACCTGCCTATGTATGATTTTGTGACAAACACTCATTTGATGTTTGGAAAACATTGACTGAGATATGCAGATCTTCCAAATTTTAACACATTGCATGATACAATATTGAAAAATCACATTTGTTACTACCACTACTAATCTCCTCAGAAAGGTTTTTTAAAGGGGTGCCTGGGTATCTCAGTTGGTTGGCATCTAACTTCCACTAAGGTCATGATCTGGTGTCCCAGGATCAAGCCCCAAACCAGGCTCCCTGCTCAGTAGAGAGTCTGCTTCTCCCTCTGCCCCTCACTCTGCTCGTCCTCTCTCTCTCTCAGTCTTTCTCAAATAAATGAATAAAAAATCATTAAAAAAATAAAAAAGGTCTTCAGGTACTAGTAAAAGAAAAAAACACAGTAGTTTTTTTACTCACAACACTTCTGACCCCTAAATGTGTTGGGGGGGGGGTTCCCGTATCACGTGATTCTCTGGATGTTAACTGGGTGCCTTATGGTTCAATTCCGACACTAGCTACCTGCAGTTAGAGCAGACCCCTCACTTAAGGGTTCAGTCCCACTTCAGATCCCAGCCACAAGTCCCAGACTGTCACCTGTGCTTCTAACCAATCAGCTGTAAATCTCGGGTTCCACTACTCCCCTTCCAGTTTTGATAATTTGCTATAACAGCTCACAAAACTCAGGAAAATATTTACTACATTTACTGGTTTATTAAAAAGGATGAAATAAAGGACACAGATGAACAGCCAGGTAAAGAAGTACACAGGGCAGGGCGCCTGGGTGGCTCAGTGGGTTAAAGCCTCTGCCTTCGGCTCAGGTCATGATTCCAGGGTCCTGGGATGGAGCCCCACATTGGGCTCTCTGCTCAGCGGGGAGCCTGCTCCCTCCTCTCTCTCTGCCTGCCTCTCTGCCTACTTGTGATCTCTGTCTGTCAAATAAATAAATAAATAAATACATCTTAAAAAAATAAAAAAGGAAGTACACAGGGCACGATCTAGAACGGCCCTCTGGGCGGGAGCTTCTGTCCCCGTGGAGCTGGGGGTTTACCTCCCAGCTCATGGATAGTTACCAACGCAGAAGCTCTCTGAATTCCTTTGGTTGGAGTTTTTATGAAGGCTTCATTATGTAGGTATAATTGATTGAGTCATCGGCCATTGGTGATTAAGTCAATCTCCAGCTCCACTCTGGTCCCTGAAGGGGATGGTACCAGAAGTTCCAGTCCTCTAATCACATGCTGGTTCTTCATGCAACCAGCCCCGCCGCTGAAGAGTCACCGCATTAGCATAAACTCAGGTACCATTGAACGAGGCTTATTATGAATAGCAAAAGACCCTCCACTCAACCGGTCTCTTGAGAATTTCTAAGGGTTTTAGGAGCTCTGTGCCCAGAATAGAGAGTTAAAGACCAAACACACAGTACTTATTATATTACAGTATCACAGCTAGAAAGCTGTCAAGCTCACAGTGGTTGACACAAATTTTCCAAAATTGTAACTTCTGCTTAGAAGATCAAATTTTATCACAAGCAACAAATACTGTTAGTTGTTTCTTGTTCAAGGAGAGCCTCACTTCCCACCATTTTTGAGAAAATGTCTGCCAGTTATCAGAGTCTGAATCTCCATTGTTTGTCAGTCTTTCATGTAAAAGATGGTATTCCATGAAAAACGCTAGTTCGGTAGCAACGCAGAGAATCGCACAAGTGCTTTTTCTTAAGACGACAAACATCCTTTGGTAAGCAGCAGCAGTATTTGTGTATACTTTCCCCTTTTTTGTACAGGCTCTTAAAAAGACAAAGATGAGCACAACTCATAGATTGAGATTTAATAAAATTAATATATTTTGCTGCTTCATCATGGATATTCATAAATGAACTCTTTGTATTTGCAAACACATGGCAATGAAGATCTATAATGACTACAAGTACAATTTGATATGTTGGGAGGAAAACAATTTTTCTGCACTCTCTCTTTTTTTTTTTAAAGATTTTATGTATTTATTTGACAGAGATCACAAGTAGACAGAGAGGCAGGCAGAGAGAGAGAGGGGGAAGCAGGCTCCCTGCTGAGCAGAGAGCCCGATGCGGGGCTCGATCCCAGGACCCTGAGATCATGACCTGAGCTGAAGGCAGAGGCTTTAACCCACTGAACCACCCAGGCACCCCTGCACCCTCTTTTTTAAAAAAATTTTTTTTAAGATTTTTTTTTAAGTTTATTTAAGACAGAGAAAGCAAGTATGTGCGTTCATGTGTACAAGACACAGACAGAGAGAGAGAGCACATGAGCAGTAGGGAGAGGCAGAGGGAGAGGGAGAAGCAGACTCCCCACTGAGTGGGAACTCGATGTGGAACTTGATGCCAGGACCTGAGCCAAAGGCAGATGCTTAACCGACTGAGCCACCCAGGCACCCCTTCCTCTATCCTCCTAAATTTAGAGTCTGGGGGCCTGTGAATTAAACCAAGACAGATTAGCAGGAGAAGGTTATGGAATTTTCATTAATATTTACATGCATGAGAGTTCACAGCAAAGGGAACTTGAAGAAGTGATTGGATATGAGGGCTTATATTCCTAGAGCGGAATGTTGGAATACAAAGGAAGGAGGTGTGGTCCTCAAGGGACAATGGACAGTGGGAAAGTGGGTAGGACTTACAGGACCGAATTAATGAAAGAGAAGGCTTATCTCAGAAAGGTCTGTCCATACAGACTCCTCTTGGTGTCTGTGCTCTGTCTCCAGGGCTGAAGGTGGCTCTTCCCTTTCTGGTGTGGGGGAAAACACATTGACAAAGAAAACCTGATGCCCTGCCTTAGTCAGACAAAGGGAAGACAAGGGATTGATTCTTTCTGCACCTGCTGATTCTCTCTGGCCTTCAGGTCTAAATAATCCTTACGCCGAAGTGGCCTATTCGGGGGTGGGATATGCTGCTCCCTTTAGGTGCCCCTGCCTTAATTCAATGTTCAGTTTTACTCACCATTCCTTTTTTTTTTTTTTAAGATTTATTTATTTTGTTGGGGGCGGGCCAGAGGGAGAGGGAGAAGCAGATTCCATACTGAGCCTGGAGCCTGATGCAGGGCTTGATCTCCTATCCCTGAGATCATGACCTGAATGGAAACCAAGCTAGGCACCCAACCGACTCCACCACCCAGGTGCCCCTATGCACCATTCTTTTGAGCGATTAATCAAATGATAACTTAGTGAAGGGGGCAAATAATATCTTAGTATCTTAGTAATCTTGACCTTGTGCATTTCTTCTGAAAGACCTTAAAGACCTCTAGGGACACACTTGGAGAGTGCTGTCCTCTGTACTGTACTCTTCTTCTTCTTCTTCTTCTTCTTTTTTTAAGATTTTATTTATTTATTTGACAGAGAGAGATCACAAGTAGGCAGAGAGGCAGGCAGAGAGAGAGGGGGAAGCGGGCTCCCCGCCGAGCAGAGAGCCCAACGTGGGACTCGATCCCAGGACCCCGAGACTACGACCCGAGCTGAACGCAGAGGCTCAACCCACTGAGCCACCCAGGTGCCCTGTACTGTAGCCTTTATTTGTTTACCTTTACTGACAAATAAATTGTCAAGTACCCCTTGGTCGATCTCACTGCCAAGGGTAAATTACAATGCTTTGGCATAAGATCCAAAGCCTGCGTGAGTAGCCTTGGCTGGCAGCCTCCCGGGGACCCTCTCCCACGCCGAGGGACTGGCCACCACTTCCCACAGAGCACTGAAACCCCGGTTCTGGCCTCCCCGAGGGACCCCTGGCTGTCTGGGATTTCCCCAGTGGCGTCGGCCCTGGAAAGAGTTTGGGGATGGTTGTGTGTCCTCCCTCCCAGCTAGTCGCTCTCCACCAGCAACAGTTGCCTCTGGTTTTCTCCTTTTAAGGTCCTGAGGGCAAACTCTCCTCCCTACTGGGAGGACTTCTTCCTTCCAAAGATCCCAGAGTGGGAGTGTACCCCCCAGCTTGCTTGAGGCCCTGATTTTCCTCTGATTAAGATGACCTTGACCCTCTTCTCTGTGGACAGAACAGCCCCCCTCTGTATTATGCTGAAGGTGCCTTCTCTCCTTCCCGACCGGCTCAGTGACCCCATAGAAGCTGAAACTGCCTCCTCCCAGCCTCTGACTGTGGCTCCTCCAGCCCAGGGTTCCTCTGAGAATGGGCCCAGCGGGAGATGTGTGGGAGGGGCCGCTGCAGTCCCTAGGAGACCCTACTCAGCTGCTCCAGGCTTTGACATCCAGAATAGGGACCATCTCCCACTGCGAGCACTTACTGGGAGAAATGGCAGCCGTCAAATCAGCGCAGGTGTGCCCTCCTGGAGGCGGAGGTGGGTGTATCTGGAAGGAGTGATGCATTCTCTGAGGGAAGGTCGCGGGAATGCTGAGGCTTTTGTGAGGTCTTGCAGCCCCGCGACTGGGAGTGGAGTGGTGGGCCGAGGTTTGGGGCTGCCTTCTAGCCCTGCCCTCCTGGCCGACAGCTGAAGAGTGGGAAAAGAGGCGAGTGGCCCAAGAGGGCACGGCAACCGAGTCAGGTCTAGAACCCAGGGCTCCCCGCCCTCTCTCTGGATAGGAGGCTGCGTGGCCATGTGGCAGATTCTCCCTCCGCTCCTGGAAGGGAAAGGATGGGGCTTCCTGGTGTCTTACGCCAGAAAGAGCCCTCAGGGCTAATTCAAACCTTCCTCCCCTCCAAGGCCTCAAACCCAGCTGCTGCTCTTGGATTCACGAGGTGGGTCCTCAGAGATGGGCACTGGGGGCCCGGCTGGATGCCTTCTGGCTCAAGCCGAACAGTGCACACAGGTGTAGGTGTCTAGATCAGAGGGGACTGGCTGCCACCAGACAGCCACCACTCTTATACTTTGCAGGCCTGGAGCAAGAGTCCATACAGAGTTCCTACCCAGGCTGGCTCCCTTTCTCTTCTGAGGCCCATTGTGTAGCCAAAGGTGGCGGCCACAGTGTATCCCAGCCCTCAGACTCTCCTCCCAATGTACTTGGACACTTGTGGCCTTGAGTGGCAGCGTCTGTACACCCTCCCCTCTCTTGCTTGGACAGCGCAACCGATGTTATATGACTTCTGTAACTGGGTCCCAAGAGACGATTCAGCTTCTGCCTGATTCTTTTTGAGACTCTTTCTTTTGGACCCACAGCTGCCACGTTGTGAGAAAGCCCAGGCCTCGCCAGTGGAGGTGGAGGTCTCTGACCACAGCCGGTATCTGAGCGAGCAGCTTTTGGGTTGACTGTCACCCCAGCCACAATCTCCCTGCTACCACATGAGACCCCAAAATGTCTGTCCAAGTCCTCTGCCCATTTGTAAATCAGGCTGTTGGATTTTTTGGTTTTACATTGTGTTCGTTCTTGATATGTTTGGGTATTAACTCGTTACTGAATGTACGAATTGCAAGTATCGTCTCCCATTCAGTGGGTTGCCTTTTCACTCTATCAATGGTTTCCTTCCCTGTGCAAAAGCTTTTTAGTTAGACATAATCCCATTTGCTTATTTTAGCTTTTGTTGCCCTTGCCTGAGGAGACCGGTCCCAAAAATATTGTCAAAATCTATGTCAGAGGGGCGCCTGGATGGCTTAGCCGGTTGGGTGTCTGCCTTCAGCTCAGGTCATGATCCCGGGGTCCTGGGATCAAGTCCCACTTCGGGCTCCCTGGTCAGCCAGGAGCCTGCTTCTCCCTCTCCCTCTGTGTCTCTCCCTGCTCATGTTCTCTCTCTCATCCTCAAATAAATAAAATATTTAAAAACAAAACAAAACAAAATGAATGCAGAGAACTGACCGGCTCTGGTTTCTTCTAGGAGTGTTATGGTTTCCAATCTTTCATTCAGGTCTTTCATCTGAGTTTCTTTTTGGGTCTGGTGTAAGAGAGGGTCCCGCTTCGTTCCTCCCCATATGCCGTCCAGTTTCCCCAGCACCACTTGTTGAAGAGCCTGTCTTTTCCCCATGGTGTATTCTTGCCTTCTCCATCATGGATCAATTCAGTATGCCTGGGTTTACTGCTAGGTTTTCTAGTCTATCACATTATTATGTGCCTGTTTTCCTGCAGTGCTGTACTGTTTTGATTTCTTTAACTTTGTAATGTAGTTGGAAATCAAGAAGTGATACGTCCAGCTTTGTTCTTCTTTCACAAGATCACATGGGCTATTTGGGGTCTTTTATGGTTCCATACAAATTTTAGGATTCTTTGCTGTAGTTCTGTGAAATGCCATTAGTGTTTTGATAGGGACTGCATTGAATCTGTAGGTTGCTTTGGGTAGTGTGGACATTTTAACAATAATAATTCTTCCAATTCATAAGCATGGTGTATCTTTCCATTAATTTGTGTGTCATCAATTTCTTTCATCAACATCTTATAGTTTTCACAATACACTTTTTCAACAAAAACACCCAGGTGGCCAAGAAGCACATGAAAAGATGCTCCACATCACTTGTTATCAAAGAAATGCAAAGCAAGGGGCACTTGGGTGGCTCAGTGGGTTAAAGCCTCTGCCTTCGGCTCAGGTCATGATCCCAGAGTCCTGGGATCGAGCCCCACATCGGGCTCTCTGCTCTGCAGGGAGCCTGCTTCCTCCTCTCTCTCTGCCTGCCTCTCTGCCTACTTGTGATCTCTGTCTCTCAAATAAATAAATAAAATCTAAAAAAAAAAAAGAAAAAAGAAATGCAAAGCAAAACCACAATGAGATACCCCTTCACACCCGTCAGAATGGTTAGAATCACAAAGATAAAAAATAACAAGTGCTGGTAAGGGTGTGGAGAAGAGGGAACCCTCGAGCACTATTGTTGGGGATGCAAACTAGTGCAGCCACTGTGTAAAACATTATAGAGGTTCCTCAAAAAATTATAAGTAGAACTACCATAAGATCCAGCAGCTCAGCTCCTGGATTTTCTTTTCCTGAAGAAAAGAGATACATGCCCACTATGTTCACTGCAGCATCATTCACTGTAGCCAAGATACAGAAGCAACCTAAGTAACCACTAATAGATAAATGAACAAAAAAGATGTGATAGACATCAGTATTACTTACAACCTCGTAAGTAAGTACGTGGGCTCCCCAGAGCTCCTGTCCATACTCTCCCCATGTCCTCCTTACAAACAACCACAATTGGGCACCCCTCGGGCCTAGATGTGCTGGTCTTTCTGCCTTTGGGAAGACAAGCGAGGGCTAAGGCCAGCTCAGGTCCGGGAGGTGGGCTTGAGCAGGGGACATAGAGTGTAGTCAAGAAGGGGGATGTGGGCTCCAACGGGGTTCTATGCTTGGTCCTAGCAGGGTGGGGGCAGGCAGGGAAGGACCAGAATGAGGTCCTCCAAATCACAGGGCCCAAGCAGAGGCCCACTGCCAGGTTAGGGCAGTCGTGACCAAGTATTTCATATGCATCATCTCTCTCTCTCTCTCTCTTTTTTTTTAAAGATTTTCTTTATCTACTTGAGAGACAGAGAATAAGCGGGGTGAGGGGCAGAGGGGGAAGGAGACTCCTCGCTGAGCGGGGAGCCAGGAACAGGGCTCGATCCCAGGATCCCGAGATCATGACCTGAGCTGAAGGCAGCTGCTTAACCGACTGAGCCACCCCGGCAACCCTGCATCATCTCTTCATCTTCCCCCAGCTCTGCCCTTCTGGATTCATTGTCTTCACCCTGCACTGAGAACCCGGAGGCCGAGAATAAGGCTCAAGGCAAGGGCACGTCAGCTCCAGCCAAGGCCAGGCCCTCTACGTTACACCACACGGCTTCCAAGGCCCTCCCTGCTCCAAATCACTTGATTGAGCCCTTCATAGAGTCTACTTATCTTTGCTTTAAAACAAGACTGTAACAGCTTTAGACTGAAAGGGGAGGCCCAGGGAACCTGAAATAGGAGGACCCAGCCTTGACCATGGAGAAGGATTCCAGAACCAAGGGCTGGAGGCGTCCAGCTGCCGTCCAGCCAGGAGACCGGTTGCCTTGGAGGTCATCAAACAAGCGGGCAGAGACTCATTTATCTCTTTAGCTCCCCACCAAGGGATCTCTTTATCGCCTGCCCAGCCTTTAAACCCAATGTCCACCCCCAAAGAGTGTCTTTTAAAACTGTTTGGCCTTGAGAGAGGCAGTCTACTCTTTATCTCTGTTTTGTTCTGTGTTGGCTTCGCGGAGGGTTATCAGGGGAGGCTCAGGTTTCTCTGTCTTCTGTTATCTCCCTGCTGCGGTTCAAAGCTGCCCTCGCAGCAGCTCCGGGCTTGAGCTGGAGCCTTACCCCCGCAGAGGCCAGCGGGCCTTCTGAGTGCAGGATTTCAGCTTCTGGGACCTGCCTGTCCCTTGCCTGCCTGGGCTCTCATCAAGGCTGGCCAGGTGTCATTTGTGGCCTCTCCAGGGAACTTGATGATACCAGGCAGAGCTTTGATTTGGAGAGTTCACAGACCACCCACTATTTTTTT